>NC_134883.1:6219199-6224199 GCF_041734735.1 Babylonia areolata
TATTAGAAGTCCGCATACCGAAAAATTCACCTTATTTATTGAATGACCCTCGTATATGTGTGCGGAACTGGCGATCAGGGGGGCAGGGGGGAGGGGGGGTGAGAGAGAGAGAGAGAGAGAGAAGGCAAGAAAATTATCTAATTGTGATCATTCTTCTTTTTTTTTCTTTTTTTTTTTTTTTTTTTCTTTTTTTTTGCAAATCACTGTGAATGAATTGTGATTGGAGCACAAAAAATGAGACAAATAAGAGGCACTTAAAAAAATAGACACATCTCTGGACCGGCAAAGCCCAAATCGGTTTTTCTCGGTATCACTGATTAACCTCCTTGGGGAAAAAAAAAAAAATACTCAGAATTCTTCTTTTCTTTTTTTTCGAAAATCTATGGTAATAAAATAGGGGAGAGAGAGCGAGAGACAGACAGAGATAAGAGGAGAGAGAGAGAGAGACAGAGAGAGAGAGAGAGAGAGAGAGAGAGAGAGAGAGAGAGAGAGAGAACGCTAATTTCTTTATTTGTGAGAAAAACAAGGGGGAAATAAAACATCATTTCGGTTTCGGTTTTGTTGTTGTTGTTGTTGGTTTTATCGATGTTTGTTTTGTTGTTCTTCCTACACTGTTATTTTTTTTCCCCCTTCTGTATTATTTCCTTCTTCTTGATCTTATTTTATTCTATCCTGTTTTATTTCATATTATCTCAGATAGATGTTGGGGTGTGCATGATTGAAACGCAAACCATCTGGATGAGCTTAAAAGATATGTCCATCGTCTTAATCTAATCGGAGGCACGAGTTAGGGAGGAGAGGAGGAGGATGGATGGGAGGAAGGACGTGAAAGGGAATCATTCCCTAATGTTTTCTGTCAACACGTTGAAAGGGACCTAATGTTTTCTGTCAACACGTTGAAAGGGAGCTAATGTTTTCTGTCAACACGTTGAAACGGAATCATTCCCTAATGTTTTGTGTCAACACGTTGAAAGGGACCTAATGGTTTCTGTCAACACGTTGAAAGGGACCTAATGTTTTGTGTCAACACGTTGAAAGGGACCTAATGTTTTCTGTCAACATGTTGAAAGGGACCTAATGTTTTCTGTCAACACGTTGAAAGGGACCTAATGTTTTCTGTCAACACGTTGAAACGGAATCATTCCCTACTGTTTTCTGTCAACACGTTGAAAGGGACCTAATGTTTTCTGTCAACACGTTGAAAGGGACCTAATGTTTTCTGTCAACACGTTGAAAGGGACCTAATGTTTTCTGTCAACATGTTGAAAGGGACCTAATGTTTTCTGTCAACACGTTGAAAGGGACCTAATGTTTTCTGTCAACACGTTGAAACGGAATCATTCCCTAATGTTTTCTGTCAACACGTTGAAAGGGACCTAATGTTTTCTGTCAACACGTTGAAAGGGACCTAATGTTTTCTGTCAACACGTTGAAACGGAATCATTCCCTAATGTTTTCTGTCAACACGTTGAAAGGGACCTAATGTTTTCTGTCAACACGTTGAAAGGGAGCTAATGTTTTCTGTCAACACGTTGAAAGGGACCTAATGTTTTCTGTCAACACGTTGAAACGGAATCATTCCCTAATGTTTTCTGTCAACACGTTGAAAGGGACCTAATGTTTTCTGTCAACACGTTGAAAGGGAATCATTGCCTAATGTTTTCTGTCAACACGTTGAAAGGGAATCATTGCCTAATGTTTTCTGTCAACACGTTGAAAGGGAATCATTCCCTACTGTTTTCTTGTTGACACGTTGAAAGGGAACCATTCCCTAATGTTTTCTGTCAACACGTTGAAAGGGAACCATTCCCTAATGTTTTCTGTCAACACGTTGAAAGGGAATCATTCCCTAATGTTTTCTGTCAACACGTTGAAAGGGAATCATTCCCTAATGTTTTCTGTCAACACGTTGAAAGGGAATCATTCCCTAATGTATGTTTTCTGTCAACACGTTGAAAGGGAATCATTCCCTAATGTTTTCTGTCAACACGTTGAAAGGGAATCATTCCCTATTTTTTTCTGTCAATACGTTAAAAGGGAATCATCCCCTAATGTTTTCTGTCAACACGTTGAAAGGGAATCATTCCCTAATTTTTTTTCTGTCAACACGTTGAAAGGGAACCATTCCCTAATGTTTTCTGTCAACACGTTGAAAGGGAATCATTCCCTAATGTTTTCTGTCAACACGTTGAAAGGGAATCATTCCCTAATGTTTTCGTGTCAACACGTTGTCATTAAAGCCGAAACAAACACACCAGTAAAACAAACAAATGTGTTGATTTCTGGAAGGAGCCCAGATCATGGACATCGTACTTAGTCATAAGCCTCAATAACCCTCCCGAGAGAGAGGGGGGAGAGAGCGAGGGAAAGAGAGGTCTTGAATTCATGTGGAGTGATGGTCTAGAGGTAACGCGTCCGCCTAGGAAGCAAGAGAATCTGAGTGCGCCGGTTCGAATCACGGCTCAGCCGCCGATAGTTTCTCCCCCACCACTAGACCTTGAGTGGTGGTCTGGGCGCTAGTCATTCGGATGAGACGATAAACCGAGGTCCCGTGTGCAGCATGAACTTAACGCACGTAAAAGAAACCACGGCAACAAAAGGGTTGTTCCTGGCAAAATTCTGTAGAAAAAATCCACTTCGATAGGAAAAACAAATAAAAGTGCACGCAGGAAAAAATACCAAAAAAAATATGGGTGGCGCTGTAGTGTAGCGACGCGCTCTCCCTGGGGGAGAGCAGCCCGAATTTCACACAGAGAAATCTGTTGTGATAAAAAGAAATACAAATACAAATTCATTAGGAAAGGGAATTAATACACATAACATGACCCAACCACCCGTCCCACCGTGTTGAAGTGACTGTCCGCCCTCTTATCGCTCCGTTCCATCATTGATAAGACAGTTACGCTGTTCAGGTTCAGGACCAATGGTCCCTCAGATCGCCCCAGACGGACTCGAAAAGTAATAATAATAATAATAATAATAATAATGGATACTTATATAGCACACTATCCAGAAATCTGCTCTAGGTGCTTTACAAAAACGCTTTTGTTAACATAAAACATTATATTATATCTATGTTACATACACACACCAAAATGTGACTGCACACACACACACACACACACACACACACACACACACTGCATACATACATTTTAACATACATGTGTAAGTAACAGCTACCCTAATACATACGCACACATAGGCAGGCACAAACACACGCACACACAATACACATTCATATACATGCATGTAGTTATATACACATACATATGTATACACACATAGTCAAGCACAGCTAACGCAAAGGAAGTGGACCTGCCACAATTGAACTTATTGCTGAGGGAAAAGGTGAGTTTTTGAGACGAGATTTGAAAGATGCGAGGGAATCAGAATGACGGAGGTTATTAGCGAGCTTGTTCCACGTCTTTGGCGATTGAAAAGAAAACGATCTGTGTTGACAGTAGACAGCCCTCCGTCTTTAGAAGAAGCTGCTTGTCTGTGTAGCCGTTCTGGGGCCTTTAGACATAATTATTGACCATGATGGCAGATCTGTCGCCGGACCCCAAAGAGGTGATACAATACCCTACAATAAACTACACTACACTACAAGCACACTACTATACTAATACTATACTATACTATACAACATCAAGATGTGATATAAAAACACAACCATCACACCACACCGTCCATACCCATTACACGCCCACACTAATTCACCAAAGCCATTCTGTTTTATCTGCTACTGGTCCATTCGCCAAGACCTGCCGGTGTCATATAAATCTGTAACCCTCTCTACCCGCCCTTCAAATTTAGCCCAGCACATTCATCACACACACACACACACACACACACACACACACACACACACACGGCATGATCTTACTGGCGGGGGAGGGTCGACCTAGCGTGAGAACATTAATGTGAGCACACGACGCGAAAGTCATTTCCCCCTTTCGTGATTATTTCATCCTGAGAAGACTGACATTCATGGGGTGGGGTGGCGTGGAGTGGGGTGGAGTGGGGTGGATAGAGGGCGAGGGGTGGGGGTGCGGGTAGGAGGGTGAGATGACAAAAAGATTGTTTGGTTCTGGAATGTGTTATGGAAGATAATCATGCGTATGGGCCCAAAACGTTTTATCTTTTTTTTTCTTTTTTTTTTTAAGGTGTTTCTTCGATTAGTGTCGCTTCCCCTTAAGCATCCCTTTAAAAAAAAATCTTTTTAATTGTAATGGAATGGGAAAGTGGCGTGGTGGCCTAGAGGTAACGCGTCCGCCTTGGAAGCGAGAGAATCTGAGTGCGCTGGTTCGAATCACGGTTCAGCCGCCGATATTTTTTCCCCCTCCACTAGACCTTGAGTGGTGGTCTGAACGCTAGTCATTCGGATGAGACGATAAAGCGAGGTCCCGTGTGCAGCATGCATTTAGCGCACGTAAAAGAACCCACGGCAACAAAAGGGTTGTTCCTGGCAAAATTCTGTAGAAAAATCCACTTCGATTGGAAAAACAAATAAAACTACACGCAGGAAAAATTACAAAAAAAATGGATGGCGCTGTAGTGTAGCGACGCGCTCTCCCTGGGGAGAGCAGCCCGAATTTCACACAGAGAAATCTGATGTGATTAAAAGAAATACAAATACAAATGAAGGACAACGGAATGAAGGACAACGGTCAATTCTTCAGCTTTAAAAAACATGACAGAATTACATCATGACAGAATTACATCATGACAGAATTACATCATGACAGAATCACATCTCCTTCCTGCATGTCGCACGTGATGTTTTCACTTTTCATTTTAATTTCATTCTATTTCATTTTATTCATTTGTTCATTTCTTTATTATTTATTCATTTATTTATTTATCTGCTTAATAAACGTCTCACACTTCATGGACAAGAACAGCGAAACAGCGTGTTTTGAGTCATGTTTAGATAATCATAGTCTTTTTTTGGCCACTCCCGCAAATATCCCACTCATAATCGATCATGAATCCTC
>NC_134883.1:6229199-6246699 GCF_041734735.1 Babylonia areolata
CCGAAGCTCAACACTATCGGGTGACATTTTATACTAAATCCACCCCAGCCCCCCCCCCCCCCCCCCCATCCCCCACCCCCATACATAAATCACATAGAAAATGTGAAGATAAATGACTACCACTTATGATCGTTTTTACTCAACATTTCTTATTCAGGCAAAGATTTGGAGGTACAAAATTATCCCTAATTTGTGCATTCGGACTAATGAAATGAATATGACGATACCATGAATATTGACAATTCGACATAGATATAATTTTGGCGGTTTATTAGTTTTGAAATATTATTGATGGTGGGGAGGGAGGGATGTGGCCGAGGTCAATATTTTGAAGTCTAACAGGCTAGGGGAGGGGGGTATTTTGTTTTTGTTTTGTTTTGTTTTGTTTTTATTTTTTTTATCGCAATTGTGTTATTTATTTAATCTATTTATTTATTTTTATCTTATTATTATTATTGTTATTGTTGTTGTTGTTGTTGTTGTTGTTGATGTTTTTTTAATTATTATTATTTAGTTAGTTATTTAGGTGGGTTTTTTTGTTTGTTGTTGGGTTTTTTTTTGGGGGGGTGGGGGGTGGGGGGGTTTGTACGCTTATAGTTGACTTCATCAAGTTTTGCCTTATACATATTATTATTAGTAGTAGTAGTAGTTCGTTTTTTATGTATTTATCTTCTTCTGTTTTTCTCAAGGCCTGACTAAGCGCGTTGGGTTACGCTGCTGGTCAGGCATCTGCTTAGCAGACGTGGTGTAGCGTATATGGATTTGTCCGATCGCAGTGACGCCTCCCTGAGCTACTGAAACTGAAACTGTGGTTGCCCTTCAGCCACGCTCGACGTTCGGTTCGGTTATTCTACCGACCCACCCCCTTTCCTACCTCCCCCGGACATAATAATAAATAAATTACCGTCACTAGCAGTTTGCTGGGGTGTGTGTGTGTGTGTGTTTTGTTTGTTTGTTTTTTGTTTGTTTGTTTTGTTTGTTTTTTGTTGTTGTTTTTTTCATTTCTTAATCAATTTCTGTTATTTTGTTTTGATCCTTTTAAGGATAATTCTTCCCCTACAATCAGATTCACTCTCTTTCCAGGGATGTGTGGTTTAGGTATGACAGCAACAAACGCCGATTCACCTGATCCTGGGTCGATGCTTCAAATCAAACCGATTAGACAGGCTGTCCAGTCTGCGGATCAGTCCGCAACGTTCCCGTGTTTCCTTTGATGTCCAGAGGACTGTAAAACATTCTCCCGGCCCTGAATGTTTGCAAGGGTTCTGGTAAAAGGAAAGGGTGAAGGTGATGGATATATCTTAGAGTCTTTTGTTTTCTTATTTGAGACTCATACGTATACGCACGCGCTCAGACACGCGTATACACAGACAAACCCGCGCAAGTATGTGCATGCACACACACACACACACACACACACACACACACACACACACACACACACACACACACACACACACACACGCAAGCACGCATCCCCCTCCCTCACACACACACATCACACACGAACACACACACACACACACACACACACACACACACACACACACACACACGAACACACACACACACACACACACACACACACACACAAACACATAAACACACACGCGCGCGCGCTTTTCCTGGTTGTAAGGTAACCTCCACTTCCTGTCTGCCTTTTTCACCCACCCTCCTCCCACTTCCTTCACCCCCTAGCACCACCTCCAGCCCACTGTCCTGCGGCGGGGGGGTGGGGGGGGGGGGGGCGGGGGGAATCAACAAACGACACGAAGCCGTGTGTTTGATTAAATAATAATAATGAAAATTAAAAAGAAACAAAAAAAACATCGTAATCGAACGATGGATTCGACGTTTTCGTCTGTCTTGTGTTTTGGGGGAAAGGGTGTGTGTGTGAGTGTGGGGCGGGAGAGGAGGTTTGCGGTGGTGTAGGGGGGAAGGAGGAGGTAGAAAAACAACCAAACGTGGAATAATTATCGTCCCTTCTTGGAGTATTGATTCTCTTCCTCCACTATGATTTACAGTCCAAGGATTATCCATGGCTTGGAACAAAATCTTGAGGAGGTGCTTCAGAAAATCCGTGAAATCTTTCGTTTGCTTTCATATTTTCTTCTTCTTCTTCTTCTTCTTCTTCTTCTTCTTCTTCTTCTTCTTCTTCTTCAGAAAATCCGTGAAATCTTTCGTTTGCTTTCATATTTTCTTCTTCTTCTTCTTCTTCTTCTTCTTCTTCTTCTTCTTCTTCTTCTTCTTCTTCTTCTTCTTCTTCATTTTATTTCAGTTTATTTCTTTATTTTTATGTTTTGTGTCGTTCGTTCTTTATTTTTTATGTCGTTAAATGGGCAGAATTGTAAAAAGGCCTTTACTGTGCCTAATTCTTTACCCATTAAAGATTCAATCAATCAATCAATCTTCTTCTTCTTCTTCTTCTTTCTCCATATGCAATTGATATATTTTGACCGAAGATAAAAGAAACAAACAAACAAGCAAACAAACAATGTAGGATCAGGGGATATCCGGTGCTCGAATCAACGAAGGTTCCAGACTAGGTGGCAAACATAATGGGAGCGAGAGGGATAGGAGAAGAAGAATGCTAAAGAGAATTGTTCACCTTTTGTGTATGGGTAGATGATGATGACGATGAAGACGAAGAAGAAGATGAGGAGGAGGAGGAGGAGGAAGAGGAGGAGGATGGATGGATGGATGGATGGATGAATACATGCACGTAAGAAAGCAAACTAACGAGCTGACTGAATCCCAAGGAGCGGTTCAAATAAACTTCCCTGGACATCCACTTCCGTGCTTGGGGTGAGTCCTGTCAATGTCGACTGTGTCGGCAGATTCATGGGGGGGGGGGGGGGGCTGTTGTTTGAGGGGCGTGGTGGCGGCCTCCACTCTGGGAGGGACGCTCACTCAGTCTGGCTCCGCGACTAAGCCATTATTGTCGTTAGTAGGGGGCTTAGTAGGTGGTGTCCTAAGTACGTTAAAACAGAACAGGCACCACTGAACACCACCGAAGTGACTCAGCAGCAGTGCAGGGTCTCCTCTGGTGTGTGGCCTCCTGGCGACCTAACATCGATGGTTCCCTGTGGACTGCCGACGCTGGAACTACAACGGATGAACCCGGGTGTGGCCGTGTATGCGGGAATCTAAATGAGCGGCTGGGAGTAATGCCACTGAAACGGTGCAGATGATGGGGCAGCAAAAAAACAAAAAAACAACCAAAAAAAAACACTTCCCTGGACATAACAGGTCATCTCCCTTTAAAACAACTCATAAAGGTATTCAGTGGATGGGAGGAGAGAGCAATTGGGGGTGGGGTGGGGTGGGGTGGGGGCGGAGGGAGAGAGGAATAGAGGGGAGAAAAGAGAGATGTGACCCCCCCCCCCCAAAAAAAAAAATGCAGTTTGTTTCATTTCATTTCATGACAGAGGTTCAGATTCAGATTCTTCTTCTTCTTCTTCTTCTTCTTCTGCGTTCACTCGTATGCACACGAGTGGGCTTTTACGTGTATGACTGTTTTTACCCCGCCATGTAGGCAGCCATACTCCGTTTTCGGGGGTGTGCATGCTGGGTATGTTCTTGTTTCCATAACCCACCGAACGCTGACATGGATTACAGGATCTTTAACGTGCGTATTGGATCTTCTGCTTGCATATACATCAGACACACTGAACCCAACATATACATCACATACACTGAACCCAGCATGTACATCACATACGCTGAACCCAGCATATACATCACATACACTGAACCCAGCATATACATTGCATACGCTGAACCCAGTATATACATCACATACACTGAACCCAGCATATACATTGCATACGCTGAACCCAGTATATACATTGCATACACTGAACCCAGCATATACATCACATACACTGAACCCAGCATATACATTGCATACGCTGAACCCAGCATATACATTGCATACGCTGAACCCAGCATATACATCAGACACACTGAACCCAACATATACATCACATACACTGAACCCAGCATGTACATCACATACGCTGAACCCAGCATATACATCACATACACTGAACCAGGCATATACATCACTTACACTGAACCCAGTATATACATTGCATACACTGAACCCAGTATATACATCACTTACACTGAACCCAGCATGTACATCGCATACACTGAACCCAACATATACATCACACACATGACATACATTGAACCCAACACATACATTGTATACATTGAGTCCAGCATATACATGACATACATTCAACCCAAAACATACATCACATACATGACAAACATTGAGCCCAACACATACATCACACACATGGGATACATTCAACCCAAAACATACATCACATACATGACAAACATTGAGCCCAACACATACATCACACACATGGGATACATTCAACCCAAAACATACATCACATACATGACAAACATTGAGCCCAACACATACATCACATACATGAAATACATTCAACCCAAAAATACACATGACAAACATTGAGCCCATCGTATACATCACATACATGATATACGTTGAACTCAGCATGTACATCACATACATGACATACGTTGAACTCAGCATCTACATCACATACATGACATACGTTGAACTCAGCATGCACATCATAATTATACATGACACGAACTGAAAATGAGTGGTGGGCGAACTACCGAGAATTTGACAGTCATTTTCCCTTGTAGATGCTTCGGACCCTGCAGAGAACTAGATAACCACGGGATGGGAAGGGTGCAAGTCGGAAAAGTGTGTGTGTGTGTGTGTGTGAGGGGGGGGGGGGGTCCCCGGGGGGGGGGGGGAGGAATGTGAAGTGTTTGGGGAGAGTAAATCAAAAAATAATCTATCGGATCAATCATATAGGTGATTCCTTGTAGTCGTTTTGTTGTTGTTGTTGTTGTTGGTTTTCATAGATTTGGGCGGGGTACTGGCACTTTGCCCCTTTTCTGAACTCCCCTAATTTGTTTCCCCCTATCTGTGTGTCTGTCCGTGTGCCTGTGCCTGTGTGTGTGTGTGTGTGTGTGTGTGTGTGTGTCTGTCTCTCTCTCTCTCTCTCTCTCTCTCTCTCTCTCTCTCTCCTCTCTCTCTCTCTCTGTTATTTGCAATCTATGTGTTTACATTTTCCCCATTTTTTTCTTCTTCTCTTTTTGAGGGCTGGATGATGAAAAAAAAGCAATGTTGCTTATTCTATTACCCTCAGAAATAAAATTTATTCATTCACTCATTCTGTCTGTCTGTCTTTCCGTCTGTCTGTCTCTCTCTCCCTCTCCCTCTCTCTCTCTCTCTCTCTCTGCTTTTGGTTTGGTTGTTTGGTTGGCTGGTTAAACTCAATACCTTATAACTGGGTAACGTTTTCAGTTCGAGAAGACGGAAACACTGTCTCCCCTCACCTATTTTACTTGTTTCATTAGGTTGCTTTGGCTTTTTGTTTGTTTGTTTGTTTTTCTTTTCTTTTATTTTCTGGTTGTTTATTTTGGTAACTCACATCACGTAGAAAGGCTGTCTTTTTAGTATTAAAAAGAAGAAGAAAAAAGAACAACAACAACAGCAAAGAAGCAAGAACATTTGGAATTTGCGCAGATGTCGCGTACCGTTCCGTCGCAGTATCTATCTGCAAGACCAGTCAGTGTGCCCAGAAGTGTCTCCTAAACCCAGGCTATGGTAAGGAACGTGGACCAATCTGGCGATGCGGTGTGGGATTTTCCATCAGACCTATTCGCAGAGGTTCTTGCCCTGTCTTTAAAGCTCGTCAACAAGAGCTGTTTTCGGGTGTGAGTGTGTGTTTTTTTGTTGTTGTTGCTGTTGTTGTTTTTTCTATCTCTCTGCACCTTACAAACTGTGTCGCAATGGTGTGAGAGTGAATGAGTTGGGGGGTGGGGGGGGAGGAGGAGGATTAAGACTGAGGCGGGTAAGGAGCAATGATGTGAACAGGGTTTTCGGTCTAGCTGTCGTTATGTGCGTGTTTTGTTTCTCCAAAAGTTAAAGGATTGTAGATGGTAGAAATGGCGTGATCGCGTCCAACATAGCGAACTATTTCGGTTTTGTTGCTGTTGCTGTTTTGACTGGGGTTTTTGTGTGTGTGTGTGTGTGTGTGTGTTTCTGCGATGGACTTAACTTAAAACCCTACTTGGTGCTAAAATATGATGGACATACATTCAAAATATCCAACGAAAAGACCCCAGATTAGGTCTTTCTGGAATTGCAGTCCGCCTTTACAGATACATAACATCCTCTGAAGATAATCTGGATTGTCTTTTACACAAAGACTTCGGAGAAAATGGGATACACTTGGTTGTCTAGCTCTGAGGAACATTCGAGAAAATATTACACAGACTGAACATCATAGACAACAATATTTCTTTGAAAATTGACGCAAAGTTTTCAAACTCTTCTGAAATTGTTCGAAACTTTTGTTTGTTTTTTATATAAAGATTCCGAGCAGTCACAACGCCATGAGAATACTGACTGCTCTGCATCCTGTTCTGCAGCACAGGGTCCACAAAAGCAATAATTATGTGATCCATTCACTCCAGTAATCAGTCTTTGCTCCACCAGCATAATCGTTTATCAGTTTACTTCAGTGATCAGTCCCTGAGCCACTGATCAATCATAACGATTTCGGACGTTGAATTAAAACCCATTTCTGATTTCTTTTTCTTCTTTCCTCCGCCTCATGTACCCTCCTCCCCCTCCTCCTCCTCCTCCCCTCCTCCTCCTCCTCCTTCTCCTCTTCCTCCTTCTCCTCCTCCTCCTCCCCCTCCTCCTCCTCCTTCTCCTCTTCCTCATATTTATCGTTCTCTACCCCAGTTTCTCCATCTCCTTCCTAACGCTCGAGGACATTTGAGTCAACTCTGCCTCTTATTTTTTTCTTTCTTTCTTTTTGTTTCTTTACTTCTTCTTTTTTTTTCTCTCTCTTTTTGTCGTTTTATTCCCCTCCCTGTATTAAGTGGAGTGTTGGCCTAGAGGTAACTCGTCCGCCTAGAGAGCGAGAGAATCTGAGCGCGTTGATTCGAATCACGGTTCAGCCGCCAATATTTTCTCCCCCTCCACTAGACTTTGAGTGGTGGTCTGGACACTAGTCATTCGGATGAGACGATAAACCGAGGTCCCGTGTGCAGCATGCACTTAGCGCATGTTGGGGCATGTCGTGTTCGGACTGTCAATTTGGGAGGGTGTGTGTGGGGGATTGGTAAATTATGGAGGAATACTTAACCTGTAAATCATGGAGGAATCCTGAACCTGTAAATCATGGAGGAATTCAATCGATGAACTATTTTTCTTCCCGTCTCAGCGACAATTCTAAGGACATAGTTTTATACACACAAATCGACATTTGTGGAAACCGACACTGCGGCACTGTCGTCGGAGAGCGGAGGATTTGACTGGGTCGATCCAAACCAGATCATCTGTATTTTATGTTCTCCCTGGGATTTGTTTTACCATGAAACTCCCGAAAACGGAGTATGGTTGCCTATATGGCAGGGTAAAAACAGTCATGCACGCAAAAAACTCACTCATGTGAAGGTGGGAGTTGCAGCCCACGAACGAAGGAGGAGAAGAAGAAGTTTACCATGAAAAGCTAATATAAGAATGCAGACACCTCAGAAGAATGTTCTTGTCTTTCACCTCGATGATTGAAGAGGCCTTTTAGGCATTGAAAAACTCAACGAAAGAGCTGGGGGGGGGGGGGGGGGGTTCAGCGTGTTCTGTCAACACTGGAAAGAAAAAAAAATAGTGTATGGGTTTCTTGCAAAAAGAAAACTGGAATGGCGAACGAAAGGAAAAAAAATCATTTCCCTGTGGAAGGGGCTTGGAATCTGGTGTCTTTTCTTTCGTCTCGTGTTTTGTTTGGCATTGAGATTTGAATGAGTGTTCGGAAATGACGTCTGATATGACGTGTTCTTGAAGAGAATCTGTCGTCGTGTGATTTACATGGACGGTTATTTCATGTTAATCTGGGAATTTTGGCCTTTACACACACACACACACACACACACACACACACACACACACACTTTTTCCAATGGAACATGCCCATCAAAGCCCGTTTCTTTTCCATCTTTGAATAAACATGACTTAGAAACTGGATCGAGAAACTGCGTTATAATCATGTGGAGAACAATCTTGTTGGGTGGTGTTTTTTCTGTTTATACTGTATCGATTTTTTGAGGGGCTCTGTTGTGGACCCCGTGCCCCCTCCCTGAAACCTCCAACCTCCCCCCGCCTCCTCCCCCCATCCCTACACCCCATCCTCTGTTAGATTTGTGGCCTGCACTGATTTGGACAGCAACAGGAACTCCCCCATCCCCTCCTCCTCCTCCTCTTCGCTTGACCGGCCGGCGACCTCCGCTCAGCTTGGCAGCGAAAACTATTCAACAAACCTCTCGAAACCTGAACTCCCAGTTGAGCACCATCCTCACCCCCCACTCCCCACTGCTCCCCCCCCCTCCCTCCCACGACCTCCCTCCTGCCTCGTCCTTGAACCTTGAAACCTTCTTCGGTTCGCTCATGCCTTCACCACCACCACCACCACCACCAGCAGCAGCAGCAGCCCTCCCCGCCTCGTCCCTCTGTCCACATTGTCCTTTCTGCATGGCCGATCGTTTCTGTGTGCACGTCCCGTGGTCTCCCATTGGCCTGCAGTGTGGAGAGTGTAGGGTCTGACTGGTCTGTCTGTCTGAGTGGCTGTCTGTTTGGTTGTTTATTTATCCACTGGGTTGGAAATCTGCAAAAATGTTTATCGGACGAACTGATATTTGACTCATGTCGATGTGATGTTTTCTTGTTGTTGGGCTTTTTTTGTTGGTTTTGTGTGTGTGTGTGTTTTTTTTTTCTTTTTTGTACAAGTTCTGGGTCAATTTGTCATTTGACAAGGGAATTAATTTATCACAATTTCAAAGTGATGACCAGTCTAAATGTATATGAATACAGTCTGATGTTCACTCTCGGAGAGAGAGAGAGAGAGAGAGAGAGAGAGAGAGAGAGAGAGAGAGAGAGAGAGAGAGAGAGAGAGAGAGATTTTGGCGACTTACACGAATAGTGACACGAATTGTTGCTACAGCGCAGCTCGTCATGCCGGTAGTAATCGTCAACCAAGTGGTCGCCCTTGCACCAGTCACCTCCCTTCTGCACACCTGTAGAAGTCGTCGTTCGTTCAAAAACCTCCACTCAACCTGTCGCTTCTGCTAAAATTGTTACCCAGTTCAGAGCCCATAGAAAATTCAAATCATGGCCACTACAAAAATCGTTGCTCTCACCATGTCCCCTACAAAATCACCGACCAAACCATGACCCCTACAAATTCCCCGACCAAATCATGCCCCCTACAAATTCCCCGACCAAATCATGCCCCCTACAAATTCCCCGACTAAATCATGGGCCCTACATAAACCGTTGCCCAAAACATGGCCCCTACACAAAAACAAAAAAATCATTGCCTATATGCCAAAGCTCCGACATAGACTCATCACTCAAATTATGACCTTGCAACTAGAACTACAAGAGACAGACGAACCTGGGTGTGGCCGTGTTTGGGGGACTCGGAATGAGCGGCGTGGGAGTAACGCCCCTGAAATGGTGCGGATGATGGGGCAGCAAATATAAAAGTTATATAGAACTACCATCCAAATCATGACCACTGGAAGAATCGATGCCCCAAATCATGGACTCTGCACATCGGGACAAGTGGACAGAACGCCGGTCGCCCTCGCAACAAATGAATGTCCCCAGACTATTGCCTTTGCGCCTACACAGAAAGCGTTGGACATTTTAGCCGTTTGATGATGTTTAGTCTCCCGAGTCTCACAAGTCTTCCGTCCTGACGTTGCCCTTGGTGTCATTGGGTTTGAGGTCTTCGGTGCGATTGTAGGAAGCATTGCTGGACAAATGACATTGACTTGTTGTTTCTTCTTTTTGTTTCTTTACCATGTTTTTAATTTCCATTTTTATAACATAGACAACTGACACAGATACGTGTAAAAGAAATGGGAAACATGACAAAACGGATGAAAACACGTTGACAGCAAAATGTAATGACACATGTGAAGTATTCCAAGCAGTACAAATGTGAATATATATATATATATATATATATATATATATATATATATATAATTATATATGTGTGTTTGTGTGTTTACTCGTCATCAAATAGAAAAGATATTCATGCCACTCAAAATGTCTCATTTGTATGTATCTTCACATGTGCACTAATTTTAGAAGTAACTTTCTTTTCTTTATTTGAATCAGTTCTGTCGTTTCTCCTTTCTTTCATCATCATCATCAGCAGCAGCATCAGAATCACCATTATCATCATCATCATCATCATCTTTTTCTTCTTCTTCTTCTTCAACACATGCTCATGGTTGCCTTTCTTTTGTTGCATGTGCTGTGGCTGACACACGCCTACCTTCATCAAACAGGTAAGAACACACTGCTGTCTACTTTTTTGCATGCTGCAAAGTAGTCTGGTTGGTTGACAGGCTGGTCGTTTGGTTGGTTGGTTGGTTGGTTGATGGGTGAGAGCGCTGTGGAGTGCTACAGCTTATTGTTGCGTGTTTGTTTTTTTTGTTGGTTTTTCTTCTTCTTCTTTTTTTTCCGTTTTCATGTCGCGTTGGTTGGTCAGCTGGCCACCACTTTTTTCTTCTTCTTTTCTTTTCCTTCCTTTTTTTTCTTTCCTTTTTTTTTCTTTCTTGTTCCTCTTTATTTCTCTTACTCTTTAGTTTCTTCCATTCTTCGTACCGTTTTTTTTGTTGGTTTTTTTTTTGTTTGTTTTTTCGTCGTCATCGTCCATCGCCTTGCACGACAGCTGTTACTGTCTCCTTCCCTCTTCTTTCCAATGTTTTCTTCGTTTGCTTCTCTCATCGCTGTCGTGTGAATTGTTTCTTGGTCTTTTTTTAAAATTTTGTTATTTTGGGAGGGGGCGGGGGGTGGGGGGGGGGGGGGTCGGGGGAGGGGGGGGGTCTGTCCTTCCTTTTTG
This sequence comes from Babylonia areolata, assembly GCF_041734735.1. Taxonomy (NCBI): domain Eukaryota; kingdom Metazoa; phylum Mollusca; class Gastropoda; order Neogastropoda; family Buccinidae; genus Babylonia; species Babylonia areolata. The sequence continues at coordinate 6,240,182 of NC_134883.1, forward strand.
TTTCTGTCTCCCCCTCCCCCCAATTTTCTTCCTAAGGGTTTTTGTGAAGACAAGCGAGACGTGAGTGCTGATGCCAGGTGGCAGTTTTCCACTGCTATTGATCGCCCGAAGGCGCTGCAAAAAACAAAACAAAAAAAAAACAAAAAAAAAAACCAACGAAAACACCTTCGGTCAACGTTCTCACACCCTCTCTCTCTCTGTCTCTGTCTGTCTGTCTGTCTCTCTCTCGCTCTCTCTCTCTCTTTCTCTCTGTCTCTCACCCCCACCGTCTCTTCAGCCCCTTCAACTTCTTCACTATTCCAGTTCATTGACCTTACCTTTCCAGACTTCACCTTCTTAAATTTCTGGCTGTTTAGTCCAACTCTGTTTCATTACACACACACACACACACACACACACACACATACCACCCCACCCCACCCCACCCCCACCTCCCCCATCTTCTCTCCACGTTGCCTCCATTAATTTTGCACGAGTGTTGGAAACTTCCCAGCATCTGAATTGTCCGAGGGGGTGTGGGTGGGGTGGGTGGAGGTGTGGGGGCAGGGGGTGGGGGTGGTTCTTCTGTTGTTCTTATCACTGTCTTTTTCCTGGGTGGTGAGTGGTGTTGTCGCGGTAATAGTTGCGTCAAGTATGTTTTTTTTGTAGGTGGTAATGGGGATGATGACCGGGCTGTCAGCGATGTAAAAAAAATTAAAAAAAAAAAAAGTTTGTTTAATTGTCTTGTTTGTTTGTTGCTCCTGATGTTCGTGTGTCTGACAAGGTGCTGATGTATCGGCAGACTGTTAGTTAGCAGTGGCATGTGGCCAGAAAACGCTTTTAACTCACTCGCTGCCATTGTCCGCATATGCGGACATCGTCGGAGAAAGCGTTGGATGCCAATGTCCGCATATGCGGACTTGGATTTTAAAAAGTCGTGCTGTCGGAGTGACGCGTCGGATGCGAAAATCAAAAGCAGATGTGATATCTTACGTCACCTCTGGTCAGCTTTTCATTCACACACGCTGCGTGTGTGTCGCGATAAGCTCAACCGCACTTGATAACAAAGCGTGCCCCCTGTCAGCTTTGTAAGTTGTTTGACCAGATGGCGTCACGGCGATGTGTTCGACACGATCAGAGAGGTGAAATGTTACTCAGCGTCGAAGATGCTTTGGAAATGATCCAAACTGAAGGCTCTGATGTCGAAGGAGATATTGTTGATTCTTCGGACAGTTAATTTGAACCAGATCCCGATGAACTAGAAACAGATTCGGCCGCTGAAGAGTGTTTACAATGGAGAGGAAAATGAGGAACATGTGCCAGCAGATGAGACAGACACAGACGACGAAACCACTGAGGAAATGGACGATTTTGCAAGTGTTTTCACCAGTGATTGGACTGACAATTTTTCCTTTTTCCCTCTTGCACATCCCTTCACTGGCATACCAGGTTTGTCAGCTGACTGGCCAGTCAACACCCAGCCGGTTGAGTTTTTTTCTTTGTTCTTTGATTTTCATTATGTAGAGACAATTATTTTTTTGTATGTGTGAATTTCAACTTTCTTCACCACCTGTTCATACTTCATTCCATGCACTAGGTCTTCAGTTCCTCAAATAGTGTTAGAATGTGATGTGGAACATGTTGGTGTACCTTTCTGATGGGTGCAAAAATGCTAAAAAATACACTAAATATGGATACCGCAATCAACATCAAGATGGTGAGTAAATACTTTGATTTTTTGCACACATATGGAACAACATTCCTTGCATACATATACTAAATATCAATTGTCTGGGTGTTTATTTGTTTTTTTTACAATTTTTTCCCCATCCTATACAAACCCTGGGTTTTCAGGGATTGGCAAGGGCAAAAACTCTTGGCATGGAGTGAGTTAAGAAAGATGTAGAAATGTTCTGATCAGGAAGATAGACAAGTATTAGAATGTATATGTGTCTGGGTTTCTGTGTGTGTGTGTTTGTGTGTGTGTGTGTGTGTGTGTGTGTGTGTGTGTGTGTGTGTGTGTGTGTGTGTATGAGTGTGTGTGTGTGTGTGTGTGTGTGTGTGTGTGTGTGTGTGTGTGTGTGTGTGTGTGTGTGAGCGTGTGTCTGTATCTGTGTGTGTGCGTGTCTGTTTGTGCTGTTTGCAAAACAGGTCATAAAACCTCTCTATCATTGGTGTTTCCTGGCCTCAGTTGTTTTTATTTTTCACGACTGCTGTTGTTTGTTCAACAGTATTTTATCTTTGGAACGATGAGTTTGCATCTTGTTTCGAGCCCGCACGATCTTCTGTCATGCTTTTCGATTTCTTTGTTGGGGGTGTAGGGGGCATGGGGGGTGTGGGGGTGGGAGGAGAGTAGCAATAATGACCATGGTACTGCAGACAAAAGTAGTATATAATATCTACAACGTTTTCGACGTTTTTTTTGTTTTGTTTTGGTTTTTGGTTTTGCTGGGGGGGGGGGGGGGGGGTGTTGTTTTGTTGTTGTTGTTTTGTTTTCTGTTTGTTTTTTGGTGTGGTTTTTTGTTTGTTTGTTTGTTGTTGTTGTTTTTGGGGGGGTTGTTTTTTTGCCACAACAGATTTCTGTGTTTGAAAATCGCCACGGGGCAGAGAAGCATCGGCCGCCCACAGCTGAGATACAAAGACGTTTGCAAACGTGACATGAAGGCACTTGAGATCAACACTTGAGTCCTGGGAGGACTTGAAACCACCATGGACACTCGCTCGCCAGTCAGGTGTATTACCACTAGGCCACCGCTCCAGTGCTGTCGGAGTTCGTTCGTTCTGTTGACCACCGCATCTGTGGATCATCTGCAGTTTGTGAGAATCTCGTGATTCTGCGATCGTTTTTCATTCAAATCCCTGAGTTGACTGTTGGTTATACTCTGTTGGTGTTTGTTGCTGTTTACTGTGTGAGGGTGGGGGATGGGTGGGTGGGGGTGTGGGGGGTGTGGGGGTTCGGGGAGGGACGGTTGGATGGTTGTTTGTTTCGTCAGTTTCGCTGTCTTGGTTGTTTGATAGTTCTCTTGTTCTGTTTCTTTTCTGTCTACGTTTATTGTTATTGTTTTCTTCGTCGCCTTCTTCTTCTTCCTAATTTAGTTGCTATGCTTGTTTTGTTCTTCCTAATTTCGTTGCTGTGTTTTCTTCTTCCTAATTTAGTTGCTGTGTTTGTTTTGTTCTTCCTAATTTCGTTGCTGTGTTTTCTTCTTCCTACTTTCCTTCCTGTGTTTTCTTCTTCCTAATTTCGTTGCTGTGTTTTCTTCTTCCTAAATTTGGTTGCTGTGTTTTCTTCTTCCTAATTTGGTTGCTGTGTTTTCTTCTTCCTAATTTGGTTGCTGTGTTTTCTTCTTCCTACTTTCCTTCCTGTGTTTTCTTCTTCCTAATTTCGTTGCTGTGTTTTCTTCTTCCTACTTTCCTTCCTGTGTTTTCTTCTTCCTAATTTCGTTGCTGTGTTTTCTTCTTCCTAATTTCGTTGCTATGTTTGTTTTCTTCTTCCTAATTTCGTTGCTATGTTTTCTTCTTCCTAATTTCGTTCCCAGTAATTTGTTTTGTTTACTGTCCTCTCCACCTGATCATCTCAGTCTCTTTTTTTTTTGTTTCACACTCTTCCATTTCACCTGTCATTATTATTATTATTATTATTATTATTATTATTATTATTATTATCTTTTCTACGCTTTTGTCATTTTTTTCTGACTTCCGTTTACTGCTTTTCTTCTTCTTCTTCTTCGTTCGTGGGCTGCAACTCCCACGTTCACTCGTATGTACACTGGTGGTCTTTTTACGTGTATGACCGTTTTTACTCCACCGTGTAGGCAGTCATACTCCGTTTTCAGGGGGTGTTTGCTGCTGTTGATAGTTCTCGTGCTTCTTGCTCGTCCTGCTGCTTCTTCCTTCTTCTTTTTTTTTTTGCCATAGCATACGTTCAGCGTTATCATCATTTGATATGTTTTCTTGAAAGGGGAATAACACGTTTTGCTTTCATTTTCTTTAAGGGAATGCAAAGTTAACAGGAAAGCCTTCGATCTCTCTCTCTCCCTCTCTCTCTCTCTCTCTCTCTCTCTCTCCCTCCCTCTCTCTCTCTCTATCTATCTATTTACCTCTTTTCCTTCTCCCCTTCCTCCTCCTCCTCCTCCTCCTTCTTCTTCTTCTCCAACACATCATACTTTTCTTTCTTAACTGTCACATTTTCCCATCGTTTCATTTTCTTTCTTTCTTTTTTTTTTTTTTTTAACTTATTTTCTGTTGTTACTTGTTTATTTAGTCCTTTATTTCTTTTCTCTTCTTTATTTTCTTCTTTTTTTTTTCTCTGCCCAGCATGAAGACAGACAAACCACGAGGTGTTGATGAAATTTCCATCGCTATCGATCGGTCCCCCTGAGGCCCTGCCCAAAACTTCGCCTTTGGCCAAACGTACACACCCTTCCTCCTCCTCCTCCTCTTCCACCCCCCTTCCTTCCCCTCCCCCTCCTCCACCCCCCCCCCCCCTTCGCTTTCTCTCTGAGGTTTCTACCCCTTCCCCTCACTGCCCCCCCCCCCGCCCCCCTCCCTCCCTCTACTCCCTTCTAGCCGAGCTCTGTTGATTGGAGTGTCACGCCAATGACCCCCCTCCCCCACCCCACCCTCCCCCCAAAAAAAACAAAAACCAGCAACTGGTGTACAGCTTTTTCCTTTTCATTTCCTTCAGTAATTGATACGTCTTTCTTTGTTGTTGTCTGTATTGTGGTGGTGGTGTTGTCGATGGGGGGGTGGGGGTGTGGGGGGTGGGGGGTAGCTTTGCTGTGATGTTGGGCTGTGGTAGTGTTGATGGTTGATGGTTTTTTTATTTTGTTTGTTTTTGTTTTTTTGTTGTTGAGTTTTTTATGCTTATAGTTGACTTCATCAAGTTTTTGCGCCTTATACATATTATTAGTAGTAGTCGTAGTTCTTTTTTAAGTATTTTTCTTTTTTTTCTTTTTTTTCTCAGGGCCTGACTAAGCGCGTTGGGTTACGCTGCTGGTCAGGCATCTGCTTGGCAGATGTGGTGTAGCGTATATGGATTTGTCCGAACGCAGTGGCGCCTCCTTGAGCTACTGAAACTGATGGTTGATGATGCTTGTGGACACACATTGTCAGCGGTTTCCATCGACGTTAACATTCGCTTGCTATTTCTGCTGTTATCAAACTATTCATTGATATGGTTTCATATCATACAGCCCGCATAGCTGTTTTGAATATCGTCATTCCATGCTTGCTGTTGACAGTCAATTAAATGTTAGCGGGTTTGTTTGTTTTTTTTGTTTGTTGGTTGTTGTTTTGTTTTTGTTGTTGTTGTTTTTTTTGTTGTTGTTCTTTTTGTTTGTTTGTTTTTGTTTCTTCTAATAGAATCGGTTATGGCTTCCACACCTCAATCCAACTACATTTCGTAGAGAGAGAGAGTCAGAGAGAGACAGAGAGAGATAGACAGAGACAGAAACAGAGAAAGAGAGACAGAGACACACATAGAGAGACAGAGAGAGACAGAAACAGAGAGAGACAGGGACAGAGACAAGAGAGAGACAGAGACAGACAGACAGACAGAGAGAGACAGACACACACACACACACACACACACACAGATGGAGAGAGAGAGACAGAGACACAGAGAGAGACAGAGACACACAGAGAGAGCTAGACAGACAGAGAGACAGAGACAGAGACACAAAGAGAGAGAGACAGAGACAGACAGACCGAGACACACACACACACACACACACAGACCGAGACAGAGACAGTCAGAGACAGAGAGAGACAGAGAACAGTAGCATCTTGTTGCAGCATAATCTCAGATTTTCCTCACGTGTTCTATCCAGAGTTCCTTCCATATTCATGAATGCTGCTGTGCACCAGAATTCTGGGAGACTTTTTTTAATATTATTATTATTATTCTTTGCTCTCCATTTCGTTCCAAGCCTGTACAGTTCTATCTGCCATGTCAGTTGCTGTTTTCTTACGTGTGTGTGGGTGTATGTCGTTGTTGTTATTTTTCAAGGTGGGGTGTTTTACGTTGCACCTGTCATTTTAGTTTTCGTCTTTATACGTTTCTTTGCTTTTCTTCAATTTCTTTTTTCTTTCTTTCACATTTCGCTCCCTGTATATATATATATATTTTTTTTTTTTTTCTCCTGTTCCTCCCTTTTCTGATCTTTCATTCTCTTCCTTCTTTCCATCTTGCATTCTCATTCTCCTGTCCATCTTTCATTGCTTTTGGCTTTTCATTTTATACCCGCCCCACCCACCCACCCCCACAATCCCCCCCCCCCCCCCCCCCCCTCCCCCAACCCCCTTCTTTCTCTCCCTCCTTCACGGTGTTCAGTTTCTTGTTTTTTTTCTTCTTTCATACTGGTGCTCCGATGTCATGAATTCTAAGGAGAATAAAGCATCCATTTCTTCTTTCTTTCTTTTTTTTTTTTTTTTTTTTTTCTTCGTCTGAAGTTCACCCCCCACACACACTTTCTCTCTCTCTCTCTCTCTCTCTCTCTCTCTCTCTCTCTCTCTCTCTCTCTCTCTGTCTGTCTGTCTGT
>NC_134883.1:6251699-6259199 GCF_041734735.1 Babylonia areolata
TGAACCTACTGCTCTTAATGTTCGGTGGTAGGACAGGCCATATTTTCTATACATCGCAGGGAGAATCCCCAGCTGTTCTTAGCCACTGTCTTTTCTGTGTTTATACCACAAGAGAATTTTGTACACTAAATTGACTGGCGGTGAAAGGGTTAAAGTATTTATGAATACATTTGAGTATTATCGGTTAGGAGGGGTGGGAGGTGTGAATGAATGGAGGGTTTGGGGAAACTCTGGGCAAATGAGTGTGAAATGGGGGTGAAATTTGAAAAACATTTATGAATACAATTACAGGAAATTGCTTAAAGAACTTCGTAAAAGAGAAGTCGTTAAACTGACAAGCGAAACAACTAATAATGAATGCAAAAAAGTCAAAAACATCAACGTTCTCAGTCACTTGTGAAGATACACTTTCGTGTACATCTTCATCAAGCTACAGTCAATAATTATATGCTTAATTGTCAGGTTACTAAAGCATATGCACTTGACATTAGAACAATACTTGGTCCGTAATGAATTTGATCATAGTCTGAGAGGTAAACTCCGTCTTCTGCGATCTCTGGCGGTTTTCCTGTGGTGTCTCCCAAGCTATGTTAAACATCATCAGCTCCATGAATCAAGCTGCGTCTTCGTGAAGGCCTCGTTTTCCACACATCGATGAAGGTATTGAAAGCAATGTCACATTTTCCTCGTGTTCTTTTCATGATATGAGTCAAATGGCAAAACGTTGGTAGGAAACGTCTACAAATGACGCCAGTTCTTCGAACTTTGAAGAGCATTGAAGCGGCGCTTTGTAAGAATCTGCAAAGAGCACTTTAAAGAAAGAAAAGAAAGAGATTGTAGGCGCGTACGGTAAGAGCTTTGGAGCTCCGTGATACACGTTATGAACAACGTGGTTTGATTTGGACAATATATACATGTTCTTTTACTGCTACTACAACTACTGCACAGCCACAAACAAAATAATAAACTTCAGTGATCTCAGAGTTTCAGTAGGACGTGCTGGAAAAACGTGAAACTTTATTTAATTGTGCAGAGAATAAACTGTGGGTTTGATTGGTAATTGTCTTATAGCGATTGAATGTCCAAAGCACAATGAAATGAGATCGTAGTATTACTTTATCAGTTGAAGGTTACATTTTTTTCAATCGAAAAAGGTATGAAGTAGCTCTTTTGTCCTCAACATGCTATCATATCTCGTTTGTCGGTTCTCATTTATTACCCAGAAGGAGTAAAATGGGTCTAATTATAGTGTGCATTTGTGCATGTATGTGTGTGTGTGTCCGTTTGTGTATGTGTGAATATGTGTGTGTGTGTGTGTGTGTGCGCGCGCGCGCGTGCTCGCGTGCAAACCCGCGAATATATATATATATATATATATATATATATATATATATATATATACGTGTGTGTGTGTGTGTGCGTGTGTGTGTATTGTATTTCATTACTTTTTTGTCACAACAGATTTTGTGTGTGTGTGTGTGTCTGCGTATGCGTGCGTACGTGCGCACGTGCTTATACGTGTGTGTGTGTGTGTGTGAGTGTGTGTGTGTGTGTGTGTGTGCGCGCGCGCGCGCGCGCGTTCAAAAAGTGGGAAATGGATTCGGCAAGTCTGAGGGGAGAGCTGTTGTTTTATGCATTCCGCCTCCTCTCCCCAGAGAGGCGTCTCTCTTCTGCTTTGCTAAGCAGCATTAATTTTTTTTTTCCACCCCTCGAAAAATCATCCCTCAGTCCGTGCCTGTGAAAGTCGTGACGACGACGACGACAACAACAACAACAAGGCCTAGAAGACATTTGAAAAAATGTGATGTACAAGCTGATTTGGTTTTATGTTGTTTTTGTTGTTGTTTTGGGTTTTTTGTTTTTTGTTGTTGTTGTTTTTTGTAATAAGACGGGGCTTAAATTCTTAGCTTTCAACATGTCTCCAGTTTGAAGCGTCCAGGGAAATACATGTAAACGTTTTCTTGATTCTTGCCATGCAGTGTCGGACAAATGGACAGGGAGGTGGAAGATTTTGTTTTGAGTCAGCAGGAATTTTCATTAGCATGTGCGTATGTTTCGTTGTCTGTGCTGGAAATTCTACTGCTTCTGCAGAAAATAAAATACAATGTACGCGTGAACTAAAGCCATCTTGACGTTTGAGTTCAGTCGGACAATTGTGAGTTGTTTATATAATGAAAGATTGCAATCATTTTCCATCGCCATCACCACTACCATTGATGATGATGATGATGATGAAACATAAAGCAATAATGAGAATAATAAGAAAACGAATATTGGTAATATGATGATGATGATAATAATAGTAATAGTAATAGATTAAGACCAAGAACACGAAGATGAGCAAACACAACATCAACAATAACAAAAAGCAAAGACAAGAACAAGAAGAGACGTTATGAGTAAATAAATGAATGAACAGGCAAATAAATACCTCACTTTATTCAGTGGATTCTTATAAATAGTTTCTGTAATAATTTATTCGTTATCAGTTCTCATTGGAAGGGAGAGGGGGTGTGGAGTGGAGCGGGGAGAAAAAGACTAGGCAAACATAAATTGCTGGATTAATAATAGCAGCTCATCTATAGGGGCTCGATTCTGATTTTGTACGATTCTGATCAGGGATTCTGCACTTCTGTCGGGACAGGACTCCCCCCCTAGCAGTTTCAGGTAAAAGCCGACAATTATCCTATCCGTCAGTCACTACGACAAGCGTCACTGCTTCACTTTCTCCCTGTTTTCTAGGCGTCAGCAGAACGTTGCTGCCTGACCACTGGTCAAGCGCGTCGGGTTGTGCTGCTGGTCAGGCTTTTGCTTAGCAGATGTGGTAGTGTAGCGCATATGGATTTGTCCGAACGCAGTGAAGCTTCCTTTGAGTTACTGATACTGATACTGGTCTAACCCCATTCGCCCTAACCCCGCCCCCCACTCTTCCCCCCTCTCCCCCCCCCCCCCCCCCCCACCCACACACACACACACCCCTACCCTCCTCTCTTGTTGGAAGGTCAGCAGTTGTTCACTGCGGTCAGCAGGCAGGGTGGATCTTCTTCTTCCTCTTCTTCTGCGTTCGTGTATGACCGTTTTTACCCCGCCATGTAGGCAGCCATACTCCGTTTTCTGGGGTGTGCATGCTGGGTATGTTCTTGTTTCCATAACCCACCGAACGCTGACATGGATTACAGGATCTTTAACGTGCGCATTTGATCTTCTGCTTGCATATACACACGAAGGGGGTTCAGGCACTAGCAGGTCTGCACATATGTTGACCTGGGAGATCGTAAAAGTCTCCACCCTTTTACCCACCAGGTGCCGTCACCATGATTCGAACCCGGGACCCTCAGATTGACAGTCCAACGCTTTAACCACTCGGCTGTTGCGCCCGTCAGGCAGGGGGGATGACCCATGGTCCCTTCTCAGCCACACCTCCCGATTCCTTTGACAGAGAAACACAGAGGCACTGTGAACATCCATCGTGTTGTGGGCTGTCTGGGCTGAGGAGGAATTGTGTTTAATGTCCCGTCACACATATCGGTGATTGAAGACATTTTGTTAAAGTATTTATGAATACATTTGAGTATTATCGGTTAGAAGGGGCGGGAGATGTGAATGAAACTGGGCAAATGAGGGTGGAAAATGAGGGGCTGTCTCTGGCAGGTCTTTTTGACTCACTTGTGTAAACAAAGTGAGTCTATGTTTTAACCCGGTGTTCGGTTGTCTGTGTGTGTGTGTGTGTGTGTGTGTGTGTGTGTGTGTGTGTGTGTGTCCGTGGTAAATTTAACATTGACATTTTCTCTGCAACTACTTTGTCAGTTGACACCAAATTTGGCATAAAAATAGGAAAAATTCAGTTCTTTCCAGTAATCTTGTTTAAAACAATATTGCGCCTCTGGGATGGGCACAAAAAAATAAAGAATGAAGCCTAATTATATGCAAACTGCATTTACTGTTATATTTACATTTTTTGGATTCTCTAAACTTGGCACTTTGATCTGATATTCTGACCCAACAGCTAGAGCAGTCATTATTATCATTTTTTGCTCAAACAGGAACTTCTTTTGCTAAGCATGGAAGTTTTATTTATTTTGGCAAACGTTTTGGTGCAGACAGTAAAAAAGGGAAATTACTCTGTAATGCTAGGGGAGTTAATTTGCTTTAAACTGATCTTTCTCATCTTAAACATTACATTTTGAAACAAGAGAGGCAAGGCCTTCAAGACTCACTTGTGATGCACTTTTTTTAAAAAATCTAAGCTTTTTATGTATTGAGTATAATTTCGAAATGTAATGTTTAAGATAGGAAAGATCAGTTTAAAGCAAACTAAGTTTCCCCCAGCAGAGTAATTTCCCTTGTTTTACTGTCTGCACCAAAACGTTTGCAATAAACAAAACTTCCATGCTTAGCAAAAGAAGTTCCTGTTTGAACAAAAAATGATAATAATGACAGATATTTTGTTGGGTGGAATATCAGATCAAAGTGCCAAGTTTAGAGAATGCAAAAAATATAAATATAACAGTAAATGCATTGTACTCAATATATAAAAAGCTTGGATTTTTTTTTAAAGTGTATCACAAGTGAGTCTTGAAGGCTTTGCCTCTCTTGTTTTTTGTTGTTGTTGTTTGGGGTTTTTTGCTTGTTGTTGTTGCTTTGTTTGTTGTTTGTTGTTGTTGCGTTGTTTGTTGTTGTTTTGGGTTGTTGGTTGGTTTTTTTCTTTGTTTGTTTGGGCTTTTTTGTTTTGTTTTGGTTTTTTTCTGGGGGGCGAGTGGGGGGGGGGGGTATTTTTTCATTGACTCTACAGGGACGATACATTGGTGAAACAATCTCGTAAAGGCAAACAGACTTGTTTGCTGCGGGCTTCAGCTGGAGACGGTTGATAATGATGATGTTGATGATGATGATGATATGGATACAAATATTGCGTCTATCCTCGGTTAGAGACCAAGCTCTAAGCGCTTTACGAACACGTTGCAGTTTTACGTCTTGACAACACGTAGCAAGACTGTCTCCCGCCCCCCCAACCCCCACCTTTCACCCACTGCCTCCCATCCTACCCCACTATCTATTTGTTTGAACTTCCTGATGATACTTTCCCCTTTCCCGCTCTCAACACACACACACACACACACACACACACACACACACACACACACACACACACACACACACACACATGATCTGTAAGGAAGGGGAAGTAAACATACGGACAGTGGATATGTTAGTTCTCAAGTGTGCCATTCTGATCACAGGTTCACATTTTTGTGATTGGCAAGATCTTCCGTGTGTGTGTGTGTGTGTGAGTGTGAGAGTGTGTGTGTGTGTGTGTGTGTGTGTGTGTTTTGTGTGTGTGTGTGTGTGTGTGTGTGTGAGTGTGTGTGAGTGTGTGTGTGTGTGAGTGTGTGTGTGTGTGTGTGTGAGTGTGTGTGTGTGTGTGTGTGTGTGTGTGTGTGTGTGACTCTGTGTGTGTGTGTATGTGACTGTGTGTGTGTGTGTGACTGTGTGTGTGTGTGTATGTGTCTGTGTGTGTGTGTGTGTGTGTGTGTGTGTGTGTGTGTGTGTGTGTGTGTGTGTGTTCTCTCAAAAGAGAAAGACAAATATGACAATATTAACACGGATACCCTCGCATATTCCCACAAATGTAATATATATATATGTACACAAGTTGGAGAGAAACTATATCATTTTTTCTCCCCAGTTATCTCTTTCATCATCCTGTGCACTTTTGTTTTTGCAGTTGCTATTGTTTGTCTTTCCCTTTCTCCTCCTCTTCGTCAGAAATGAGTGATGCGTTTTGAATGAATGATGCGATCTGTCTGCGTTTTTCTGTATTTGTATTTCTTTTTATCACAACAGATTTCTCTGTGTGAAATTCGGGCTGCTCGTCCCCAGGGAGAGCGCGTCGCTACACTACAGCGCCACCCTTTTTCTTTTCTTTCTTTTTTTTTTGTATTTTTTCCTGCATGCAGTTTTATTTGTTTTTCCTATCGATGTGGATTTTTCTACAGAATTTTGCCAGGAACAACCCTTTTGTTGCCGTGAGATCTTTTACGTGCGCTAAGTGCATGCTAGCACACGGGACCTCGGTTTATCGTCTCATCCGAATGACTAGCGTCCAGACCACCACTCAGGGTGTAGTGGAGGGGGAGAAAATATCGGCGGCTGAACCGTGATTCGAACCAGCGCGCTCATATTCTCTAGCTTCCTAGGCGGACGCGTTACCTCTATAGGCCATCACTCCATGTGTAATACCTAGCGGCTGTCCCTCCTTTCCCCAACCTCTCTCTGCCTATCTGTCTCTTTTTTCTCTTTTGTGTTTTGGTGGGCGTTTCCCGTTTTCACGCTCTGACAGAGGCAAAAAGCACACAGAAACAAATGGAGGAGAGAGTGAAAAAGACAGTAATACCCTGTCATGTCAACGTCCAAACACTTTGTGCGAAAACAGCCAGCAATCAGCTTACCCCAAGTATCGTATTGTATTGTATTGTATTCTCTAGTAGTGCTTTGAAGTGTGTTGCGTTGTTTGGTTTGTATTATACATTGTGTTGTATTGTATTGTGTATCACATTAAAGGGTTAAACAACAATAAAGGATGGAAACTCTTCTCCATTTACAAAGGTACGCACACAACTTCAAGTCAATGACAGGGTTTTCCTTTGACCCAACACCGGTGGTGTCTTGGTGAGATAAGCGCACGGCGGTAAACAGACGTCTTCACTGGAAGCAAAAGTGCAGCTTTCATAAGCATTACTAACGTGCACGAGAAAAACGACAAGAGAAAGGGTGGAAAATAGGAGGTTGAAGGTCAACACACACACACACACACACACACACACACACACATTGAAAGCGAGGAAAAGACCAGATTGTGTATACATGTGTTTGGAGTACCAACAAAAAAGAGAAAGTGGGAAAAACATGTATTTGGAAGACCAACAAGAAAGAGAAAGTGGGAAATACATGTGTTTGGGGAACCAACAAAACAGAAAGTGAGAAAAAATAGGAGTTTGGAGGCAACACAAATATAGAAGGCGGGGAAAATTAGGTTGGTGGCCACTCAAAAAGTGAAAGTGAGAAAAAACAAAATGGCAGCTGGAGTCCCCACACAAAACAAAGATAGTGGGGAGAATAAGAGGTTGGAGGTTCCATTAAAAAATGGGGAAATAACAGATGTTTGAACGCTCCACAAAAAAACATATAATGGAAACAAATAGGAGGCTGGAGGTCACACAAATAAATGAAAGTGGGAAACAATGAGTGGTTGGAGGATCAAAAAAAAAGAGGGGAGTAACTAGCATGTTGGAGACCTGACAAAAAAAGAAAGTGGAAAACTAGGAGGTTTGAGGCCCCAGATAAAAGAGAAAAGAAAGAAAGAAAGAATGAATGAATGAATGAATGAATGAATCTTTATTTTCCAACGGTGAAGACATTAGCACTTTGGCCGACTTACACATCTGCCGTTGTTCTAAGAGACACACAAACATGTACGCATATAAATGTAGTTATACTTAA
>NC_134883.1:6274199-6281699 GCF_041734735.1 Babylonia areolata
AGCTCCTTTATCGTCTGCCCCATGTGTGTGTGTGTGTGTGTGTGTGTGTGTGTGTGTGTGTGTGTGTGTGTGTTCAAACCTTGTAACATTATTATAGTCTTTAGAGAGAGGACAAAACGAGAGAGATTTATAATGTGAACAGTATGAAATTATCTCACTGAGGTAATGTAAGTGATGCATGTACACACGATGATTTTTGTTTGTTTGTTTGTTTGTTTGTTTTTGTTTTGTTTTTGGTTTTCAAAAGTTTCGAGAACACGATTTGGTGCAAACGTCCTATTAAAACGTTTACTCATTGAAAAAGAAACAACAAGAAAAAAAGCCCTCCAAGGCTTCAGGGCCCATGAAGAAGCCGATAATTTCACTGACCTGGATTTGGATAGCTGTTAACAACCCAGGCGGGCTGACAGGGGAATGTCGTTTACCCACAAGATGAACGTAGCCTTGTCAGGAACCCTCCAGCGTCAATGAAAACCCTTGGTGTGGTGTCTTCACATCTGTCATGATTGTCGTCAATGAAAACCCTTGGTGTGTTGTCTTCACATCTGTCATGATTGTCGTCGGTGTACACGCGAGGTGTGGATGCGCACGATGGATGGGGTTTCAGTGAGCCTGGCTCGTTTTCTGTCACGTGTTTTCTTTTGATTTGTTGTTGTTGTTGTTTGTTTGTTTGTTTGTTTGTTTTTTGTTTGTTGTTGGTTTTTTTGTTTTTTGTTTTGTTTTGTTTTTTTGTTTTTGTTTTTTTGTCCTTGTTGTTGTTGTTTTTTTGTTGTTTTTTTTTTTTTTGGGGGGGGGGTTGCTTCGTGTTTTTTTTTTTTTTTACGTTCATTTGAACTGAATTTGGTTTCACATTGTTGTTGTTGTTGTTTTGGTTTTTTGGTTTTTTGGGGTTTTTGGTTGGTTTTTTTTGTTTTGTTTTTTTTTGTTGTTGTTTTGTTTGTTTGTTTTGTTTGGGGTTGGTTTTTTGTTTTTGTTTTTGTTTTTTGTTTGTTTGTTTTTTTTTGGGGGGGGGAGTTCTTTGGGGTTTTTAAAAAAAAAATTTTTAGTTTCTTGAATTCTGATGATGCTGAGTTCTTTTTTTTTCTTTTTTTTTATACTTTTAAAAAATAAATAATTGTCCCTGATGTTTTCCATTATATTTAAAATTCTCCCCGTCTCAGTCTTCTGAAAACCAAGAAGAAAAGTTTATGAGAGAATTGAAAAATTAATGTTCTTGTGCATGTAATAAGGGAATAAAGACCTAATTACAAGCGGTATTTCAAGTGTTTCCCACTGAACGAAAAACTTCGGGTTTCGTTAAGAAAAAAAAAAGTATTTTGAAAAATCTAATAAACTGGCTTGGCAAAATGTGTTGACAAGGGAATGTAGATGGACGCATCTTTGCCACAAGCTCTGCGGCATCTGTGCAAACCCATGCTCTCGGTCGTCACCATGCTCTAGGTCGTCACCATGCTATCGGTCGTCACCATGCTATCGGTCGTCACCATGCTCTAGGTCGTCACCATGCTATCGGTCGTCACCATGCTATCGGTCGTCACCATGCTCTAGGTCGTCACCATGCTATCGGTCGTCACGATGCTCTAGGTCGTCACCATGTTATCGGTCGTCACCATGCTCTAGGTCGTCACCATGCTATCGGTCGTCACCATTCTCTAGGTCGTCACCAACGCTATTGGTCTTCGCCATTCTCTTGGTCGTCACCATGCTATCGGTCGTCACCATGCTCTCGGTCGTCACCATTCTCTAGGTCGTCACCATTCTCTAGGTCGTCACCATGCTATCGGTCGTCACCATGCTATCGGTCGTCACCATGCTATCGGTCGTCACCATGCTATCGGTCGTCACCATTCTCTAGGTCGTCACCATTCTCTAGGTCGTCACCATGCTCTCGGTCGTCACCATTCTCTAGGTCGTCACCATGCTATCGGTCGTTACCATGCTATCGGTCGTCACCATGCTCTCGGTCGTCACCATTCTCTAGGTCGTCACCATGCTATCGGTCGTCACCATGCTATCGGTCGTCACCATGCTCTCGGTCGTCACCATGCTCTCGGTCGTCACCATGCTCTCGGTCGTCACCATTCTCTAGGTCGTCACCATGCTCTAGGTCGTCACCATGTTCAAGGTCGTCACCATGCTATCGGTCGTCACCATGCTATCGGTCGTTACCATGCTATCGGTCGTCACCATTCTCTAGGTCGTCACCATTCTCTAGGTCGTCACCATGCTCTCGGTCGTCACCATTCTCTAGGTTGGCACCATGCTCTCGGTCGTCACCATTCTCTAGGTCGTCACCATGCTCTCGGTCGTCACCATGCTATCGGTCGTCACCATGCTCTCGGTCGTCACCATTCTCTAGGTCGTCACCATGCTCTAGGTCGTCACCATGCTATCGGTCGTCACCATGCTCTCGGTCGTCACCATTCTATCGGTCGTCACAATGCTATCGGTCGTTACCATGCTATCGGTCGTCACCATTCTCTAGGTCGTCACCATTCTCTAGGTCGTCACCATGCTCTCGGTCGTCACCATTCTCTCGGTCGTCACCATGCTCTCGGTCGTCACCATACTCTAGGTCGTTACCATGCTATCGGTCGTTACCATGCTATCGGTCGTCACCATGCTATCGTCACCATGCTCTCGGTCGTCACCATGCTCTCGGTCGTCACCATGCTCTAGGTCGTCACCATGCTCTCGGTCGTCACCATTCTCTAGGTCGTCACCATGTTCAAGGTCGTCACCATGCTATCGGTCGTCACCATGCTATCCGTCGTTACCATTCTCTAGGTTGGCACCATGCTCTCGGTCGTCACCATTCTCTAGGTCGTCACCATGCTCTCGGTCGTCACCATGCTCTCGGTCGTCACCATGCTATCGGTCGTCACCATTCTCTAGGTCGTCACCATGCTCTAGGTCGTCACCATGCTATCGGTCGTCACCATGCTCTCGGTCGTCACCATTCTATCGGTCGTCACCATGCTCTCGGTCGTCACCATGCTCTCGGTCGTCACAATGCTATCGGTCGTTACCATGCTATCGGTCGTCACCATTCTCTAGGTCGTCACCATTCTCTAGGTCGTCACCATGCTCTCGGTCGTCACCATTCTCTAGGTCGTCACCATGCTCTCGGTCGTCACCATACTCTAGGTCGTCACCATACTCTAGGTCGTCACCATGCTATCGGTCGTTACCATGCTATCGGTCGTCACCATGCTATCGTCACCATGCTCTCGGTCGTCACCATGCTCTCGGTCGTCACCATGCTATCGGTCGTCACCATTCTCTCGGTCGTCACCATTCTCTAGGTCGTCACCGTGCTATCGGTCGTTACCATTCTCTAGGTCGTCACCGTGCTATCGGTCGTTACCATTCTCTAGGTTGGCACCATGCTCTCGGTCGTCACCATTCTCTAGGTCGTCACCATTCTCTAGGTCGTCACCATTCTCTAGGTCGTCACCATTCTCTAGGTCGTCACCATTCTCTAGGTCGTTACCATTCTCTAGGTCGTTACCATTTTATCGGTCGTCACCATGCTATCGGTCGTCACCATGCTCTCGGTCGTCACCATTCTCTAGGTCGTCACCATTCTCTAGGTCGTCACCATGCTATCGGTCGTCACCATGCTCTCGGTCGTCACCATTCTCTAGGTCGTCACCGTGCTATCGGTCGTTACCATTCTCTAGGTCGTCACCGTGCTATCGGTCGTTACCATTCTCTAGGTTGGCACCATGCTCTCGGTCGTCACCATTCTCTAGGTCGTCACCATTCTCTAGGTCGTTACCATTCTCTAGGTCGTCACCATGTTCAAGGTCGTCACCATGCTATCGGTCGTCACCATGCTATCCGTCGTTACCATTCTCTAGGTTGGCACCATGCTCTCGGTCGTCACCATTCTATCGGTCGTCACAATGCTATCGGTCGTTACCATGCTATCGGTCGTCACCATTCTCTAGGTCGTCACCATTCTCTAGGTCGTCACCATGCTCTCGGTCGTCACCATTCTCTAGGTCGTCACCATGCTCTCGGTCGTCACCATACTCTAGGTCGTCACCATACTCTAGGTCGTCACCGTGCTATCGGTCGTTACCATTCTCTAGGTTGGCACCATGCTCTCGGTCGTCACCATTCTCTAGGTCGTCACCATTCTCTAGGTCGTTACCATTCTCTAGGTCGTCACCATGTTCAAGGTCGTCACCATGCTATCGGTCGTCACCATGCTATCCGTCGTTACCATTCTCTAGGTTGGCACCATGCTCTCGGTCGTCACCATTCTATCGGTCGTCACAATGCTATCGGTCGTTACCATGCTATCGGTCGTCACCATTCTCTAGGTCGTCACCATTCTCTAGGTCGTCACCATGCTCTCGGTCGTCACCATTCTCTAGGTCGTCACCATGCTCTCGGTCGTCACCATACTCTAGGTCGTCACCATACTCTAGGTCGTCACCATGCTATCGGTCATTACCATGCTATCGGTCGTCACCATGCTATCGTCACCATGCTCTCGGTCGTCACCATGCTCTCGGTCGTCACCATGCTATCGGTCGTCACCATTCTCTCGGTCGTCACCATTCTCTAGGTCGTCACCGTGCTATCGGTCGTTACCATTCTCTAGGTCGTCACCGTGCTATCGGTCGTTACCATTCTCTAGGTTGGCACCATGCTCTCGGTCGTCACCATTCTCTAGGTCGTCACCATTCTCTAGGTCGTCACCATTCTCTAGGTCGTTACCATACTCTAGGTCGTTACCATTTTATCGGTCGTCACCATGCTATCGGTCGTCACCATGCTCTCGGTCGTCACCATTCTCTAGGTCGTCACCATTCTCTAGGTCGTCACCATGCTATCGGTCGTCACCATGCTCTCGGTCGTCACCATTCTCTAGGTCGTCACCGTGCTATCGGTCGTTACCATTCTCTAGGTCGTCACCGTGCTATCGGTCGTTACCATTCTCTAGGTTGGCACCATGCTCTCGGTCGTCACCATTCTCTAGGTCGTCACCATTCTCTAGGTCGTTACCATTCTCTAGGTCGTCACCATGCTATCGGTCGTCACCATGCTCTCGGTCGTCACCATTTTATCGGTCGTCACCATGCTATCGGTCGTCACCATGCTCTCGGTCGTCACCATTCTCTAGGTCGTCACCATTCTCTAGGTCGTCACCATGCTATCGGTCGTCACCATGCTCTCGGTCGTCACCATTCTCTAGGTCGTCACCATTCTCTAGGTCGTCACCATGCTATCGGTCGTCACCATTCTCTAGGTCGTCACCATGCTATCGGTCGTCACCATGCTCACCATGCTATCGGTCGTCACCATGCTATCGGTCGTCACCATTCTCTAGGTCGTCACCATTCTCTAGGTTGTCACCATGCTATCGGTCGTCACCATTCTCTAGGTCGTCACCATTCTCTAGGTCGTCACCATTCTCTAGGTTGTCACCATGATCTAGGTCGTCACCATGCTATCGGTCGTCACCATTCTCTAGGTCGTCACCATGCTATCGGTCGTCACCATTCTCTAGGTCGTCACCATGCTATCGGTCGTCACCATTCTCTAGGTCGTCACCATGCTCTCGGTCGTCACCATGCTCTCGGTCGTCACCATTCTCTAGGTCGTCACCATGCTATCGGTCGTCACCATGCTCTAGGTCGTCACCATGCTATCGGTCGTCACCATTCTCTAGGTCGTCACCATTCTCTCGGTCGTCACCATGCTCTCGGTCGTCACCATGCTATCGGTCGTCACCATTCTCTAGGTCGTCACCATGCTCTCGGTCGTCACCATGCTCTCGGTCGTCACCATTCTCTAGGTCGTCACCATTCTCTAGGTCGTCACCATGCTATCGGTCGTCACCATTCTCTAGGTCGTCACCATGCTATCGGTCGTCACCATGCTCACCATGCTATCGGTCGTCACCATGCTATCGGTCGTCACCATTCTCTAGGTCGTCACCATTCTCTAGGTTGTCACCATGCTATCGGTCGTCACCATTCTCTAGGTCGTCACCATTCTCTAGGTCGTCACCATTCTCTAGGTTGTCACCATGATCTAGGTCGTCACCATGCTATCGGTCGTCACCATTCTCTAGGTCGTCACCATGCTATCGGTCGTCACCATTCTCTAGGTCGTCACCATGCTCTCGGTCGTCACCATTCTCTAGGTCGTCACCATGCTCTCGGTCGTCACCATGCTCTCGGTCGTCACCATTCTCTAGGTCGTCACCATGCTATCGGTCGTCACCATGATATCGGTCGTCACCATGCTATCGGTCGTCACCATTCTCTAGGTCGTCACCATTCTCTCGGTCGTCACCATGCTATCGGTCGTCACCATGCTATCGGTCGTCACCATTCTCTAGGTCGTCACCATGCTCTCGGTCGTCACCATGCTCTCGGTCGTCACCATTCTCTCGGTCGTCACCATGCTCTCGGTCGTCACCATTCTCTCGGTCGTCACCATGCTATCGGTCGTCACCATTCTCTAGGTCGTCACCATGCTCTCGGTCGTCACCATGCTATCGGTCGTCACCATGCTATCGGTCGTCACCATGCTATCGGTCGTCACCATGCTATCGGTCGTCACATCCGTCGAGGCATCGTGAGGAGAGCCACAGTCTTACCGTGTCTGGTCAGGTTGGAAAACAAAACAGGGATAGAGAGGCGGAACAGAAAACTTTCCCTTTTTTCCCCCCCAAAGTGATAAGCATTATTCAGGCTTCTGAGAACACATTTTTTCTTCTTGTTTCTTCTTATCTGGCACCAGTTTTGTTGAACTTCCTTAAAACCAACAGAAAAAAAAAAGAAAAGAAATGTTTTGTCATTATCATTCATTCTGCACGTCTGAAAAGGGGTCTTGTTTTTGTGTGGGTTGAGCTGCTTCCTAATCATTTCTCCTTTTGTTTTCGTAAACGGCGTCCTCCTTCCTTTTCAAAGGCCATCTCCTGTTTTAAATGTGTATAAACAAGGCTCTCAACAGACACACGTGTGCGTGTTTGAAGCATTAAATTCCCAAGAAGCATTAAATTCCCAAATGACCCATCCACGTTCGTCATTTTGAGTTTGTTGTTTTGGCTTCTGGAAAGAATTTGGAAACTAGTTGGTTTATTTTTCTGATGTTTCACAATACTTCTGTGCCTGTTTATATCCCATAGACAGCCCCTAACTATTGGTTGATAAACAACTTGAAAGGTTTGAATAAAAAACTGACGATGTATATGTACTAAGGGAGTAAAAGACGATTCTCGAACATGAACTGAAGAAACGTTTCCCATATTACAATGGTCTCTAGGGCTTGCGAAAACGAAACGAGCTCACCCAGAACTCGTTGTAGACAGCTGTTACCCAGGAGAGATGACATAGAAATGTAATTTTTACAAACAAAATGAATGCACCTTTGTCAAGGACTCGCCAGGAAAAAAAGAGAATCCTTCGTATCGTCCTCACATTTGTTATGATATCGCGACCTGTGCCACAGTTTTACCAAACTGGGTCAGGTTAG
>NC_134883.1:6286699-6291699 GCF_041734735.1 Babylonia areolata
CACACACACACGCACACACACACACGAACACACACACACATACATACACACACACACACACACACACGCACACACACACACGAACACACACACACACACACACACGAACACACACACACACACACACACACACACACACATACATACATACATACACACACACACACACACACACACACACACACACACACACACACACACACACACACACACACACACACACACATACAACACGCGATATACAGATGGATCTCAATGATATGATCACGCCAGTCTATCGAGCAGTAGAATATTTTCCATTTCCCTTGTCATCAGCTAGTTATCAAGCCACTTCACGTTGCCTCTCGTGTTTCTCGGATCATTGTCAGATTAGTGTGAAATGGATGTTAAAAAAAACAACAACAACAAACAAACAAAAAAAGCGGGGTTCACAACAGGATATATGATAACGTCACTTCCTGCTAACCTACTCAGTTGCAGTTGACAAGTTAATTCCCCTCACAAATTGCTGTTATTTTGGAAACATTATGTCTTTCGAATATTCTTTTGTTTTGTTTTGTTTAGCACGACGTGATTGTTGGCTTGATAATTACGTCCCCTCGCTGTGTTTCAGATAATTGTAGTAGCATCGTTAGTGTCTGTCACAAAAATGCACGGGTGATGATGGTGAACATTCCGCATGTCAGGTTAACCATTCAAGAAACCCTAAGTGTTCTTCCTAGCCTGCGATCCATATAAATTGTCGTGTTCAGTGTGAGTGAATGAAAAAAAACCCATCAACATGCAATGAATGAATGCGTGATCCATAACGCAAAATAATCAAGGCTTGTCTGTCTCTGTTTCTGCTGTGATGTCATTTTGTGAAATAATGTCGTGGCGTTCTGACGTTTACAGGAAGCAAGGATGCTGCCGGGTTCGGTTCTCGCAAGGGCCGACTTTAATTCGTTGCTTTTCTGCTACGTGCACCACCAAACTTTTGACATGCCGGTAGTGTGGATGCTAGTCTTTCTAAAGACACGCATGCACACGTACACGCGTACACTCACACACACACACACACATACACACACAAGCACAGGGTACAAATCAGTAAATGGGAAATTGCCACGTTCGGCTGGCGAGTAAAATAAAATGATACCGTTGAAAACCCACACAGTGACTGCTTTTATCCATCCTCCCACACCTTCCACTTTCGTATACCGCCGTGCCGTCACACTATCCTACCCCCCCCCCTGCCCCCGCCGCCCCCAACCCACCCACACGCACCCCCCACCCCCACCCCCACCCCCAACCCTGGGTCTGCATATTGCCAGAGAGATCTATCGCCATGGCCAACAGTCTGCCTGCAGACTACGTGTTTGTGTGTGTGTGTGTGTGTGTGTGTGTTTCCTATGGTTGTTCACACATGCATGTCATCCTCCATATTTCTCTCGTTTTGCGTGTGTGAAATCTAAATCACTTATTGTAATTATCCAGGGGGGAAAAAATCTCATTCCACAAAATCATGCATGTGATTCCCCATTCCGACGTGATTTGATTTAGCGAACAGGAAGTGGATTCCATTTTACGACGTGTCTGTCATACAAAATACGTTTTCTTGTGTCCTTCATTTTCCTGGTTGATTTCTCTTCAAGGAAGTGGTGGGTTTTGCGGTAATAACGATTGTCATCACCTCTGAGTTGTCTTTATTGCTGCCGTTTCGTAAGTTGTCAAATGAGAGATTCAAGATTCAAGATGGTTTATTCATGTATAGGCCTAGGCCCCTTATGATGGGGAATGTGAACATTATTTTACAAACAATACATCACGACACTGTGAGCATCAATAAACACAGTCAAACAAAAATATACCAGCGTTACAGTTCAATGTGTAGAACAATAAAAGAAAAAAACAACAAAAAAACAAACAAACAAAAGAATACATACAGCATTTTCACGAAGTAGCCATTTCTCTGAATTTGAAAGCTTTGTATAGAAATAGTGAAAATTTGCGAACAACTTCAGGGGAAGTAGATGACATCAATAAGTTCAATTTAAACAACGTAGGTTTACTATAATATTTAGGCTGAATAAACTCCTCTCGAATGTTCCTTAAAACTGGACAGCAAAGAACAAAGTGTATCTCATTTTCTTGTGATTCCTTCCATAATGGACAGGTCAGATCACTGTCGTTACATGTTCTGTATCTGTAATGATGGACCGCTAATGTCAAATGAGAGAGAGAGAGAGAGAGAGAGAGAGAGAGAGAGAGAGAGAGAGAAAGCGATGAATCAGCACCAGAAAAAAAGCATGTCAGGGTGAATAACTAACGGTCACCGTGCTCTTAGGATTTCTCGCTCTCACATCGTTTCTCTTTTCCTCTCTCTCTCTCTGACAGAGGCTGTCTGATGTGTCGTGTCACGATGACCTGTGTGGGAGTGTGTATTGCTCAGAGACACTGTGAAAGCTTCTCTGAAAGCCTTCAACATCAGCCACGACACATGGGAGCTGAATGCAATGGACAGACCAAAGTGGCGTTCAGCTGTCCACAAAGGCGCCAAATCCTGTGAGGCCAACAGAATCGCTGCAGCAGAGCAACGCAGACAGGCCAGGAAAAGCAAGTCCCCGACAGCCGCCACCATCCCCTGTCCACACTGCGTCAGAACCTTCCGGGCGCTAATTGGCCTGACCAGTCATCTGCGCACCCACAGAGCCCAACCCACCCACCCCCAGGATGACTAGATGGTCCTCGTCGATCCCGACGGACGAACCACACATTGCTCAGAGAGTCCAGATGGCATGAAAATAGTCGTTGATTTCTCCGACTTGCGAATCTCCCGGATGCTTCAGTGAGTTTATACCCCCCCACCCCCCTACCCCCGGCCCCCGATACCCCTTTTCTCCACCACCCCTCCCCATGGCGGACTGAAATATGGGTTGGGAGTGATCGTTTTGCTGATCGGGATGAGACGGAGGCTGTTTTCTATGAGGTCAGTGGAGAGCCGTAAACGTTGATTAAAACGTTGATTAAATTGGCGCTGTTCATCGTGATCTTGTTGCTGGTTGTTGTTGAAAGCTGTGCAAAAGTGCATTGCTTTCAGAGTTCTTGAAGATCAGGGTCAAGCTCTTTCTTCCTTAAGAAGTACGTTATATTTTTCTATTTAATTCATTTCTTCACATATTTTATTGCAGTTGCTCTCTCTCTCTGTCTGTCTGTCTGTGTCTATCTGCGTCTGTGTGTGTGTGTCTGTGTCTGTTTTCGCTGTGCAGGCATTTGCTTTTTAACTGATGTTTATGTATATGTGTATTAAAATAT
Organism: Babylonia areolata; assembly: GCF_041734735.1. Classification (NCBI taxonomy): domain Eukaryota; kingdom Metazoa; phylum Mollusca; class Gastropoda; order Neogastropoda; family Buccinidae; genus Babylonia; species Babylonia areolata. The sequence goes on from NC_134883.1 coordinate 6,289,994, forward strand.
GAGTTTCTGTGTGTGTATTGATGTGTGAGTTTCTGTGTGTGTATTGATATGTGAGTTTTTGTGTGTGCATTTATATGTGAGTTTCTATGTGTGTACTTACATGTGGGTTTGTGTGTGTGTGTGCGTGTGTGTGTGTGTGTGTTTATATGTGAGTTTGTGTGTATTTATATGTAAGTTACTGTGTGTGTGTATTTATATGTGAATTTCCCCATGTGTATTTATTTGTGAGCGATGCTGTGAATGCTCAACCTAATTGGATTTTGTTTATGCGACCTGTATAAATCAAATTGCATTTCACCTTTATCCGATTTGTAATGCATGATTAGTGTTGTAGAAATCCCGCTTCGTCTGTGTGTGTGTGTGTGTGTGTGTGTGTGTGTGTGTGTGTGTGTGTGTTTCATCTTCTCACCAACTTCAGTAATTATGTTTCCAGAGTGTTTCATTTGTGCCGGAGTGGTGAGAGAAAACAGAGGTTGGGAAAAGCTGCTGAAATCACCATCAGAGAGAATAACCCCATTTCTCGTTGTCAGGCGAAATAAAGAACCGTCATTATCCTTTCATACGATTTGTTGCGTTCGGATTTTTTTTTTCCCCCACAGAGGTATCTGCTGTGTTGGGTCGTTGTGACATAGCAGAGGCTTTTTTTTTTCTCTCCCCCCCCCCTCCTCCACCAGAGTCTAGACAGCATACCAGTTGCTGGCCTCACGTAGTATTGCAGTTTTCAGGCTCGTGTGTCTCCTGAACCATCAGTGTTTGCTGATACGTTATCAACTGACTGTGTCCTTTGAAGCTGGCTGGAATAAACGGTTATGTCCGTGGGTGATAGTTTCTTCTGATGAAGGCTGTTTTGTTATTGTTGTTGTTGGGGTATGGGGGGCGGTGGGCATTTGGGGTAATCCGTTGAACGCTGTTGATGTGATTTGAATCACTGCTCTTCTTCTTCTTCCTCCTGTTCCTCCGCCTGCTTCTCCTCTTCGTCCACCTCCATCTTTACAGACAGAAAGCATCAGCATGTCTATATGTCTGCTTCTTTATCATTCTTTATCACTCTCACCATTGTCCAACCCGCTTGTTGGCTTTATCATATGATTGATCATTGATTTAATCAAACATACAGCTGACATGCGATCTTTGCGAAGCATTCGATTGTAGCCTATATCCCTGTGGCCCTCAGATCCATTTTACCTCACTTCAGATCACTTTGATTTACAAATCTGTCTTTGAAAAGCTCCATGAATGCACATCAACGTTTACTGTGTTTCGATTCCGTATCGGATTAGGGAAATGGAAAAGAAGTTAACTCACAAAAAAAAAGAGCGTGCGCTATTTCCTGCTGTCAGTTTGAATAAGCATTGTCCCTGGTGACTGTTTCTCGTTGCCCCCACACAGTTAAAAATCGATATCTGTCTTGGTTTATACTCGAGTCCTTAACATTTATCCTTGATGGACATATATCTTAAAAACACTGCTAGTTTTATTAACCTGCTTGTCAAAGGTGGATACGTTATTTTGAAACACGAGAAATCATCCTCATCCTCATCATCATCCTCATCGTCATAAGCATCATAACCCTCATCAGTGTCACGACATTCAGTTCTGAATCAGCTGGAAATCTAAATGATGTAAAGACAGACCAGCAGATAAAGCAAGGGCAATAACTGTACTGACAGAATTCAGCCACAAACCCAAAACCTTCCTTACCGTGT
>NC_134883.1:6301699-6306699 GCF_041734735.1 Babylonia areolata
GGAATTTTGTTTAATGTCCCGTCACAGATATCGTTGATTGAAGACATTTTGTGTTAAAGTATTTATGAATACATTTGAGTATTATCGGTTAGAAGGGGTGAGAGATGTGAAGGTTGGGGGGAAATGGGCAAATGAGGGTGAAATGAGGGTGAAATTTGAAAAAAAGAAAATCAAAATACAATTACAGGAAATTACTTAAAGGACTTTAAGTCGTTAAACTGACAAGCGAAACAACTGATAATGAATGCAAAAAGTCAAACACATCAACGTTCTCAGTCACTTGTGAAGACACACTTTCGTGTACATAAGGCTTCATCAAGCTACAGTCAAAAGTTATATGCTTAATTGTCAGGTTACTAAAGCATATGCACTTGACATTAGAACAATACTTGGTCCGTAATGAATTTGATAATAGTCTGAGAGCTAAACTCGGAATTGGTCTGCGAATCGGACCAAAGTCTGAGAGAGTCAACTGACGAGGTTTTAGACTTGAATTCAAACACCTATAGTCTCTTTCTAGTATATTGCTTATTTCCTTGTATAACAATGGGCAATATACTTTTATACTATCTGTATGATTCTTTGCTCCCCATTCTGCTGTCCTGACTGTTTGGTCATAAAGTATGGGACCGTATCCAACAAAAATCAACATTTGCACCCTTCACAAATAGGGAGTACAATAAATACCTAATTTCAAACAATAAATCTTCTCTTTGATTATTCTCCAAAAGGAGCAAACTTTTTAAACCAGATTGAGAATCAACGCAAAATAGGATATTACTTAGTATCATTGGTATATCAACAAGATGATTTAAAACCATAAGGATGACCAATTCAGCTGTGAAAAGTGAATGCCCCTTTACCTAAATAATATGATTTTTCTGTTCTTAGGCCAGGAATGACAAAAGCAGATCCTGCACTGCTATCATCCAGGACCGAGCCATCAGTGTAAACTTTTAAATGATAATCAAAATTTTCTTCTAATTCAATTCTGACAGATGCTGCTGTTATAGTATATAACGGTTTAACTCTTTCCATACGAACGGCGAAAGAGACGACGTTAACAGCGTTTCACCCCAATTACCATCATCAAAATATTGCAAGCGGAAGGCTCTTATACTAAAGAGGTGAATGTTGACAAAGAATACCACAATTCTGACGACGGAAGCTAAAGGTTGGGTCATTCAGACACCCACTGGACATCCGAGGGGTCTGTGTAGAGGAGAAGAGAGGACTGGCCGTACTGAGTGAGTTAAGATAGAGAACGAGTGGAGGACGTTGCGCTGACTAGCCATGATGGAGGAGGAGGGTGATTTCACAATCATACCGTGACGCAGTCATAACGTCTGCACACCATTTGCAGTTCGGGAAGAGTGAGCTCTCTTGGCAATTTACTTCCGTCTACATACAAGTATTACAACAAAACTGATTGGCTGACTTTTTGCAAACAACTTAAACACATCATTGTGAGATCATCACCCAAGAGAGGGAAAGAAAGTGAGGAAAGAAACAAAGGGAAAGATAGAAAGCAACAGTAAATAATTCCAGATTTTGATTGCATGTAAACGGTTCACAAAGACCGCTTCCCGGATGAGTGATCCAGTTTTAAGGGGATGAAAAACAAAGGTCAGCATGGATACTGATCATTCCGACATCACCCAAGAAGTTGACTTTGAGTAAATGTGTTGCGTTTCTGACAGACCCTGTCACTCACTCACACACACACACACACACACACACACACACACACACACACACACACTTTTTTTCCTGTCATGTTCGCTCCCTTTTCTGTTTTCTTTCGGACTTAGCTCCCTTGGGGGGGGTTGCTTTTTTTTTTTCTTTTTTTTTCATAATGGTGTTTTGATGCCACCAGGTCTGTGAGGAAATTGGAAATGCGCAAACAAGTACAGTGGAGAAGGGGTGGTGTTGGAGTTAGGGTGGGGGAGTGGGGGGATGGGATGGGATGGGGGGCATGAAAAAGTTCAGGGATAAGGTAGACGCAAAACAAGTTTGCATGGGGCTGGGGCTGGGCGAGATGGTGTTTACTTTGGGAGACGTTTTATCGTCTGATGGAGAAATATCCCGCTCTTCCTTTTTTGTTGTTGCCTGTTGCTTGCTGCTCGTTCAATGAATGAAATCTCTGTTGATGAGTTTTCGTCGAACTGTGGAGAAGTTTGTGTGAAGATGTACGTGGGTTTCAAATGCTGGGATGCTCTTTTCTTGATAGACAATAATTATGATTTTTTGTTTATTATTATTATAACATTCAACGCTGTCATATTGCGTGCTTGCTCGCTGGAAAAGTGATACAAAAAGTGACATAGGAGGATGTATGACGAGAGAGAGAGAGATCCAAACACAAGCACACACACACACACACACACACACACACACACACACACACACACACAGAGAGAGAGAGAGAGAGAGAGAGAGAGAGAGAGGGGAGGGATTATATCAGTACCGATATTTATTCAGTGAAGGCCATTGTCTTTTAGGGGCAGAGTTTGCAGAGAAGGGTGTGGAGGGGAGGCCTACATCAAATTAACATAAAATGAAAATTATCCAGTGTATATTATTCCATGGGTAATCGTATATCCGTCAGTGAACTTTAGAAGTAGATGGCAAGTTGTGTGATGGCAGGCTAAAGCGAGAGAACACTGAACACTGGTGCTAAAGCGAGAGAGAGAGAGAGAGAGAGAGAAGGAAAGAGACAGACAGACAGACAGAGACAAACAGACGGACAGACAAGAATCCATATCGTTCTTCATAATGATATCAACTGGTCCGATGGTCGCACCTGCATGTCTCGTTTTCAGACAGAGAGAGAGAGAGACAGAGAGAGAGAGAGACAGAGAGAGAGAAGGAAAGAGACAGACAGACAGAGACAAACAGACGGACAGACAAGAACCCATATCGTTCTTCATAATGATATCAACTGGTCCGATGGTCGCACCTGCATGTCTCGTTTTCAGAGAGAGAGAGACAGACAGAGAGAGAGAGAGAGGGAAGGAAAGAGACAGACAGACAGACAGACAGAGACAAACAGACCGACAGACAAGAATCCATATCGTTCTTCATAATGATATCAACTGGTCCGATGGTCGCACCTGCATGTCTCGTTTTCAGAGAGAGAGATACAGAGAGAGCGAGAGAAGGAAAGAGACAGACAGACAGACAGAGAGAAACAGACGGACAGACAAGAATCCATATCGTTCTTCATAATGATATCAACTGGTCCGATGGTCGCACCTGCATGTCTCGTTTTCAGAGAGAGACAGAGACACAGAGAGAGAGAGAGACAGAGAGAGAGAGAGTGAGAGAGAGTTCGGTTTCATTGCAGCACCATTCTTGTCTGTCATCTGCGCTATATTTCCGTTGCCTTGTTCCCATTTTCTTCACTGATCGCCCCCCTGGGGCTGACACGTGCTAATGGGGGCTGGTTTCTCGGATTTCTTCTGAAACAGAGGAGAGAAAAGAGGGGGTGCGAAAAGAGAGAGGGGGGAGGGGGTGAGAAAGAATGAGGTAAAGAGACACAGAGAGAGAGAGGAGGAGAGAGAGGGGAGTGAGAAAAGAGAAAGAGAGAGGAGGAGGAGTGAGAAAAGAGAGCGAAAGAGAGAGAGGAGGAGGAAGAATGAGGAGAGAGAGAGAGAGAGAGAGAGGAGTGAGAAAAGAGAAAGAGAGAGAGGAAGAGATCGCAATACAATATTATACTATACAATACAACACAAGACAACGCAATACAATACAATACAATATAATGCAATGCAATACAATGCAATGCAATACAACACAACACCATACAGTAAATACAATACAATACAACACAATACAATCCAATACAACACAACACAATGCAATACAATTTTGATACAGTGTGGAATTATCTTGAAAGGTGATGCCGCCTGCCCCCCCCCCCCCCCCAACCCCCCCCCCCCCACCACCACCTTCTAACCCTACCCACCACCCCACCTTACCCACCCACCCCAAAAAAAAAAGAAAGAAAAAAAAGCAGCAGCTTCTGCATGAGATGGCGTTACCCTTTTGTCACAGCTCTGTTTGTCAGACTTTTCAGGGATCCGAGTAAACCAGTCCCTGTAGCGCTGTGCCGCTTCAGGGTATCTTTCGTCCAGAGGGTTGGTGCACAATGCGTGATGAAAACGAACAATGTGGGAATTCGTTTTAGACGATGCAGAGTGAAAATGGAGCCTGGGTTCTGGAATTGTGTGTGTGTGTGGGAGGGGGGGGGGAGGGTCGGGGGGGGTGGGGGGGGGGGGGGGGGGGGGGTGTCTGTATAACAATAGCGATGTATTCATGCGGACAGCTTGCCACCCTACGCGTTCAGCTTTTATATGAATTAAACCGACACGTAGAACGTCGCGTGTGCCAGTGATCGCATCCCTTGCGTTTATGTTGTTCCCGTTTAAATACAGATAATATATTTTGCTGCATATGCTGTTTATTTCTTTGGGTCTTCATTACGTGGTTGTTGGTTTTTTTGTTTTTTGTTTTTTTTGTTGTTTTGTTGTTGTTGTTTTTTGTTTGTTTTTTTTTGGGGGGGTTGTTATTTGATTTTACTTGGTTCTTTTTCTTTCTTTTTTTTTTTTTACAATGTTGGTGATTATTGTGAATACGGTAGTGATGATGATGGTGATTTTTTTTTCCAACAAAAAAGTCTTCTGTGTGTTTCTTCTGTAGTAAACAGTGTTTCTCGTGTGCTCCACGTTCCGGCCCGTATGCAGTAAACATTTAAATATTGATTGGAACAGGCTAGCACTTCCAGAAACGTTTGAAAAGAGAATTGATGCTGACGCTTATAAAGACAATACTCTCCCATTATACATTATTTGCGCTTTTTATACACCCTTACGAAGCTCAGCCCCTTATTGATTGTAATGTCAAGAAAAGGGGGTAAAAATTACGTTTGTCTCATTTGCAAAATCAAGGGTGCTCCCAGCTAGAATTCACTTCGTGGCAGAGTGCTATGGTTTGACGTA
>NC_134883.1:6309199-6334199 GCF_041734735.1 Babylonia areolata
TATAAACTTTGAACAAACTTCACAATGTCAGAGTTTTACTTCATAAGAACCAGAAGAATAGATCCGAATGTGCGAAGATAATAATATATTCATTTATCACCATGATACCAGGTTCACAAGTGATTTTTTTTTTTAAACTGAGCTCGAATGCGTTTTAAAAGTCATAGTCATCAACGGCTTCCCAGCGTCCCTGTTTCCCTTCATATCACGGCTAGCATCGTGGTGGTTGTGTTACCGCCAGTCACACAGCTGGCGCAGTCTGGTCACGTTCCACGTGCAACTCGTCATCCGTGACGTCAAGCCGCCTCCTCGTGTGTCCGGTAATCCCGTTTCCGCTGGGACTGACCCCACACCCCCGCCCCTCACTGCCTCCGCCCTCTAATGGGTTTCCGTGTCACACACACACTGACCTGTGGGAGAGCGGAAATAATGCACTGGCTGGAGGGAATTATTGTGGAGAAGGGGGTAGAGAGACTGGGGTACAGGGGGAAGTGTCGAGAGAGAGAGAGAGAGAGAGAGAGAGACTGATTTATTCATTTATTTAGTAGCAACAGCAACAACAGCAGCATAGTAGTAGTAGTAGTAGTAGTAGCAGCAGCAGTAGTGGTAAAAATATGACAATGATTAAAAGAACAAGTAGATTCAGTTTCAGTTTCATGAAGCAGGCGACACCGTGCTCGGACAAAACGTGCTTCCTCATCCCCATGCTTACATGCTTTCACACGGATAGCGTTGAAACACACAAGTAACATTTCCCTTAGTCCTTGTCGGCCCTCCCGTCGCGTGTTTGGAACACATCCTGCATTTACCTACCCCAGAACGTGGTATATGGCTGCCTGAACGCTTAACTTCTAGTTATGATGACATCCGTCACATATTCAGCATGTACATGTGTCAGGACAGGACTTTATGTAAGATTTTCTTGTTGTCCTGTTCATCGATATCTGTGTTGTATTGTGACATGTTCCAAATAAAATACTGTTTAAAAAAAACAGCAACAAAAAAAACCCGGTGATACTCAACATGTTAAAAGCCACTGCTTGGAAGGAATGTATGAGTCCACACAATTTTTTCCCCCACCATCTGTACCGTTTCAGTGGCATTCCTCCCACTCCGGTCATTCGGACCCCCCCCACCCCCCCCCCCCCCCCCTCCCCACCACCGTCCCCCGCCTCCCGAACATACACTGTCGTCTGTCGCGGTTCCAGGCATCGGTAGTCCATGGGGAGCCATCGATGTTGGGTCGCCAGGAGGCCACACTGTCAGAGGAGATCCTGCAGGGTGCAGCGAAGCCCGCCAACAGAGAGACGAGTGCTGAAAGGCCGTCGTGGCTCGACGATTGATATCGGATCACTTTGTCTGCACCCTCTTTTGACAGGGAACCATTGTGAGAGAATCAGAATACTTTTATTATCTCGTAGAGAAATTAAGTGTGGTGAAGTCTGTATATTCACATGCACAAAGTATCAATGAATATAATGGTGAAATCCATATCAATCCAAGTTAATACCAGTCGTTAAAAAAATCAAAAAAATCAGAGTGAACCTACTCATTTTGCGGTGTGTGTTTTCAACTCTTGTTTTGTTGTTGTTGTTGTTGTTGTTTTTCTTGAAACGAGTGCATGCATACACTATTCAACAAGCTGATGGACAGGCAGACAGACGAAAAGCTGACGATGCCTGATCGACATATGGACGGACGGACGGACGGAAATATAGGCATACAGACAGACGGACAGAGGTAACTGTCTTGCAATGAGAAATTATATCTTGACATTTTGGAAGATGCAAAATACCCTATGAATAAGATTAAGAAGAAAGGACATTTTTATGGGGGGGAAAAGGCCATTTTACAAAGAGTAAAAGATTCTTTGGGGAAAAACAAAATTTGTTTGATGGCTCCCAGTGAGCCGTCTAGATGCAAAGTTCGCGAGCATGTAAGAAGGGAAGATGGAAGTCAAGAAAACGATTGTCCTCAAAGAAAAAGAGAAGAAAGAGGACGGACAGAATGTGTACTGAGGGGCGAAGGCGTTTCTTGTTTGATTAGCATATAGATAAATGAGGTGTTTTTGTGGGCCTTGCGTGTGCTTTTTGCCATTGACCTTTATCTCTTCTTTTTTTTCTTTTCTTTTCTTTCTCTCTCTCCCTCTCTCTTTCTTTTCTTTCTTTCTTTCTCTCTCTCTCTCTTTTCTTTCTTTCCTTTCTCTCTCTTTCTTTTTCTTTCTCTCTCTCTCTCTCCCTCTGTGTCTTTCTCTCTCCATCTGTCTGCCCCCATAGACACGTTTAAACATAAATACGCACACACACACACACACGCGCGCGCGCGCGCGCATGCACACGTGCATTCATACATACATTCATGTGTGGTTCGTCCGTCGGGATCGACGAGGACCATCTAGTCATCCTGGGGGTGGGTGGGTTGGGCTCTGTGGGTGCGCAGATGACTGGTCAGGCCTATTCGCGCCCGGAAGGTTCTGACGCAGTGTGGACAGGGGTGGTGGCGGCTGTCGGGGACTTGCTGGCCCTGCTTTTCCTGACCTGTCTGCGTTGCTGTGCTGCAGCGATTCTGTTGGCCTCACAGGATTTGGCGCCTTTGTGGACAGCTGAACGCCACTTTGGTCTGTCCATTGCATTCAGCTCCCATGTGTCGTGGCTGATGCTGAAGGCCTTCAGAGAAGCTTTCAGAGTGTCTTTGAAGCGCTTCTTTTGGCCTCCATGGGAGCGCTTGCCATGTTGGAGTTCGCCGTACAGCAGTTTCTTGGGGAGCCAGTGGTCTGGCATGCGAACTACATGGCCTGCCCAGCGCAGCTGGGCCTGCATCAAGATGGTGTAGATGCTGGGCAAGTTTGCACGAGTGAGCACCTGTGTCAGGGATCTTCTCTTGCCACTTTATGCCGAGAAGTTTTCTGAGGCTGGTGGTGTGGAAGTGGTACAGCTTTTTGGCGTGGCGTTTGTAGACCGTCCATGATTCACATCCGTAGAGCAGTGTGGTGAGAACTATGGCCTTGTATACTTTGAGCTTCGTCTCCAGGGTGATGCCTCTCCTGTTCCAAACGTTCTTATGGAGTCTGCCGAAGGCAGCGCTGGCTTTGGCGAGTCTGGCATTCACCTCGTCGTCGATGACAACTGTGCGAGAGAGTGTACTGCCCAGGTATGTGAACTTGTCCACCGCGTTCAGTCGTTGCCCGTTGATGAAGATGTTTGGTTCAACGTAAAGCTTTCCTGGAGCTGGCTGGGTGCATCACCTCAGTCTTCTTTGTGCTGATTGTGAGGCAGCAGAGAACTTGTCGAAGCTGTGTTGCATGTCACCTTCGGAGGCAGCGCTGAGAGCGCAGTCATCAGCAAACAGGAAGTCGTTGACGGTGTCTGTCCTCACCTTGGTTTTTGCTTGAAGCCTCCTGAGGTTGAAGAGTGAGCCATCTGTGCGGTACCTGATGCCAATGCCTACGTCAGCGTCTCTGAAGGCATCTGTCAGCATGGCCGAAAACATGAGACTGAACAGGGTGGGGGCAAGAATACACCCTTGCTTGACTCCGTTGGAGACAGGGAATGGTTCTGAAGTCTCTCCGTTGTCTTGGACTCGGGCCAGCATCCCATTGTGTAGTTGCCGTATGATGGTGATGAACTTTCTGGGACATCCGTACTTCTCCATGATTCTCCAGAGGCCATCTCTGCTAACAGTATCGAAGGCCTTGGTCAGATCGACATAGGTGGAGTAAAGGTCGGCGTTCTGTTCCTGACACTTCTCTTGGAGCTGCCTGGCAGCATACACCATGTCGATAGTCCCGCGTTCTTTCCGGAAGCCACACTGGCTCTCTGGTAGGAGACCTTGCTCAAGGTGCGCTATGAGACGGTTGAGTAGCACTCTGGCCAGAGTCTTGCCTGCGACGGACAGCAGGGATATTCCACGATGGTTGTCACAGGCCTGACGATTTCCTTTGCGCTTGTACAGGTGTGTGATGGAAGCGTCTTTGAAGTCCTGTGGAACTGCCTCATGCTGCCAGATGAGCTGGAACAGCTGATGAAGCTTCTCAGTCAGCGCCATACCACCTTCTTTGTAGACCTCAGCTGGAATGGAGTCTGAGCCAGGGGCTTTGCCATTGGATAGCAGACGGATAGCTTTCTGGGTCTCCTCCAAAGTTGGAATGGCATCCAACGACTCACTGACTGGCACCTGGGGGAGTCGGTCGATGGCTTCATCATTGATGGTGGAAGGGCGGTTCAGTACGCTGTCAAAGTGTTCAGCCCATCTCTCAAGGATCCCGTCCTTGTCAGTGATTAGGGTAGAATCATCAGCACTGAGGAGTGGAGCAGATCCGGAGGTGGTGGGACCGTAGACTTCTTTCAGGCCGTTATATAAATTCTATATGTCGTTCCTGTCTGCAAAGCCCTGGATCTCATCAGCTTTGTTGCTCAACCAGGAATCTTGCATCTGCCGCAGCTTCCGCTGGATGGTGCTGCGTGCGCTCTTCAGTATGTCTTTCTTTGACTGTGACTTGGGATCTTCAATGTGGGCTCTGTAGGCTTGGCGTTTGTCTTCCAGCAGCTGCTTGATCTCAGTGCAGTTCTCATGAAACCAGTCTTTGTGTTTCCTGGCAGAAGGCCCAAGGCACTCCATGGCAGTGTTGAACACCGTCTCATGCAGTGCGCCCAATGCTGCCTCCACATTCTGGTTGTCCAGCACGGTGGACTCAAGGCGTTCCTCCAGGGTGTCAGCAAAGCTCTGCTTGATGTTGCCTAGCTCCAGCTTGTTGACATTCAGGCGTTTGGGTGCTTTCATGCCCTGAGGCCGTCTGTTGGGCTGGATGCGGAGGTTGAGTTTGGAGACGATAAGGCGGTGGTCTGTCCAGCACTCAGCGCCGCACATGGCCCTCGTGACTCGTACGTCCTGCCTGTCCCTCTTCCTGACAGTGACAAAGTCGATGAGATGCCAATGCCCAGAGCGAGGATGCATCCATGACGTCCTGTTACGGGTAGGGAGGCAGAAGACGGTGTTTGTGATAAGAAGGTTGTGCTCGGCACATGTCTGGAGAAGTAGTTGACCATTGCTGTTACAATTACCAACCCCATGCTTCCCAATCACGCCTTCCCAGGAGGTGCTGTCACAGCCAACTCTCGCGTTAAAGTCACTAAGAATGATGAGCTTGTCTGCGTTGGGAACAGTGGTGATGACAGCGTTCAGGTCCTCGTAGAACTTGTCCTTGATCTCATCCGGGTTGGTCATGGTGGGCGCGTAGGCGCTGACAATGGTGGTAAACTTCTTCCCGTTGCATAAAGGGAGTTTCATCGTCATCAGGCGATCGTTCACTCCTTTCGGGGGGCCAGCCAGCTTGCCAACAAAGGTTGTCTTCACTGCAAAGCCAACTCCAGCCTCACGTCTCTCTTCAGGTCCGCGACCACTCCAAAAGAAGGTGTAGCCTGCGCCTCGCTCACAGACTTCGCCTTCTTCTGCCAGTCTGGTCTCACTTAAGGCAGCGATGTCGATGTTGTACCTGGCTAGTTCACTCGCAATGAGTGCTGTGCGTCTCTGTGGTCTGTCTGAGTCGCCTCTGTCCAGAAGCGTACGCACGTTCCATGTGGCAATGGTCAATGGGGTGCTCCTTGTTTTCTTCTTTCTTTCCTTTGTGTGTCGACCGCATGGATACATACATACATACATACATACATACATACACGTATGTGCACGCGCACTCACACACACGCGCGCACGCACCACACACAAACGTTTGCAGTTACTTTCAGTGCTTTTCATTGAGCCAACACGACGTGCGTTTTCTATTGTAGAAGAACATACTTTTGCAATGCTTAATTGTGTGCGCAACTTATTGTTTATTTATTTCAAGTATGTACCCCCAGCCACCAGCAATGTGGATGTTTCCAGTGACCGTACGACTATCACATGTACATGTTGTGATTGAGGAAAAGGGAATTAAAATCATGTAGTATTTTTAGAGGACAAACAAACCTCATTTAATTTTAGAAAATGCAAAGCATAGCACATTTCAAAATACGGGGTGGTACTTACTCAATACCCATGACATTCATCAATATTAAAAAGAACATAAAGATTGGTGGTAGCGGTCACCAGTGAGGTGATCCACCGAAATGAAGACTTGGCGATGTGATGCGATGTCTCTCGGGATTTCCTTACTTCACCTCCAAGGCTTCTTAAGTTGATCTTTATTGAAGAAGTGGGGATCTCTGTGGCCATAATGCTATAATTTCCCACGAACTCTCGCGACATGCACTTTTGCAAATGTTCTCCCACTGCACATAAGAGTAGCTCTGCGAGTGTCGATTGAAATTTTCGTTTGTTCTTGTAACCAACCTGACAGGTTACATATTGGCGCTGCGAGTAGGATCCTTTAAATCGCTTTAACCCTCTTTAATTCTTTTAATCCAAATTCGTCCAGACCTAGTCTATCACAATTTAACCCCCTACCATAACCACACGGTCGGTTAATTTCCGATTCCCATGTGTTCCAGTACATCCACCCTACATCATCCATTACTGCAGCGATGCTACTTACATCAAGAGATTCAAGACGGAAGTCTTGTACCCAGGCTTTATTCACACATGGATTTAGTTACCCGCTGAATGTTGCGTGATAAGGAAGTATGAATTTTTGCAGTTACAAACTTTTCTCTTTTTTATAGATAAAGTCAACTTTGTCAACGTTCCTTTTCTCCAGACACAGTTTCACTGAGTAAATCATGTAACAGAAGGGAAAACCCAGAACACACACACACACACACACACACACACACACACACACACACACACACACACACACAGTTATTACCGCACATGACAACGAAACAACACCAAAAAGCGATCAGGAACGCACATGACCAGAGAAACAATTCCAGATTGCCGTAAAAACCAACTCTCTGGAAATTCTGCCGACATCAGTTGCAAATAGTGGGGCGAATGATGGATTAGGTGAATGTGTGGCGGGGGCAGGGGGAGGGAGGGGGAGGGACATGGGCGAATGATGGATTTGGTGGGGTGGGTGTGGGGGGTGTAGGGTGTGGGGTCCCCACTGGGCCGTGCTGGCAGCTCGCAGTCTGATCACAGCAAGTGCTTGTTAGCAGCGGTCAGCATACTGATATGAAAGAGAACGTGCCTGGAAGGAAAATAGCCAAGCAGTTTTGAAGAAGTTGTTGAATCTATCGCTTGTGGGGAAGGGGTGTAGAGAGAGGGGTATGAGGGAGGGGTGTGTGGTGGGTTCGATCAGCATAAAAAGATGGAGTGGGGGTGGGAAGCCGATGACCAGAATGTCGACATTTTCCTCTAAAATAGGTCGACGAATGGTTTGGGATCGGCGGTTAGGGAGGGCGAAGGGGGAGGGATGCTGAGAAAGATCAAGAGAGTGATTCTTTATTGAAAGAGAAATCTGAGCACTGAAATATGTAATGTCATCAGCTGTGGAGCTCCAGAGACATAGTGGGTACAAATCAGAACAGAAATGGCGCAAAAGATACAAAATATAACAGAAAAGAAAAACATATCTGGAGTTGAATAAACTAATAAGAGATCAGCGACACTTTGGCACTTTCTGTAATTAGCTTAAAAAGCCCATGCGACAGGGGGGATAGATTGATTGATTGAGCGATAGAGAGAGAGAAAAGAGAGAGAGAGAGAGAGAGAGAGAATCTTAGCTTAATGTCCAGATTGACAATGGTGAGCAGAGCGCATACATGAAGCAGACAGTATTAATTATTAGTTAACGAAACCAAACCGATAGCCTCATTCAGTCAGTGTTTATCGTCTTTGATTTTGCTAGGATCCATCCTGCTGCACGTGTTTCGAGGCTCGACGATGTTCTGATCGAAAGCCTATGTTACAAGACATGTTTTTGTCTGGGTTTTGTGTGTGTGTGTGTGTGTGTGTGTGTGTGTGTGTGTGTGTGTGTGTGTATGTTGTTGTTTTTTGTTGTTGTTTTTGTGTGTGTGTGTGTGTGTTTTTGTTTGTTTGTGTGTTGATGTTGTCGTTGTTGTTACATGAAATAGATGCATAGAAACGCCCGTGTCCAAGTTGTTTTCAGAATCCAGCTTGTCACGACAAAATCCGATCCGAAAACCACACGCCAATGAATGACTTATGGTCTGTAACTCGGAGTTCATCATCAGTGAGATCCTTCTTTTTAGTCCGTCTCTGTGGTCCGCACGTCTCGTGTGACACAAACTGTCATGGCCATCGGAGAGAGGTGGATTAAAAGTGATTTTTTTTTCTTCATATGTACAAAATTCGAATTTGACCTGCCTTTTTATCAGTCGTGTTCAATTAGCTGTCAGTCATACGAAACGGGTCTCACGTGACCATTAGAATGTCCTGTATATTGGTTCATGCTGGTCGAAATATGATGCGAAATATTGAGTAGGTCATAATTTGAAAAATGCACACGAAACAGTAGCACAACGTGTTACACACAAGAATATATCACTCGGGAAACACAGGGAACCCTGTTTTGAGAGCTGTTTACGCTTCTGATACATTTTTGTTGTTGTTGGTGTTGTTTTAAATCATGTGTAATACTGGTCACGTATCGCTTGTATACCTGTGCCAAGTTGCAGTGAACGTGGATAAAAGCACGATAACTGATTTATGATACAGACATCCAGCCCAGTGTACACAGCAAAGAGAAGCCACCTCAAACAGCGCTGTGTTTCATGTTATAATTCAAGAGGGAATCATCTGACTGGCTTATTGTGTCAGCCTCATTGGGTCCACCTATTTTTAAGAAGTGAAAAGCTTAAACTGCATTGAGTTAGAGAGAGGGCGGAGAGTGGAGAAGCATATAAATTAGAGTAAAAATGACACGCAATTGAGAGGGTGAAAAAAAACACCCCCCAAAAAAACCGCACCCGTCTTGTGTGCGTGTCGCTACAAATGCAAGAGAAGAGAGAGAGCAGCGTTCTGATTTTTTTTTTTTTTTTTTTTTTTTTTTTTTAACTGCTGTCAAATGTTCAGATTCATATATCATGCTAAAAGAAAACACGCAAACCAGCTTAGAATAACAATATGGGGCACAGTATTTTTGATATTCATTTGGTGGCAATAGCAATGGGAGTTCTAACAGACCAAAATATCCTGAAACTGCGAAGATCAAAGAAAAAACTTTCTGGCAAACATAACGTGGCTTGTTGAAAATAGGCCAAGATGGCGGTTAGAAGACATCACCCCATTTCCGCTCAGTTCACACAGCACTTTGTGAATTGTGTATGATACAGGAAACTGCTGTGAAGGCCCCATCTAATCTGTGCTTTGTGGATATAGCTCCTTTGATCAAGAATTTCTTGTATCCAATGGAACTTTCCGTCATAATTAGATCAGTAAACTATGTTGCCTGGAAGTTGATATCACCACTTCCGCTCATTGGTCTAATCTGACTGAAAAGACTCAGGAGTTGACTGCATGTGGGAATTGCCGAAACAAAAGTTTGCATCAGAATAGTTCGGGTTTTTTCTTTGAGTTCCACGTTCTCTGTAACGATTTTGTATAAACCGAATATATCCGGTAACAAAAAAAAAATGTTCTTTTGAAGTGATGAAGTCTTTCGGATTGAAACATGGATTGCAAGCCATGGGGATCTCCGCTTACATTTTATTAGAGTCAAGACAAAATTCATTTTACCTTTGGGCAAGTTACTCTTGACATGGTTGGGTCTCGCGGGGACAGTTTACCTTGAAGGTTCAGTTATCTTCCTATTCAAGACACGCGCGGTGCCCTCAGGCAGCTTGCCCATGTCGAAAAATAGAATCCCTGTGATTCCCTTCTGGAAGCTCATGTTATTTATTTATTTTTTTTACAGCACTACAGTTCAGAGCATTTTCGAGAGAGTTCAGCAAAACATGGGCTGTCCCCACATGAACCTCTTTACAAAAAAATAATCTACAGAAGTAGTGCATACAATTTTTTTTTTTTTTTGGTCCTAATCCCGCTTCCCCCGTCCCGCCTCTCACACACGCCCTTCCAATATTATGCTTTTCTTTCTCCAATCACTGACACTCACCCTCTCCATTTTAGATTTTGTACTCTATCTTTTCCACATTCTGTTCTTTCTGTATGTCTGTCTGTGTCTCTGCCTGTCTGTGTCTGTCTCTCTCTCTTCCCTTCTTAGTCCCTTCCCCTTTGCCCCCCCTTTTCATTTGAATATACAGAAATGTCGATTTCTAATTAATACTAACAATCATCAATACGATAGGAATGATAATAATCCAAATAATAATAATAATATCATTTATTTTCAGTCTAATATCATCATCTTAGATGAACAGACTATAGAGAAATAAAGGAACGAACCCCAAAGCACGCCTATTATCCCTCGACAAAACCAACGCTACCAAAGGATCCGCCATGTTTACCTCAACCTCGTGGACAGTCCCCCTTGGCTGGTAGTGAGGGCAAATTTGCCTTTGGATTTGAAGACCCGGGTGGACTCGAATGTTCCTAAATACTGAATACTGCTTGGGGAGTGCGTGTGAAGCCATTTGCTCTCCGAGAGGCCTTCCTGACTGGAGCAGTATATTCGCGGAGTACATCACAGCTTTCGCAGAATTAGAAACCTTTTTACGCCAAACTTTCAAAAAGAAAAAAAAAATGGTGGTGGTATGGGCTAAAGGTTGTGTGCAAGTTTCATCACGCTGCGTGCAGTCATGCGATCTGATGCTGAAGTGTTTCGTGAGTTCAACCTCAAGTTCAGACAGCATCATGTGTGGAGCTCCTAGCAGTGCTTGTGCACGACATCCTTCTGAACACAGGGTCTGGGGAATGCAGGCTGTGTGTGTGTGTGTGTGTGTGTGTGTGTGTGTGTGTGTGTGTGTGTGTGTGTTCGTGTTCGTGTGTGTGTGTGTGTGTGTGTGTGTGATATTTTCTTTTTTCACAGGAGAAGGGGTGAAGGTTAGGGAATTTTTTTTTGGAGGGGTGGGGGGCGGGGGTGGGGGTGCGGGGGTGTAGATGTATTAATAATAATGATAATAATAATGGATACATATATAGCACACTATCCAGAAATCTGCTCTTGGTGCTTTACAAAAACGCTTTTGTTAACATAAAACATTATATCTATGTTACATACACACACCAAAATGTGACTACACACACACACACACACACACACACACACACACACACACACACACACACGCACGCACACACACACACACACACACACACACACACACTGCACAGTCATACACACACACACACACACACACACACACACACACTACACACACACAGTAGTGTATTACGGGACATGATGCTTCAGTCACTATGCTCTCTGAACGTGATGGAATGAAAGTGTGCAAATCGACAAATTCGTTGTAGTGAAACAAGAAGCTGTGATGTGTTATAATATTATAACAGATTGCGTGACTTTACACAATCAGCAAGGCTTTACACACGTTCTCTCTCTCTCTCTCTCTCTCTCTCTCTCTCTCTCTCTCTCTCTCTCTCTTTCTCTGTACACACACACACACACACACACATATATATATATATATATATATATATATATATATATATATATATATATATATAATGATCATAAGGTTCTCATCTACACAGTACACCGGAGAATATTGAGCTCTAACTGGAATGATTAGAAAGTCTCTCTCCCCTCTGTCTCTCTATGACACGATTTTATTCTCTGTCCACTGGTTTTTGTCAGACTTTGGGGTCTAGCATTAATGCTGTGAGTGTGTATGAGAGGGTTGAGGAATCTATGGCATATATTGATCGTAACCGGAGCAAAGGTGTACTGACACACAGACCTACAAGTGAGGTATATATTGTGGAGTTCAGGAAATGTGTGGGGTCGCATGGCAACGGCTTTGTGGGCGAAAAGGGTTTGTGGGATATGTGTTTATGGGCTTGTGTATTTTATGTGTGTTATACCTCTGTCTCTGTCTCTCTGTCTCTCCGCTTGTCTGCCCCTCACACATCTGTTCGTTTTACTCTCTCGACATTTGCGCGCCCGGGGTATGGGGGGTGTCTCTGTCTCACGTTTGTTTTCTGTGCCTTTTCCTTCTTTCGGTGTTGCCCTAATTCCGCCCCTATGTCTTTATTGACAACCACTCCTGTCCCACACACCCCACATCCAGCCACACACCCAGCTCAGCAAGGCTCTTTTCAGCCGTACTGCAGCAACATCAGTCACGAGGCAGCTCTCAGTTGCCGTGAGGTCACCCACCTGAGGAGATTCTGCAATGCTACGAGTCCAATGTTTCCACTCTTCCACTCGAAACCGTTAAACACCAAAATCCAGTGTATGAGCTGGGCGGGACCAGGCAATTCAACAAGGATGGCAATGTGTTTTTGTTTGCTTGCTTTTTTTTGCGAGATTCGAACCCAAAACCTCACGTCAGCCCGTTACTCTAACCACTGCTCAGTGGCTGTTGGTATAAACGAGAAATGATAGTCACTGTCAGCACTCCGGAAGTTTACACCCCAGTGGATCTGTGTATGCTTGATTCTTGGTTACAGTTGACCAGATGCCAAATATCGTGACAGATCCATGGAATATATCCTTTCAGCAGTAGTCGACATTTTTTTTCTATTGAATAAGCACAGCAAACGGTACGTGCGCACACGCATGTATGCACACACACACGCACACACACACATACACACGCACACGCGCACACACACACAACACCAACAACAGCAATAACAACAAAATCCACGATGGTCTAGAATGTCAAAAGAAGGCAGAAGTCTGGCTAGTTTCATTGAAACCAACGTTCACTAATCTGTTGACAGAAAGTGCATTGTGAGGAAGAGTGGTACAAAAGGAAATCTTTCCCAGATCCTTTGTAAAACGCGAGGCGATTTCATTGCCGAGTCAGCTTCACAGAGAGAGAGAGAGAGAGAGAGAGAGAGAGAGAGAGAGAGAGAGACAGACAGACAGACAGACTGACTGACAGATAGACAGACAGAGACAGAGACGGGGGGTGGGGGGTGGGTGTGTGAGAGAGGGGCGGGGGTCGGGGGTGGGGGGGGGGGGTCACCCTGACTACCCGACGCCAGAAGGCATGCCTGGGTCCCCCGTTAGAACAGAACTCACAGATATATTTCGACACACATCTCCACAATCAGGATATTTTGTTTTTTTATCATTGCGGGTAAAAACAGCAGCAATCAGCAGTCGACATTTGTTTTTCTATTGAATAAGCACTGTAAATGCACACACACATTCACACACACACATTCACACACACACACACACACACACACACACACACACACACACACACACACACCACACCAACAACAGCAATAACAACAAAATCCACGATGGTCTAAAATGTCAAAAGAAGGCAGAAGTCTGGCTAGCTTCATTGAAACCAACATTCACTAATCTGTTGACAGAAAGTGCATTGTGAGGAAGAGTGGTACAAAAGGAAATCTTTCCCAGATCCTTTGTAAAACGCGAGGCGATTTCATTGCTGAGTCAGCTTCACACAGAGAGACAGACAGACAGGCAGAGTGCAGTGGCATACACACTCACGTGATCAATCACACCACCTCCTTCCTCCCCGTCTCCAACACCTATTTTAAGAAACACAAACTTCTTTTCTCATCCTTCTCTCCACAAACAGCTTTCTCATACATTTAGCGTGTCATGTTGCCATCTGTCTTCGTGTTTTTGTGTGTGTTTTCTTGTCCTCGATTCTTCGTCTTCGTCTTCTTCTTCTTCTTTTTTCTGGTGGCACTCGATTTGACCAGGAGAGGAAAGGAGACGGGGGGTGGGGGTGTGTGTGTGAGAGAGGGGCGGATGTCCGGGGGGGGGGGGGGGGGGGTTCACCCTGACTTCGCGACGCCAGAAGGCATGCCTGGGTCCCCCCTTGAGAACAGAACTCACAGATATATTTCGACACACATCTCCACAATCAGGATATTTTGGGTTTTTTATCATTGCGGGTAAAAACAGCAGCAAGCAGCAGTCGACATTTGTTTTTCTATTGAATAAGCACTGTAAATGCACACACACATTCACACACACACACACACACACACACACACACACACACACATACAACACACCAACAACAGCAATAACAACAAAATCCACGATGGTCTAGAATGTCAAAAGAAGGCAGAAGTCTGGCTAGTTTCATTGAAACCAACGTTCACTAATCTGTTGACAGAAAGTGCGTTGTGAGGAAGAGTGGTACAAAAGGAAATCTTTCCCAGATCCTTTGTAAAACGCGAGGCGATTTCATTGCCGAGTCAGCTTCACACACAGAGAGAGAGAGACAGACAGACAGACAGACAGACAGACTGACTGACAGATAGACAGACAGAGACAGAGTGCAGTGGCATACACACTCACGTGATCAATCACACCACCTCCTTCCTCCCCGTCTCCAACACCTATTTTAAGAAACACAAACTTCTTTTCTCACCCTTCTCTCCACAAACAGCTTTCTCATACATTTAGCGTGTCATGTTGCCATCTGTCTTCGTGTTTTTGTGTGTGTTTTCTTGTCCTCGAGTCTTCGTCTTCGTCTTCTTCTTTTTTCTGGTGGCACTCGATTTGACCAGGAGAGGAAAGGAGACTGGGGGTGGGGGGGGGGTGTGTGAGAGAGAGGGGTGGATGTCCGGGGGGGGGAGGAGGGGGTTCACCCTGACTACCCGACGCCAGAAGGCATGCCTGGGTCCCCCCTTGAGAACAGAACTCACAGATATATTTCGACACACTTCTCCACAATCAGGATATTTTGGGGTTTTTTATCATTGCGAGTAAAAACAGCAGCAAGCAGCAGTCGACATTTGTTTTTCTATTGAATAAGCACTGTAAATGCACACACACATTCACACACACACACACACACACACACACACACACACACACACACACACACACACACACACACACACACAACACACCAACAACAGCAATAACAACAAAATCCACGATGGTCTAGAATGTCAAAAGAAGGCAGAAGTCTGGCTAGTTTCATTGAAACCAATGTTCACTAATCTGTTGACAGAAAGTGCGTTGTGAGAAAGAGTGGTACAAAAGGAAATCTTTCCCAGATCCTTTGTAAAACGCGAGGCGATTTCATTGCCGAGTCAGCTTCACAGAGAGAGAGAGACAGACAGACAGACAGACAGACAGACTGACTGACAGATAGACAGACAGAGACAGAGTGCAGTGGCATACACACTCACGTGATCAATCACACCACCTCCTTCCTCCCCGTCCCCAGCACCTATTTTAAGAAAAACCAACTTCTTTTCTCATCCTTCTCTCCACAAACAGCTTTCTCATACATTTAGCGTGTCATGTTGCCATCTGTCTTCGTGTTTTTGTGTGTGTTTTCTTGTCCTCGATTCTTCGTCTTCGTCTTCTTCTTCTTCTTCTTTTTTCTGGTGGCACTGGATTTGACCAGGAGAGGAAAGGAGACGGGGGTTTGGGGGGGGGGGGGGGTGAGAGAGGGGCGGATGTCCGGGGGGGGGGGGATTCACCCTGACTACCCGACGCCAGAAGGCATGCCTGGGTCCTCCTGTAACACAGGAGGGGGGGGGGGGGGTTCACCCTGACTCCACAATCAGGATATTTTGGTTTTTTTTATCATTGCGGGTAAAAACAGCAGCAAGCAGCAGTCGACATTTGTTTTTCTATTGAATAAGCGCTGTAAATGCACACACACATACACACACACACACACACACACACACAACACACCAACAACAGCAATAACAACAAAATCCACGATGGTCCACGATGGGGGGGTGTGTGAGAGAGGGGCGGATGTCCGGGGGGGGGGGGGTTCACCCTGACTACCCGACGCCAGAAGGCATGCCTGGGTCCCCCCTTGGGAACAGAACTCACAGATATATTTCGACACACATCTCCACAATCAGGATATTTTGTCTTTTTATCATTGCGAGTAAAAAAACAGCAGCAAGCAGCAGTCGAGATTTGTTTTTCTATTGAATAAGCGCTGTACATGCACACACACATTCACACACACACACACACACACACACACACACACACACACACACACACACACACACACAACACACCAACAACAGCAATAACAACAAAATCCACGATGGTCTAAAATGTCAAAAGAAGGCAGAAGTCTGGCTAGTTTCATTGAAACCAACGTTCACTAATCTGTTGACAGAAAGTGCGTTGTGAGAAAGAGTGGTACAAAAGGAAATCTTTCCCAGATCCTTTGTAAAACGCGAGGCGATTTCATTGCCGAGTCAGCTTCACAGAGAGAGAGAGAGAGAGAGACAGACAGACAGACAGACAGACTGACTGACAGATAGACAGACAGACAGAATGCAGTGGCATACACACTCACGTGATCAATCACACCACCTCCTTCCTCCCCATCCCCAACACCTATTTTTAAGAAAAACAAACTTCTTTTCTCACCCTTCTCTCCACAAACAGCTTTCTCATACATTTAGCGTGTCATGTTGCCATCTGTCTTCGTGTTTTTGTGTGTGTTTTCTTGTCCTCGATTCTTCGTCTTCGTCTTCGTCTTCGTCTTCTTCTTCTTCTTTTTTCTGGTGGCACTCGATTTGACCAGGAGAGGAAAGGAGACGGGGGGTGGGGGGGGGGGTGTGAGAGAGGGGCGGATGTCCGGGTGGTGGGGGGGTTCACCCTGACTACCCGACGCCAGAAGGCATGCCTGGGTCCCCCCTTGAGAACAGAACTCACAGATATATTTCGACACACATCTCCACAATCAGGATATTTTGTCTTTTTATCATTGCGGGTAAAAAAAAACAGCAGCAAGCAGCAGTCGACATTTGTTTTTCTATTGAATAAGCACTGTAAATGCACACACACACACACACACACACACACACACACACACACACACACACACACACACACACACACACACAAAACACACCAACAACAGCAATAACAACAAAATCCACGATGGTCTAGAATGTCAAAAGAAGGCAGAAGTCTGGCTAGTTTCATTGAAACCAACGTTCACTAATCTGTTGACAGAAAGTGCATTGTGAGGAAGAGTGGTACAAAAGGAAATCTTTCCCAGATCCTTTGTAACACGCGAGGCGATTTCATTGCCGAGTCAGCTTCACAGAGAGAGAGACAGACAGACAGACAGACAGAATGCAGTGGCATACACACTCACGTGATCAATCACACCACCTCCTTCCTCCCCGTCCCCAACACCTATTTTAAGAAAAACAAACTTCTTTTCTCACCCTTCTCTCCACAAACAGCTTTCTCATACATTTAGCGTGTCATGTTGCCATCTGTCTTCGTGTTTTTGTGTGTGTTTTCTTGTCCTCGATTCTTCGTCTTCTTCTTCTTCTTCTTTTTTCTGGTGGCACTCGATTTGACCAGGAGAGGAAAGGAGACGGGGGGTGGGGGGGGGGGGGTGAGAGAGAGGGGCGGATGTCCGGGGGGGGGGGGGGGGGGTTCACCCTGACTACCCGACGCCAGAAGGCATGCCTGGGTCCCCCCTTGGGAACAGAACTCACAGATATATTTCGACACACATCTCCACAATCAGGATATTTTGTCTTTTTATCATTGCGGGTAAAAACAGCAGCAAGCAGCAGTCGACATTTGTTTTTCTGTTGGTTTTTTTATTTATTGAATAAGCACTGTAAATGCACACACACATTCACACACACACACACACACACACAACACGTATACACACTGCATACACGTGCGCACGCTATCCCTGAACAGCAGAAATTGAAAGAGACAGGCCGAGTAAGTGAGAGGCAGACAGACAGAGGGCTGAAGTCGAGAAGAATAAAAAGACAGAAGAAGGAAAAGGTCAAATTGGCTGGGCAGACATCTCCTCGGAGCGCCTAAATTGACGTTTATTCCGTCTGAACATCAGCACGCAGCAATTCTTCATCCTCTGTTAGGGTAACAAAAAATAAGCGAAGGGAAACACAAAGTGAAAAAAACAGAAGCATCGAGTATCAGCGAGAAGAAGAAGAAGAAACAAAGTAGATGTTTGTTGGGAAGAAGGAGAAAGGGAAATGAGGCAAAAGAAGAAAAGTAAAAATTCATGTGTCGAGTTTTCCATACACGTAGAATTGTCAATGATTATTGTGTTGAATTTCTTCAAACTTGAAATTTGAAAGAGGCAGACAGAGAAAGCGGTGGGAGGACAACATCAAAGAGTGGACGGGCCTGCCATTTGCCACAACTCAAAGGGCCGCTGAGGACCGAGGCAGGTGGCGCGAGCTGACCAGGCAGTCATCCATGGTGCCCCAACGACCCACCTACGGGTCAAGGGATAGATGAGAGAGATGATGAGAGATCATCGTGGGTTTGGGTTGTTGTTGTTTTTTTTACCCCACGCATAGGTGTTACGATAATCATATTTTGAAATCGTATCACTCTTTATTCACAACGTACTTGTGTTTGTGAAATTAGTGCCACTCTCTCAGGGAGAGCGCTTCGACATAATCGTCTCTCTCTCTCTCTCTCTCTCTCTCTCTCTCTCTCTCTCTCTCTCTCTCTCATTGTGTCTACTTGTATTTTTGGTTTAGATGTCACATTGGCTTGTCAACAGAGTTATTTATTATGAATTCTTTTTACGTGAAAAAAAAATTCTTTGTTTATTCCTGAAATAAATTTATCCTGCATTGCTGCCATTGGCGACCGCCGTTTTGATATCCCATCCATTCTGTCAAGGTCGTAGTGTCGGCACATTTTCTGTACGTTTACATTACGTTACTTCCCTGTCACACACACAGACACATATGTACATATATGTATATATATATAGAGAGAGAGATTAAGGGACAGGGGGTGGGAGAACTGAAAGATCAATCATGATAATGATGACGGTGATGAAAACCTATTTGGTGCTTTTCCTGAAATAGAGCTTATTTATTTTATTCTATTTATTGATTTTTTTTAATTTTTTTTTTTTTTTTTTTTTTTTTTTTTTTTTTTGTACACTTATAGTTGACTTCAACAAGTTTTTACTATTATTAGTAGTAGTAGTTCTGTTTTATGTATTTATCTATTATTTATTTATTTATTCACATAGTTCTTTTTATTTTATTTATTTTCTTTTTATTATTATTATTTTCTTTATTTATTTATTTTTATTTTTTTAGTATTATCATTATTATTATTATTTATTTTTTATTTATTTTTTCTTCTCAAGGCCTGACTAAGCGCGTTGGGTTATGCTGCTGGTCAGGCATCTGCTTGGCAGATGTGGTGTAGCGTATATGGATTTGTCCGAACGCAGTGACGCCTCCTTGAGCTACTGAAACTGAAACTGAAACTTTCTGTACGACTGTCGTTGGATTTTGTGGTGCTGCCCACCCCAGAGGCACGGAGAGGGGATGCTCACCCAGCTCAACTCAGTCTGGGTCCGCGACTGAGGATTACTGTCGTCAGTAGAGTTCGTTCGTAGAAGACGTTTCGGTTGATGAATCATAACAGGCACTATTCTAAACGCCATCGGTGTGTGTGTGTGTGTGTGTGTGTGTGTGTGTGTGTGTGTGTGTGTGTGTGTGTGTGTGACCTTCATGGCGATCTAGCATCGATAGTTCCCGGTGGAGTGTTGCTACTGGGACTGCGGCAGACTTAATCTGTAAGAATAAGAATAACTTTATTATCTCCAACTGGAAAAATTTGGTCAGATGCATTATCACAACATAGACAAGTAAACAACATGGGGAACATAAATGTAAAAGTCAACAACAGCTTTTACGAATATTACGAAGACACAAATGTAAAAAAAAAAAAAAAAATCAAAAAAAAAAAATCACATACACCGTTTCATACATACATCCACACACTGCAGGTAATAACTGGTATTCTTAATGTAAAAACAGAAAGAATTAAGAAACATTATTTTGAATATAATTATAAGCATAGCCTACTATATTGCACATTGATTATAATAGACAGATAAGATAAGAACAGAGATAAATTGCGGAAAACCACAACCAGATAATCAGCATACACCCACACCCACCCTCCCCACACACGCGATTTACTTGATTAAACAAGAGTAAGAGGAAGTGGGGGGGGGGGGGGCTGTGTACTGGGGGACTCGGAATGAGCGGCATACCATTATATGATTGGGCAGCACAGTAAAAACAAAAAATTACCAAGGGAGCACAGGGTATTATGATTACAATTTGCTGTATGTTGAACCAGTACACAAGGCAAGGATGTATCCACTTGTATCCACTGGAGACCAATGACACAACCACACACATGCATCTTGTACGCACATAGGTAAATAGAGTGGTGTCAGAAAAAAAGAGAAAAATATTCTACTCAAGCAAACAAGCAACTACATATTAAGGAGTCATATTTCTCCAGTAATAGACAAGATTCATTTCCGTAGCGACAGACAAAATTTTGTCGAAAGGAAACACGCACAGAAGAGGTAAATGAATTCAATTTTAACAATTTTCGTTTCTTTTCCAGAAAACAAGTGGAATTTCACAGTTAGGGTGGGGTCTACAGTATTTTGATAAACAATTTTGTCTTATGTTACCAACACACAAAAATGGGGGCGCCAGAACAGTAAACTCATCAGCAGATTTTTTTCCCTTTCTGAGTACTAGAGGTGACGCATCAGTGTAGGAAGCAAGAGAATCTGAGCGCACAGGTTCGAATCACACACTCGTCAGTACTTTTCCCTTCCACTAGATCTTAAGTGGTGGTTCAAGGGCTAGTCATTGGAATGAAACGATAAACCTTGTTCCCGTGTGTAGTATACACTTTGCGCGCGTAAAATATAAAACAAACCCAAAACACCGGAGCTAAAAGGGTTGTACCTGGAAAAACTCTTTAGATCTCTTTTTGAATTCTTCATTTTGACAGAAAAACAAATGCACCTGCTCGCATAAAACAAGGAGAAATATTGTGGCGTTGTACTGTTGAAACGCGCTCCTTCTTGGGGAGAGCAGCCCGAATGTCGCATTGAGAAATACGTTGTGACAAAATACAATACAATGAAAATACAATGCAATACAATGCAATGTAACCAGTACAATGCAGTCCAGTACATACCTATCCTATCCAGTCTAATCCAATACAATACAATACAATACAATACAATACAATACAATACAACGCAATGCAATGCAACCCAATACAATGCAACGCAATACAATACAGTACAATGCAATGCAACCAATACAATGTAATCCAGTACAATGCAATACAATGCAATGCAATGCAATCCAATGCAATACAATACAGTACAATACAATGCAACCCAATACAATGCAATACAATACAACCCAATACAATGCAACGCAATACAATACAGTACAATGCAATGCAACCAATACAATGTAATCCAGTACAATGCAATGCAATCCAATCCAATCCAATTTAATCCAATGCAATACAGTACACTACAACGCAATGCAATGCAACCCAATACAGTGCAGTCCAGTACAACGCAATACAATACAATACAATACAATACCGACCCTCTGTGTGTGTGTGTGTGTGTGTGTGTGTGTGTGTGTGGCAGGAGTACAGCCGTCCTGACAGTCCAGTAAGAGTCAAGACGAGGACCAGTGCTGACGTCTTCAACCTGATCGCTGGTGTCCGCATCAAGATGAAGGCCATGCTGGACGAAAAGACCAAGGCCGTGCAGGTGAGGAGTGGACAGCACTGTGTGTGTGTGTGTGTGTGTGTGTGTGTGTGTGTGTGTGTGTGTGTGTGCGTGTGTGTGTGTGTGTTGGTTTTGTGGTGTGTGTGTGTGTGTGTGTGTGTGTGTGTGTGTGTGTGTGTTGGTTTGTGTGTGTGTGTGTGTGTGCGTGTGCTTGTGAGTGTGTGTTGGTTTTGTGTGTGTGTGTGAGTGTGTGTGTGTGTTGGTTTTGTGTTTGTGTGTGTGTGTGTGCTTGTGAGTGTGTGTTGGTTTTGTGTGTGTGTGTGTGTGTGTGTGTCTGTCTGTCTGTCTGTCTGTCTGTCTCTGTCTCTCTGTCTCTGTCTGTCTGTCTGTCTGTCTGTCTCTCTCTCTCTCTCTCTCTCTCTCTCTCTCTCTCCGGTTGTTTTTGGTTTCTTTCTTTCCCTCTCTCTTTCTTCTTTTGTACTTTCTTTGTCCTTTCACTCCTTTTTTTTCTTCTTCTGTCTGTTTTTCTTTCCGTCTTTCTTTCTTCATTGTTCTTTTTTTTTTTAATCAATGTTTTCTTATTCCTTTTCTTTATTTCATTTTTTTTCCTTCTACCTCATTTTTCTCTGTCCTTTTTTCTTTCTTTCTTTCTTTCTTTCCTTCTTTCTTTCTTTCTTCATTGTTCTTTTTTTTTTAAAATTCATGTTTTCTTATTCCTTTTCTTTATTTCTTTTTTCTTCCTGTCTTCATTCTTCTTCTACCTCATTTTTTATGTCCTTTTTTTCTTTCTTTCTTTCCTCTTCTTCTTTGTGAATTTCTGTATTTCTTCTTTCTTTTTCTTTCTGTCTTCTTCTTCTGTTCATCTCTCTTTCATTGACGCCGTTCCTCTCTCTCTCTCTCTCTCTCTCTCTCTCTCTCTCTCTCTCTCTCCTCCCTCCCTCCCTCCCTCCCTCTCTCTCTCTCCTCTCCCTCCCTCCCTCCCTATCTCCCTCTTCTTCTTTCTGTCTTCTTCTTCTGTTCATCTCTCTCTCTCTCTCTCTCTCTCTCTCTCTCTCTCTCTGTCAATGTGCCTGTATGTATGTCTCATGTTCCCTTCTCTCTGTGTGCGTACATATGTTTGTCGGCTGAAACTCATCTCGATTTCTTTGACTCATCTCCATTTTCGATTCAACACAATTTGTCCGTGTCCGTTTGTGTCCAGGAAGTGTGTCGCCCCGTCCATATATGATCGGGTCACAGAACGCGATCCTGCCAGTGTGATAAGAAGAACAGTGGAATTGTGACTCGTTTCTGCCGCAGTATCCGACGACACTCCCTTAGGGAATTATTAATTCATACTTGCTTGCTTGACTATCCTTTACCTGGAACACAAATGTAGGGGGGTGGGGGGTGGGGGGGGAGGCAAAATGGTACTGAAGAAACTTAAATTCAATAATTTCATCTGCATACTTTTACCACATCCAATTTGTTTCTCTTTCATCTATTGTGTCTAAAGAGTAATATATAAAATAATGATGTATCTTCTCTCTGTCTCTCTCTCTCTCTCTCTCTCTCTCTCTCTGTGTGTGTGTGTGTGTGTGTATAGATAGACATATCGATTGATCAATAGATAGACAGATAGATAGATAGATAGATAGATAGATAGATAGGTGCTACACAAAAACAATTGTCTGCATGGGTGAATCTGTGAAACTATAGAGCAATGCCAAATATTCCAAGCTGAAAACATAATTGTCATATGAGATATTATTTTTTTTCCCCCGAATTCTTGTCATTCTCTCAATCTCATTTTGTTTTAAAATTTCCTTCTCCCAGTTGAAGAACGTTCCAGATTGACGGCAGTGGAAAACTCATTATTTTCTTGTATTGACGCCTCCTGTTCGTCTCCATCACCAAGCTGTCGCTTCTGGAACCGGAAATCGTTTTCTGGTTTTCTTCCACCACCACCCCCCCCCCCTCTCCCCAACCCCCTCTCCCCCGTCACTCCTTTCCGTCCTTCTCAATTAATTTCAATATTTTGTCAGCACCTTGACCTCCCTGCTCTGCGCTCTCTGTCTCTGTCTGTCTGTCTCCCTCTCTCTCTCTGTCACTCTCTCTGTCTCTTTCTCTCTGTGTCTGTGTGTGTTTGTCTCTCTCTCTCTCTCTCTCTCTGTCTCTCTCTCTGTCTCTCTCTGTCTCTCTGTTTCTGTCTGTCTCTCTCTGTCTCTCTCTCCCTCTCTCTCTCTCTCCCTCTCTCTCACTCCCTCTCCCTCCCTCTCTCTCTCTCTCTCTTCCTTCCTCTCTCTCTTCCCCTCTCTCTCTCTGCCTCTGTCTCTCTCTTTCTCTCTGTTTCTCTCTCCCTCCCTTTCTCTCTCTCTCCTCCCTCTCTCTCTCCCTCCCCCTCTCTCTCCCTCCCTCCCTCTCTCTCTTTCTTTCTGTCTTCTTCATCTCTCTTTCATTGACGCCGTCCTCTCTCTCTCTCTGTCTCTCTCTGTTCCTCTCTCTCTCTCTCTCTCTCTCTCTCTCTTTCCGTTGTAGTTAAGCTGTCTGGTTTTGTTCACAAAGCAATGAATGTGCGGATTCAAGCTACGGACTTGTAAAAAAAAAAAAAATTCCCCTGTACACACAACATGTCATCATCTCTCGCGTTATGGGCAAGAGAGGCCTGACATTCTGATACATCTGACTGGCATTGACTCTATCTCTCTTTTTTTTTTCTTTCTCTCGTCATTCTTTCTGTCATTCTTTCTGTATACCTCTCTTTCTCTTCCTCTCTCTCTCCCCCCTCTCTCTTTCTCGCTCGCTAGCTCGCAATCTCTCTCTCTCTCTCTCTCTCTCTCTCCATTTCTCTCTCTCTCTTCTCCCCCTCTCCCTCCCCCCCCTCTCTCTCTGTGTGTCTCTCTCTTTCTCTTTCTCAACAGTTCTCTCTGTCTTTATCCCCGACCTTCTGTAACCCTCTTCATATTCCCCCCAACCCCCCACCCCCACCCCACCCCACCACTACCACCACCACTACCACCACCGCCAGTACACCACCACCTTTACCTTTTCAATCGTCTCACCGCCCCATCATAACGCCCCCATCCCCCCCCCACCCCCACCCCCCCGCCACACCCACCCAACATTTTCTCTTGCCCTCCTCTTTTTTTCCCCCTTTTTGTGCCCCCGACAGAAGGCGAAACACAGAGATACTCGACCTTTCTTCAAGGGAATCTCGATAAGTTGCAGTTTAATCAGTTGCCGTGAAGTTGTACACTTTTCTACTGATTACTTCCTAAACTCTCTCTCTCTCTCCCTGTCTCTCTGGAACAAGCCAAAAAGGAAGGAGGGGGGGGATGGTGAAGGAGGGGGGAGAGAGAGGGGGGGGGGGGGCTCTTCTAACTGCAGTGAGGCTGTGAAGCAAGCAGGCTGGGTGTCTGCAGAAGTGAGAGAGCGGTGTTGAC
>NC_134883.1:6346699-6349199 GCF_041734735.1 Babylonia areolata
AGTAGAGTAGAATACTTTTTATTGTCATGAAACCTTAAAGTTTATAAGACACAGTGAAACATAAACATGAGCATATTAAGAAGAGAAACATTCATGAACAAATTTCGCCAGCCTTGGCTGTATTTCTGTTAGAAGGATCAATTCACTAGGCTTTGCATTTGGACGACATATATTGATTAGGAATCTGTGTCTGTAAGTATTGTACTTTACACAATTTTCTAAAAATGTGAATCTCATCTTCTAAACTGTTACAAGTACCACACAGTCTTTGTTCTTTCGGTGTATTTTTATATCTTCCCTGTTCGATTTGTAAGTTATGGGCGCTGATTCGTAACATGGTCAGTGCTTTCCTGTGTTGTGTGTTTACTGTATTCTTTAAATACGGTTCAATTTTATAATTTGTCACAGCTTTCTAATTTAGATGAACTGTTATGTTTCTGTTTCCAAAATTTTACATATTCATTTTCAAGCTTCTTGGATATGGCGTACTTTAATCTTTTTACACTAAAAGTGAACTGGTTTTTCCAAACATGATCTAATCCAGTGCTAGTTAATACATTTCTTATGAAAAGTAGCTACTGAACATTTTCATTTGTTTGACGATACATGCATTTATATGTTGTGTATACAACTGAATTTTGAGGAAGCTCTGATATGTGTATCCAGTAGCCAATAACTTGACATATTATTTTTAGGCTAATAGTGAATCTTCCTAATTCTCCTAGTGTATGTGTCTCTCGGGCCTGGTTGACACCGGGGGTTGATACATTGATATGAAGGGAAGCGGCGAGTCATAGCCCTGTCACAGTGTATGTTTATAGCATTGCCACCATCGTCATCATCCTCATGAGTCATCGGAAAAGAAAACAAACGACTGGTCCTGAACACTCTGTTAATAATAATAATAATGGTATTTATATAGCGCTGAATCTTGTGCATAGACAAATCTAAGCGCTTTCGCACCAGTCATTCTCACGAACGCATAACTCTAAAACTGGAGAAACTGAAGACAAGGAAGAGGCAGGGAAGGGAGGCTATTTTGGGAAGAGGTGGGTTTTAAGGCCAGACTTGAAAGAGCTGAGTGTGGAGACTTGACGAAGCGAAAGAGGAAGTTCATTCCAATTGCAAGGTCCAGAGACAGAGAAAGAACGGCGGCCAATAGTCGAGAGTTTGAATCTGGGTATGCGTAAATGGAGTGGATCCGAAGCTGATCGTAGTGAGCGAGATGGAGTGTAGAGGTGAACGCAGCCACAGAGATAGGAAGGGGCTGAATTGTGAATACATTTGTAGCATAGAGTGCTGATCTTGTACTTTATTCAGTGTGAGACAGAGAGCCAGTGGAGATGTTGCAAAAGAGGAGTGATGTGCTCAGATCTTTTCTTTCTGAGGACGAGTCGGGCAGCAGAGTTTTGTATGCGCTGAAGGGACTGAATGGATGAAGCAGGCAAACCAGACAATAGAGAGTTACAGTGGTCAAGGCGAGAGAGAATGAGAGAAACGACAAGTCTAGATGTTGCGTCAATGGACAGATATTTCCGGATGGCTTTGATGTTCTGCTCTCATAGCGACTTCAACCTGCCAACCACCTATCCACTTTCCATGCTAGGGGGTGAGTTCCTGTCGCTGTCTGCCTTGTCAGCAGATTCCGCGGTTAAACCAGTCTGTCGTCGGAAAGACATTGCGGCGGTCTCCGGAGACTTTGTGAGGGACGCTCACTCAGTCTGACTTCGCGACCGAGCGATTATTATTGTCTATGGTGGGAGGGCTGGGAGTGAGGGTGTTGGGGTGGGGGCTTGGTAGGTACTGGTCCGTGTGTGCTGAATCAGTGCACGCATTTCTGAACACCTTCGGCAGCAGTGACTCGGCAGCAGTGCGGGATCTCCTCTGGTGTGTGACCTCCGGGCGACCGAACATCGGTAGTTCCCTAGGTGACTGCTTGGCTTTTAGACTGTGGGAGACGAATGCGAGTGTGGCTGTGTACATGCTGGGGCGCGCGCACACACACACACACACACACACACACACACACACACACACACACACACACACACACACATACATACATACACACACACACACACATACACACACACATACACACACACACACACACACACACACACACACACACACACACACACACACACACACACACACACACACACACACACACACGTCAAGCTGTCAGTACGTTGATCAGCAGAGGGCAGCTCCAAAAACTGTGAATTACTGTCAGGTCAGAAATTCCGTGAGGGGTGGGAGGGAGGTGATGGAGGGAAGGAAGGTATGGAGTAGGGATGGGGGAGGGGGGAGGGGAATGGTGGGGCGCTCCGAAGCTGTGAAAAGAAGGCTTGGGGTTGACAAGGGAGTGGGTGTTTTGAGTTTTTGTTGTTGATGTTAGTTTGTTCCTTTGTATTTGTTTTGTTTTGTTTTGTTTTGCTTGTCAGTCTGTTTGCCCCGTCTCTTATGTCTTTGTCTTTGTTCATGTCAGGAGGAAGGT
>NC_134883.1:6364199-6379199 GCF_041734735.1 Babylonia areolata
CACAAACACACACACACACACACACACACACACAAAAAGGACATGAAAAGAATAACGCGTAATGTCTTCTCACCTTCCCCCCAAACCACCCCCTTCACCCCCCCACCAACTGACCCCCCCTCCCCCTCTTCCCCCCCCCCCAAATCCCCCCTTAACCCTTTTAAGTCAAAAACACAAGATTGTTCACTGGTGCAAAAGGAAATGCCACAGGCAGCTACCAGCCACTTCCTCAGCATCGTCCACGTGACAGAAGTTTGCTCGACAACAAAACAGGAAAAGCCTTTTTCCGATTCCCTCATCGATTTCGTTTTTTATTCTCATCCAAGCGAAATTGTCTAACGTGATGTGAATAAGTTATGGGATGATGGAGCCAGAGAGAGAAAAATAAAGAGAAGATAAGAGAGAGAGAGAGACAGAGAGAGAGAGAGAGAACGAACGAACGAACGAACGAAAGTGTTTTAATGAACTTTGGCCATGGACCACAATTCAAAACCAGGGGACTGGGGGTGGGCATGGGAAGGGGTATTATAATACTTGAATAGATGACACAATATCATAATATTCATGGATTTGACATTAATTCTACTTAATTTGGTCTGAGTAGAGAGAGAGAGAGAGAGAGAGAGAGAGAGAGAGAGAGAGAGAGAGAGAGACTGTGCACAGTTAATCAGCGGCAAAACAAGGTCTGTCACTTCAAGTCGTATTGCTGATCAAAGTTACACATACTGACGTGAGACCCTCCAAGTCAAACGATTATTTTTTTTTTTTATTTTTTTTTTATGCAGCATTGTTTTTATGAATCTTTTCTCTTATTTTTCTTACTCTGTTTCTTTCATTTCTTTATGAGTGTGTTTTATAATGAGCATAGGGTCGGAAAAAACGTTTCGTGAACATGTACAATGCAGTTCAATTAGGCAAATCACATATGACCAGGAACAGTGAAAAGAAAGGTAATGGATAAACGAAATATAATACTTGATTAAATGGGAGAAAAAAAATGTGCAGGAGATAAAACGATTTTCACACACACACACACACACACACACACACACACACACACACACACACACACACACACACACACACACACACACACACACAGTGAGAGAGAAAGCGTGTCCAAGATTAATGAATCAATCACAAGAACAGGTGTTTTTTTTCATACAGAAGTTCTTACTCTTGACAACATCTTTGATGGACAGTAAGACTCGTCTCCGATTGTAACTGAGCTGGTGTAAAATGAGCTGCCGCAGTAAGAAATCAAGAAATAAACGGATGAACAAACAAGTACCAGTATCAGTAGCTCAAGGAGGCGTCACTGCGTTCGGGCAAATCCATATACGCTACATCACATCTGCCAAGCAGAGATGCCTGACCAGCAGCGTAACCCAACGCGCTTAGTCAGGCCTTGAGGAAGAAGGAAAAAAAAAGAGGAAAAAAACGTAAATGAATATATATTTTTTAAAGATAAATAAAGCAAAGAAACAAATAAATAAATAAATCGACCAATAATGAATGAATAACTAAACATGAAAATAAATAAACAAAGAAACAAAGAAACAAACAAAGAAATAAATAAAATAATAAATCGACCAATAAATGAATGAATAACTAAAAATTCAAACCGAAAAAGTCAGTTTGGCTGACTGCCTGTCTCTCCTTCCCTTCCCGTCCTTTCCTCTCTGTCTTCATTTCTTGTCATTATTTCTTTCATTCCAATGGCTGAGCACTTTCAAACTGATCAACACACAAACAGTTTACTCACTGCGAAGGATCCTCTGGTGTGTCAGGTGGGGGGGGGTGCGGGGGGGAGGGAAGGGGTGGAAGCTTCAAGCCCTGAAATGGCCCTCCTTTGCGGTCAGCTGGACAAAAAAAAAAAAGAAAAAGAAAAAAGAAAACGAAAAAAGAAAAAAAAAGCGGAATTTAATTTACGGGAGGAGGAAGCGTAAATGTTGTTATCTCCCTTTCATTGGTTTGTTGACTTTTCTTCTGTTTCTATCTTCTCTCCTCTTCTTCTTCTTCTTCTTCTCTCTCTCTCTCTCTCTCTCTCTCTCTCTCTCTCTCTCTCTCTGCCTCTCTCTCTTTGTTTTTGTTTTTGTTTTTTTGTTTTTTGTGTTTGTGTTCTATCCTCTTCTCTTCTCTCTCTCTCTCTCTCTCTCTCTCTCTCTCTCTCTCTCTCTCTCTCTCTCTCTCTCTCTCTCTCTCCAACGTTTTCTTTTCTCTGGGCGTAAAAGGTCATCTGGAGAAGAGAAACACTGGTTTGACAGGTCATTAATGGACCATGTGACAAGCTTTGTGGACACAACTCACGATCATTAAGACCATCATTAAGAGAGAGAGAGAGAGAGAGAGAAAGGGAGGGAGGGAGGAAGGGGAAAACGGGGAGAGCTGTTCAAATGAAGTAGCCCCAACAGTCCCTTTCTTTGTCTGTGTCTATCTGTCTGTCTCTGTCTCTCTGTCTGTCTGTCTCTCTCTCTCTCTCTCTCTCTCTCTCTCTTTCTTTCTTCTTCCATTTCCTTATTGTTATTTTTCTTCAATGCTTTTGTAATTCTTCCTCCAGGGCTGGATGAAAAGAAAAGCATATAAATTGCTTATCACATTTCCCTGGTTGAATAAGATCTAGTTTCGTTTCTCTGTGTCTGTCTCTCTGCCTCTCTCTCTCTATGTTTCTCTGTCTCTGTCTGTCTACCTATCCCTTTCTCTCTGTCTGTCTATCCCTCTCTCTTTCCCTACCTCCCTTCTTGCCTTCCTTTCTCCCACACTCTCTCTCACTCTCTCGCTCTCTCTCACTCTCTCTCTCTCTCTCTCTCTCTCTATATATATATATATATATATATATATATATATATCCATCTGTCTGTCTGTCCCCCTCTCTCTTTCATTCTGTCCGCCTTTCTCTCTGTCTTTGTATCTGCCTCTCTCTCTCTCTTTCTGTCTGCCTGTCTCTCTCCTATCCCCCCCCCCTCTCTCTCTCTCTCTACCTCTCTGCCCCCCCTCTTTCTCTCTCAGAGCTGTGGTCATCTCTCCACTGCGTAACGTTAGAGGCTGCTTAGTGAAAAGGATTTCCTGTTTGGCAAGTTGGAAATGGTTTGCCGTCAGTACTGCTGTGTATATCTTTCTACAACCAATTCCTGTCTCCTCGGGGATTTCTGCGTCTGCACTGCCCAGCCAATAACAGTGCCTCTGTCCCTCCCCCCCGCGCCCCCCCCCTCCCCATTTACTTTTCCCTGTCTTATTGTTCTCTCTCTCTCTCTCTCTCTCTCTCTCTCTCTCTCTGCATCCTTTGCAGCAGCACTTTAGTTTCGAATTCCACGCACAGAGGACGATACAGAGAGGGTGAAAGAGGAGATTTTTTTGGGGGGGGAGGTAAAACTTTTTCGTTTTTTTTTTTTTTTCTTTTTCTGTCACTCTCTCCCTTGCAGCATTTCAAAGTCAGCAAGTTGGTTTTAACCGCGCCCCCCCCCCCACCCCACCCCCCACACACACACACACACGGCCCCTTCCCCTCTCCCCCGCCCCCCCCCCATGTCCCCGCACCCCCCTGCCCCCACCCCCCCTGTGTCTGTCGTTTTACACGACACTTCTTTCAAGAGAGAGAGACATTATACGCATTGCAACTCGGTGTTTGGAGCTGTGTTCGTGCTCTTTTCCTTGTAAAACGTCACGTCAGCACATTTGTTTTTCTTCCTCTGTTTTTTTGGTTTTTTGTTGTTTTTTTAATAGTTTTTTGTTTGTTTGTCTTGTTGTTGTTGTTTGTTAAACCCGTGCCTTTGTGGTGCAAACAATGACCTGTCTCGTAAAGTTTACTTTATTGCCACAGTTTATCGTTAAAGGTAAGAGCAAAGGCACGGGTAATCTTGGGTATTTCAAGACGAGTTGGTCATTTTATTCGCTTTCTTTCTTTTCGCCATTCTCCGTTCCCAGTTTGGACGTGTTTGCTTCTAGGGTGGTTTTTGTTGTTGTTGTTGCTGTTGTTGTTGTTTTGTTTGTTTTTTTGTTTTTTTTACGTTTTGTGCCGTCAGATTGTCTTGACTTTGGCAGATAGGTTGAAAGCTTACAAGCACACACACTTGCGATTGCACACACACTGCGGACCACACACGTATGCAAGCGCGTGCACACGCTGACACAGAGACACTTACACACACACACACACACACACACACACACACACACACACACACACCAATGTTGTTTTTTTTTTGTTGCCGTTTTTTTTGTGTGTGTTGTTGTTTTGTTTGGGTTTTTTTTTTATTCATTTTGTTTTGCTTATTTTATATAAAAGCACATCTACATTACTTTTCCTTAGCATATTCTTGTGTGATTGATTAACACCACTCTACGTCAGTGCCAGACTCTCCCCCCCCCACCCACCCCCCCCCCCACCTCCCGACCCTCACCCACCCACCTCCAGTCGAATCATGCAAAAAAAGAGGTATGCTTCAAGTGGTTCCATGCCTGGCTCTGAACCTTGTCTTGTCCCGGGGGGTGGCCAAAGGGGGGGCGGGGGGGAGGGGGGGCGGGGAGGGGGCAAGGTTTGGACAGAGATCAATAACAAGAAAGAGCCTCCAAGCTGCTGCCCTCTTTCCAATGGTCGATGTCCTGGCCACACTTGCCCTGTAGGGGATGGGAAATTCCACACTTGTAACAACCCCCAGTGTTTGGGAGTTGGGAGGAGGAGAGAGGCGGTATGTTCTACACTACACTTCATCGTCACCCAAGTTGGCGTCAAGAGGAGGTCAGAAAGGGTTAAACCATCACAGTTCAGTTTGTTCACAGTGATCGCAGACCCACAGTTCAATACCCTTGCTTTAACTCTCTCCATACGAACGGCGAAAGAGACGACGTTAACAGCGTTTCACCCCAATTACCATCATCAGAATATTGCAAGCGGAAGGCTCTTATACTGAAGACGTGAATGTTGACAAAGAATACCACAATTCTGACGACGGAAGCTAAAGGTTGGGTCACTCAGACACCCACTGGACATCCGAAGGGTCTGTGTAGAGGAGAAGAGAGGACTGGCCGTACTGAGTGAGTTAACAATCCTCCAAGAACTGTTGCAGGAGGGATACGGAAGATAGAGAAAAAAAAAAGAAAAAAAAAAACCAAAACAACAGCAACATCCGATGGACTGAGGACATTGAAGAATGTACAGAAAGAAAAAAAAAAACATTGGCAGAGACCCAGGCTTTGACACACAACCAAAAGACCCGGAGGAATCTGGTGAACAGTTCTTCGCTGAGGCTTCCCGTCCCAATGACTCTGCAAAGAAAAGAAAAAAAACTCAACTTGCATTGTTTCATTTGTCGTCAAAAAAATAAAAATAAAAAGTTTAAGGCGGCGAAAATGACTTCTGCTTCAAAGTACATATGCAACATGATATTGAAGCCAGTGGTGAAGGGACTGACCTTCCATCTTATGTAAATATTGTGACTCTGTGTGTTTCAGGACAGAGGAGAGCTTGATGGGAAGTTACTCTTACAGTTTGGTCGAATAGCGTCGCCTTCAATGGTACACGCGTGTTGTTGACGTTCCTAGCTTGAAACGGCGTAAGGGTCTAGAAAGCACTTGAGATCACGGAAATGGATGACGAATTCCTTGCAATCAAAGAAAAATTCATTTTAACTGTATTTCTATCATAAGTAATTTTTAAATTCTTGATAGTCCATTTAATCTTGATTTGAAATAATTTGTCACCTGTCTTTGCAAATATAGAGTCGCAGTTGTGTAGACTTTGGATACTTTTTTTCTAAAAGTAAATTATAATTCGCATTTTGGGTAGGAATCATACTGATTGACAGGCTGATAGAAATCATGTACTTGTACAAATACCCAGACGAGCGAAAGTATTTTCACGAGTACATAAACTACTACAGTGTGGAAAAAATAAATGATGTAGGAAATAAGAACAGCCAACCCATAATTCATTTTCTGTGGACTCGTCTGATGTTTTGACAATGTTTGTGAACCATAATTCCGTGGTGGGTCTCTCTCTCTCTCTCTCTCTCTCTCTCTCTCTCTCTCTCTCTCTCTCTCTCTCTCTCTCTGTCGTTGCAAATGCAATCTCCAACGGCAATAATCCTCTGTGCAAGCCTTTCCGAACATGTGTGTATTTCAACTTTTCAAGTTTCTCCTCAACCACAATGGTCTCTCCACCATGTCAGAGGCTTCTGAACCAGTTTGGTTTTTTTTTTTACCTTTTTACTTTCCTTTTGAAAAATAGAAATTGTTGAAGTAAAACAATACAAATTGTTGGCGTGATTCTCTTTCTTACCTCTCCACTTTCACTGTCGTCAGGATTGTCTTTCCTAATAGACAGTCTCTCCAACAAAACTTCAGTTTTATTTTGCCCTTCCTGTCTTATTTCTTCCTTTTAGGGATCCCTGACCGTGCTTCTGTTTCAAATCCGCACACAGAAGGCAGACAGGAAAGACAATTAACATCAGGTGATGTTGTTGTTGTTTTTTCAGTCATTTTCCGTCGTCGCAGCAGACGATACGGAAAGCCGTTGAACGGGAAGTAAACATGCCACCAATGGAGTCGCTTGTCTCGTTATTTGCTTTCCGTTTCTCTCCATGCCCTGTTATTAATGTGGCATCCCTTTCAGGCTAAAAGTACACAGGACGCAGGTGATTTGTTCAGGAATTGTCTTCTTGTTTTCTTCTTGTTTTGTGGTACACGTTGGAGATGGCACGTAGGCAGACTCTTAATCAACCCTCTTTTTTTTCTTTTTTTTTTTTTCTTTCTTTTTTTACGTGTTGCTAACATTTCAATGTTATTGTGAAACGAACATTCAGTCGGAAACGAATGTATTGTAAGGTTAAGTTTTTGTTTGTTTGGTTTTTTTGGGTTGTTTTTTTTTTTAATCTATTTTTATTGAACAAATACCTTCAAAATATAGATACAACAACGTAAAATACCAATCTGCGTGCTTAACATGTTCACACATATCACTGAAGAGGGACAGGGGCAGTGCGTGCAGTCATCTTCCTTTCTTGAGGACGGAAGAGTATTGTCCCCTCGCCACTTCTCTGTCACACACTCGAGTGTAGATTGTGAAGCTGATTTATCGTATCGTGACAGGCCATCGTCAAAGACAAAACCGAAAATAACAAAATATAAAACCGTCTGGTATATCTCTCTGTAGAGTTTTTTTCTGCTCTTTCTTCCTTCTCGTGTTTTGATGTTTTCTTTTCGTTTTCTTTTATATATTTTTTTTTCTATAATATACCGAAAATAACAAAATATAAAGCAGATACGTGGTGGCGGTCTCCACTCTGGGAGGGACGCTCACTCAGTCTGGCTCCGCGACTAAGCCATTATTGTCGTTAGTAGGGGCCTTAGTAGGTTAAATCAGAACAGGCACCACTGAACTCCACCGAAGTGACTCAGCAGCAGTGCAGGGTCTCCTCTGGTGCGTGACCTCCTAGCGACCTATCGAACCCGGGTGTAGCCGTGTATGGAGGAATCTAAATGAGCGGTGTGGGAGTAATGCCACTGAAACGGTGCAAATGATGAGGCAGCAAAAAACAAAAAAAAAACTCTCTCTCTGCCTCTCTCTCTCTCTCTCTCTCTCTCTCTCTCTCTCTCTCTCTCTCTCTCTCCCTGTCTCTCTTTCTTTCTCAGTGTCTTGGTGAACGGGAAGTAGCCACGTCATGCAATGTCATACACATCTAGTATCTTATTCAGCATTCTGATTTTTTCAGTTGTTAACATGACATCCCTTTCAAGGTACAGGCACACTTTTTATCCCATTACTGGATGATCTGTTGTTGTTGTTGTTGTTGTTGTTGCTGTTGTTGTTGTCTACTGTTATGTCGTTTACCTGGAACATGGCACGTCGACACGATTCTGGTTAGCCTGTTTTTTTTTCTTTACTGACTCGCTAACTTTTGTAAACCGCTTGAATTTGATACGAACATGAGATTGAAAAGGGATGTAGTGGAAAGCTAGTTCGGCGGAACAGCCTACCGTCAGA
The DNA here is from genome assembly GCF_041734735.1 of Babylonia areolata. Classification (NCBI taxonomy): domain Eukaryota; kingdom Metazoa; phylum Mollusca; class Gastropoda; order Neogastropoda; family Buccinidae; genus Babylonia; species Babylonia areolata. Next base: position 6,372,181 of record NC_134883.1, read on the forward strand.
GAAAACAAAACTAGCAAAGGACACTGTTTCATGGTTTTACCAATATTTATCGTTTCCTGTATTGTTTGGTTTAAATGTATCTTTTTACACGTTTTTAACTCTCTCCATACGAACGGCGAAAGAGACGACGTTAACAGCGTTTCACCCCAATTACCATCATCAAAATATTGCAAACGGAAGGCTCTTATACTGAAGACATGAATGCTGACAAAGAATACCACAATTCTGACGACGGAAGCTAAAGGTTGGGTCATTCAGACACCCACTGGACATCCGAGGGGTCTGTGTAAAGGAGAAGAGAGGACTGGCCGTACTGAGTGAGTTAATGTCATCAGTAGCAATGTGTTTTACTTTAAGCACATGTTCAAATTTTGCCATCACCAGTTTCCTTTATCATTCACAGCATTCCTCGTGTCTTCCAATTATGTAAAACTGGGAACCCTCAAGGGACTCCGTTCTTGGCTCTTGTCCTGTCTTGTCTTTGTTGCCCTCGAGATTTCGACAGAAATCAATAATCAGCCTCACAACTGCCTCTCCCCCCCCCACCCCCTACCTCCTCGCCCCCTCCTCCCCCCGCCCTTTCTAAAGGCGAAGGTCCTGATCAGCCAGACATCCCTGGAGTGGAGTGGAGTTTTGTTTAACTCACTCAGTACGGCCAGTCCTCTCTTCTCCTCTACACAGACCCCTCGGATGTCCAGTGGGTGTCTGAATGACCCAAGCTTTAGCTTCCGTCGTCAGAACTGTTGTATTCTTTGTCAACATTCACCTCTTCAGTATAAGAGCGTTCCGCTTGCAATATTTTGATGATGGTAATTGGGATGAAACGCTGTTAACGTCGTCTCTTTCGTCGTTCGTATGGAGAGAGTTAATGTCTTTGTCACACACACTTCTGACTGTAGGATTTTTGTTGTTGTTGTTGTTGTTGTTGAAAAGTATGTGTTTGACATTTGAAGGTTATCATTTAGTAGAAGTTTCAGTTTCAGTTTCAGTAGCTCAAGGAGGCGTCACTGCGTTCGGACAAATCCATATACGCTACACCACATCTGCCAAGCAGATGCCTGACCAGCAGCGTAATCCAACGCGCTTAGTCAGGCCTTGAGAAAAAAAAGTAAATAAATAATAGATAAATACATTAAAAAAAAACTAATAATAATAATTGTAATATGTATAAGGCGCAAAAACTTGATAAAGTCAACTATAAGCGTACAAAAAAATAATAAAATAAAATAGATAAATAAATAATTTTTTTTTAAAATTTTAAATTAATATGATGATAATAATAACAAGAAGAAGAAGAAGAAGAAGAAGAAAATAGATAAATAAATAAATATTAAAAAAATATATATATAAATGAATAAATAAATAGATTAAAAATAATATATATATATATATATATATATATATATATATATTATTTTTTAATCTATTTATTAGTAGAAACTAGAAGAGAATCAGGGGGTGGGAGATGATGAGTTTGGGGGTGACCGGGTGGAAGAAGGTGGGGGGGGAATCAAAAGTAAATATTTGGAATAAACATTTAAGTACAATCAAAGAAAATTACTTCGAACAACTTCGTAAAAGAGAGTTCGTTGATTTAACAAGAGAAACAACCAATAATGAATGTACAGAAATCAATATTAAACACACACACACACACACACACACACACACACACACACACACACACACACACACACACACACACACACACACACACACACACACACACACACTTATGATGACACACTTTCGTGCAATTAACGTTTCATCAGTTGACAGTTAAAACCCATGTGCTGACCCAGACAGCCTTTTGGATATGGAAACGACACATTTCTAACAACCCACAGGGGATGGGGCAGAGGAATCTGGTGCCACACTGCAGCAACAGACACACCCAAAAGAGGTCAATCAGAATGACACAGACACGTTCGTTTATTTATTTATAGTCTGTTCATCTAAGATGATGATATTAGACTGAAAATAAATTATATTATTATTATTATTTGGATTATTATCATTTCTATCATAATGATGATTGCTATTATTGATTAGAAATCGACATTTCTGTATAATATTCGAATGAAAAGGGGGGCGGTTGAGGTTGGAGGGGAGTGTGGGGGGGGAAGGGGGAGGGGACTAAGAAAGGAAAAGAGAGAGAGAGAGAGAGACAGAGAGAGAGAGAGAGAGAGAGAGAGAGAGAGAACAGAATGTGGAAAAGATAAAGTACAAATTCTAAAATGGAGAGGGTGAGTGTCAGTGATTGGAGAAAGAAAAAAAAGACATAATATTGGAAGGGTGTGCGTGAGAGGCGGGACGGGGAAAGCGGGATTAGGACCAAAAAAAAAATTATCTATAATCAAATATTGTATGCACTACTTCTGTAGATTATTATTTGAAAAGAGGTTCATGTGGGGGCCTTCCATAAACAACCAACAGGACTGACACAGACACCTGGATCAAACTAAAACAATAATAATAATAATAATAATGGATACTTATATAGCACACTATCCAGAAATCTGCTCTAGGTGCTTTACAAAAACGCTTTTGATAACATAAAACATTATATCTATGTTACATACACACACCAAAATGTGACCACACATACACACACACACACACACACACACACACACACACACACACGCACGCACACTGCATACATACATGTTAACATACATGTGTATCTAACAGCTACCCTAACACATACACACACATAGGCAGGCACATACTTACATAAACACACGCACACACAATACACATTCATATACATGCATGTAGTTGTGGGCCTGCCACAACTGAACTTATTGCTGAGGGAAAAGGTGAGTTTTGAGACGAGATTTAAAAGATGCGAGGGAATCAGAATGACGGAGGTTATCAGGGAGCCTGTTCCACGTCTTTGGCGATTGAAAAGAAAACGATCTGTGTCCATAGGTCTTACTTCTGACGTGAGGTATCCTGAGAAGTCGAGTATCAGAGGAAGAACAGAGCTGGGAACCCGTTTGTTGTAAAGACAATTCGGTTTCCCGCTTCTTCGTTGTTGTTTTTTTTGTTGTTTTTCTTCTTCTTTTTTTTATTCTTTAAACAATTATTTTACAGGCATTTCTAAAGCTTAAAGAATGATGTCAAAAATGCCTTTCTCATGTCGTTTTTCACTGACGAATTTGTTCGTGAGGAAAAGGTCTACTTTTACTTGTTATTATCGCGCTGATATTTAACAAATGTTAAGTTTTTATTACATTGTTTGTCTTGTTCGCACAACAGATTATTTTTTAAGTTGTCTCATTGAACGTTCATGTTTGGAAGCAGTGACATTCGTGTGTTTTTTATAAGGGATTTTTTTTTTCGCCTGGTTTTGATTCAGTTTTATATGCTTTATTTGCATGAAAATCCCGCCCTGAGTTTTGTTTTGGAAAGTGACTTTTCAATCATTCTGTGAGTGCGCTTGATTCTATTGCTCCTGAGAAATTTTGCAGACATTTCTTTCCACTTCTAAAGAAAGTCAGACCCCATGGTCCGGATATGTTATTCTTCATACTTTTTTTTTCCATAACTGAATGTATTGGTTAATTGCATAGTACGACATTCTGTCGCTTATCTTAGAATAGGATTTTTGTTTGAAATTTGTGGCGTGATGTATAACTGTTTGCCCGTGAAATCGTTAAACAGGTAGATATCTGCTCGTTGGGGAAAAAATCAGTCTCTCTTTCCTCCAAACGGATATTCTAAACGGGAAGAATAATCCCAGTTTAGATTTTGTTGGGGGTTTTTGCCTGTCATTTGTTAATGATTTGGTTCATCCGAAGGAGATTAATTTTGAAGTAACAATCTTATCGAAAATCACTTTTGTTGTTTTTTCTTGTCATTTATCATTAATGATTTGGTTCATCCGAAGGAGATTAATTTTGAAGTAACAATCTTATCGAAAATCACTTTTGTTGTTTTTTCTTGTCATTTGTCATTAATGATTTGGTTCATCCGAAGGAGATTAATTTTGAAGTAACAATCTTATCGAAAATCACTTTTGTTGTTTTTTCTTGTCATTTGTCATTAATGATTTGGTTCATCCGAAGGAGATTAATTTTGAAGTAACAATCTTATCGAAAATCACTTTTGTTGTTTTTTCTTGTCATTTGTCATTAATGATTTGGTTCATCCGAAGGAGATTAATTTTGAAGTAACAATCTTATCGAAAATCACTTTTGCTGTTTTTTCTTGTCATTTGTCATTAATGATTTGGTTCATCCGAAGGAGATTAATTTTGAAGTAACAATCTTATCGAAAATCACTTTTGTTGTTTTTTCTTGTCATTTGTCATTAATGATTTGGTTCATCCGAAGGAGATTAATTTTGAAGTAACAATCTGATCGAAAATCACTTTTGTTGTTTTTTCTTGTCATTTGTCATTAATGATTTGGTTCATCCGAAGGAGATTAATTTTGAAGTAACAATCTGATCGAAAATCACTTTTGTTGTTTTTTCTTGTCATTTGTCATTAATGATTTGGTTCATCCTGAAGGAGATTAATTTTGAAGTAACAATCTGATCGAAAATCACTTTTGTTGTTTTTTCTTGTCATTTGTCATTAATGATTTGGTTCATCCGAAGGAGATTAATTTTGAAGTAACAATCTTATCGAAAATCACTTTTGTTGTTTTTTCTTGTCATTTGTCATTAATGATTTGGTTCATCCGAAGGAGATTAATTTTGAAGTAACAATCTGATCGAAAATCACTTTTGTTGTTTTTTCTTGTCATTTGTCATTAATGATTTGGTTCATCCGAAGGAGATTAATTTTGAAGTAACAATCTGATCGAAAATCACTTTTGTTGTTTTTTCTTGTCATTTGTCATTAATGATTTGGTTCATCCGAAGGAGATTAATTTTGAAGTAACAATCTTATCGAAAATCACTTTTGTTGTTTTTTCTTGTCATTTGTCATTAATGATTTGGTTCATCCGAAGGAGATTAATTTTGAAGTAACAATCTTATCGAAAATCACTTTTGTTGTTTTTTCTTGTCATTTGTCATTAATGATTTGGTTCATCCGAAGGAGATTAATTTTGAAGTAACAATCTTATCGAAAATCACTTTTGTTGTTTTTTCTTGTCATTTGTCATTAATGATTTGGTTCATCCAAAGGAGATTAATTTTGAAGTAACAATCTTATCGAAAATCACTTTTGTTGTTTTTTCTTGTCATTTGTCATTAATGATTTGGTTCATCCGAAGGAGATTAATTTTGAAGTAACAATCTTATCGAAAATCACTTTTGTTGTTTTTTCTTGTCATTTGTCATTAATGATTTGGTTCATCCAAAGGAGATTAATTTTGAAGTAACAATCTTATCGAAAATCACTTCTTTATTTTTTTTTTTCAAAGCCCTTTCCTGGGTCCCGGAAGGGTCACTGTTGTCGTTTTGTTTTGGAGCCGATTCAGCTTTGTTTGCGTGGCATATGTAAGCAAACAATCTGCATTTTGGTTCAGAAGAGTGGTCTTTCTGTAACACGATGTGTATTTATCTGAGTGCAACATTTTGGTTCAGAAGAGTGGTCTTTCTGTAACACGATGTGTATTTATCTGAGTGCAACATTTTGGTTCAGAAGAGTGGCATTTCTGTAACACGATATGTATTTATCTGAGTGCAACATTTTGGTTCAGAAGAGTGGTCTTTCTGTAACACGATGTGTATTTATCTGAGTGCAGCATTATTCATCCAACATCATATGGTATCAAGAGTGCACATATTTCTTTTACTAACACAGATGTTTCACGGAAATAGTTAACTCTCTGTTGTTTGTTGTTTGTTTGTTTGTTTTGTTTTGTTTTTTTCAGAATATACGCACTGGTCTGGATTGGTTAATAATTTGCTGGCATATTCTGTAGTTTGTGTGTGTATGTGTCTGTGTTTGTGGGTCTGTGTATATGAGTATGTTTGTGTATGTATGTGTGTGTGTGTGTGTGTGCGCGCGCGCGTGTGTGTGTGTGTAAGTGTGAACCAGATGCTCCATTTTTTTATGCCGCGTCGCCCGTTCATCCTTGGCATTCTCTCCAAAAGTTTTGTCTTTCAGAAATAAGTTTTGTATTTGTATTTGTATTGTATTTCTTTTTAACACAACAGATTTCTCTGTGTGAAATTCGGGCTGCTCTCTCCAGGGAGAGCGCATCGCTGTACTACAGCGCCACTCACTTTTTTGTATTTTTTCCTGCGTACAGTTTTATTTGTTTTTCCTATCGAAGTGGATTTTTCTACAGAATTTTGCCAGGAACAACCCTTTTGTTGCCGTGGACTCTTTTACGTGCGCTACGTGCATGCTGCACACGGGACCTCGGTTTATCATCTCATCCGAATGACTAACGTCCAGACCACCACTCAAGGTCTAGTGGAGGGGGAGAAAATATCTGTGGCTGAGCCGTGATTCGAACCAGCGCGCTCAGATTCTCACGCTTCCTAGGCGGACGCGTTACCTCCAGGCCATCACTCCACCGTTTCGAGTCCACCGTTATTTTTGGTGATGCAAAAAATGAGAATGAACACAGAAAGAAGAAAGGAACACGAGCTACAGTGAAATGACATGGAGTGGAGGCGAACAGAGCTGTTGGTGATAAACTAAAGTTTATAATGATGAGTTATATTTTGCAATTTTTAATTTTTCTTCTGAAGCTGTTCACACACGTGAAGCTGTATATGGCTCAGTCCGCATGAAATAAAGTGAATCCATTTATCATGGCGATATTTTTACCCCTTCAGAGTTTGTATGTGTGTGTGAGGGGGTGGGGGGTGGGGGGGAAGGGGGGTTGTGTGTGTGTGTGTGTGTGTGTGTGTCTGTGTGTGCGTGTGTGTTTGTGTAGTAGTAGTAGTAGTCTTCAGTTTAACGTCTTCCACTTTAAGTGAAAAAAAGGGGGGGGGGACGTGGGTGGTGGAGGGCGGGGCGTGGTGGTGGGAACAGTATTGGGCAGAGGGTGAAGAATGGTGTGTGTGTATCTATGTGTGCGCGTGTGTGCGTATGTGTGTGTGTG
>NC_134883.1:6381699-6384199 GCF_041734735.1 Babylonia areolata
TTTTAAACAGGATATTAGTTTTATATGCAAAGGTAGGAAAGAGGATGTATGGAAAACATGTCTCTTTTTTTTCCTGTCCTCTTATTTGGACAGCACAGGATCTTAAGTTCTCTGTACTGGCGGAATGGATTACATTTTTGTTTTCGAAAAATCACTTCCTTTTTTTTTTCTTTTTTTTCGGAGGAAGCCTACTGACATTATGTTGTCTGGATAGAACAAAATCTATAGTTGTGGATAATCTCCCCCTGTGGAAGCATCCAACGTTAGTGTGGACAACAAAAAAACGAGGAAAGAGAAAAGAGATGAAATACTGAACAAGGATGGTCAAGCCATAACTCGACTCGGATGTGGGTGGACTCGTCAGATGTTTCGGCGACGGTTCTGAACCATTGGCCCGCGGAATGTCTGTTCACATGATTTGTCTGTGTGTCTCTCTCTGTGTGTCTCTCTCTGTCTCTCTCTCTGTCTACCTCTCTCTCTCTCTCTCTTCTCTCCCTCTGTTTCTACGCCCCTATCTCTCTCGTTCTCTAGCCCCCTGTCTCTTTACTCCCCCCCTCCTCTCTCACACTCTCTCTCTCTTTCTCTTTCTGTCGTGTTTTGTTTACATATTTTGGAATCAACACTGGTATTACAATCACTATCCGTTTGATAATTATGTAAGGACCCCTTCAGAGAGGGCCATGACCTCTTCTGAAATAAATATTCGCATTCTCTGTCGCTGTCTCTGTCTGTCTGTCTGTCTGTCTGTCTGTCTGTCTGTCTCTCTCTCTCTCTCTCTCTCTCTCTCTCTCTCTCTCTCTCTCTCTCTCTCTCTCTCATTCACCACAAAGCTGAGTCTTCAGAGCACATGGGTAGAATCCTGTAGAAAAAGGAAAAAAAAAGGAACAATAGAAATGATAAAATCCTTAAAAAAAACAACAACTAAACTGCATTGCTTTTTTTCCCATTTTTAGGAAACTAGTTGATTCCCAGGTTGTACCAATATTGTCATATGGGGCAGAGGTATGGGGTTTATGTAACAATAGTGAAATGGAAAAAGTACACACATATGCTATAAAAGCGTTTTCTTTCAGTAGCACTGCATTCATCAAATAAAATGATTTATTGTGAAGTTGGTCGTTACCCTTTATTTATTACAACTTGGATTAAGTGCATTAAATACTGGCTTAGGCTAACACAGCTTCCTTCTGAAAGAATATGCCGACAAGCGTACAACATGATGTTAAATCATCTTGAATCTGGAAAGCATAACTGGACATACTACGTGCAGAATGTTTTGAATGTTCATGGTTTCGTGGAGTTAGTGATGTGAAAATATTCTTGTCTGAATTTAAAGATAGACTTATTTCTTCATACAAACAGGATTGGCATTCTCATTTGGAAGATTCGGGGGAAAATATTGCTGGTTTCTTTCATTCAAGAGCATATTTGAGACGGATAAAATATATTTCAGTTCCAAACAATAAATGGCACAGACTTAGTCTTGCTCGGTTCAGGCTCAGGGTATTGGGGCTAAATGCCAGTAAAAGATGGTACTCCGTTGACACATCTATTCGACCCCCATGCCCTATGTGTGGGGCGCAGACAGAAGACGAAATTCACTTTCTTTTTGTGTGTAACGCCTACAGTGATATCCGTGAAAAATGTGAAGTTTTTTCAGGAAAGTGTTTCAGTTGAAAGTGACCTCATCCATTTCCTTTTGTGAGATAATGTAAAGATAATTTGATCACTTGCTAAATTTATGGCCCTTGCTTGGCACTTTCATAGCAAGAATTGTTCTAAACTTGTAAATTGCATACACAAAAAAGAATTACAGTTTCGAAAGTTAAGAAATAACCGCACTAAAGTTTTAACTGTCATAGCGTTTAGGTTGGATGGTCGACTCAAAGAAGCTGACGTTTGTATCGTTTTGTAATATGCACGAAGAAAATGCAAATTGACTGAATATGCTTAGGTTGACTTTTCTTTTTTCATACTTTTCTTTTCGGTTGAGCACGCCGTGAGTTTGTCGAGCGTAGCTAAAGCCGTTTTCGACACATGTGTCTTTTTATTGTCTTTCAACAGACCTCGTGATTTTCTTTGCAGGGTTTTGATGCGACTTTGATTCATGCATTCATGCTGTTTTTGTTTTGTTAGTTTTTATGTTGTTAAACGATTATTCTGAGGTGTCCCATGCCAATAGGACTGTAATGTCAATGGCATTAAAACATTTCTCTCTCTCTCTCTCTCTCTCTCTCTCTCTCTCTCTCTCTCTTGTGCGATGTGTTTTAGTGTGATGGTGTGGTGTGGTGATGGTGGTGGTGGTGTATGTGTGTTTGTGCGCGCGCGCACGTGCGTGTGTGTATGTGTGTGTATTTGTGTTTGTATGTGTGTGTGTCTGTCTGTCACTATAACATTCTCTCTCTCTCTCTCTCTCTCTCTCTCTCCCTCTCTCTCTCTCTCTCGTGTATGCATGCGTGCGTAAGCTGGTGCGGATGTGTGTGTGCGCGCGCGCGCGCGC
>NC_134883.1:6399199-6401699 GCF_041734735.1 Babylonia areolata
AATACAAGATGCGAAAAAAATAAACTGAAGCCAATAGGTTATGGTGATCCTATGGATAATGACAGTACAGTCACAAATGGTTAAAAGTTTGTCAGATACATTCGTGAAGCTGACGAGATATATCCCTACGCGAATGATTATGGGATCTCAACAAAAGATGTCAATCTGTCTGATAAACAATATCTCTACAGTACCGTATATCAGACGGAATAATGACTCCCAGAACTTGACCTCTTTTTCGGTGAGATCCCATATTCACTCGCGTGACCATTAATTGTATGCAATGCTCGACTTGAGCACGGACAGACCCAGCCAAAATTCTGCCCCTAGCGCGGACCTCAAAGCACGAAGCTTCCTTTTGTCTGGCGGGCTACTAACACGAACGACTGAACGCTTGATTCCTCGGGAGGAGAAGTCTGGTAGCCATGACAACAGGACCCTGGAGATTATCAGGTCAACGGAGAGGTCAAGTGGAGTGACTTCCAGCTGTGGGTTTTCTTCTTTTTTTTTCTTTTTTTTTTTTCTTCTTTTTTGTGGGTTTTTGTGTGTGTATGTGTTTGTTTTTTTGGTTTTTTGTTGTTGTTTTTTTGTTTTGTTTTGTTTTATTGCTTCAGGCTCTCGTCTGGACTCCTGGGATATTGTAGAATATATGTCGGACAGCTAGTGTTGTCGGGTTTGTGGATGTTTTGGAGAAGCTGGCATCAGCCTTTTCATGCTGACAGTAATATACTCTCTTGTATTTTTTTTTTTTTTATACTCACCCTCCATCTAACCGGTTTCTGCCCGCCGTTTCTCCCAAGTTTGACTTGAAAATCAAACTGAGTGTCTCGTCATATTCGGATGAGACGATAAATGACAACGAGAGGTTTGTCCTCTGGTAAAATTATGTAGAAGATGCTGTCAATGCCTGACTACGCGCGTTGGGTTTGGCTGTGGTGTCGCGTATATGGATTTGTCCGAACGCAGTGACGCCTCCTTGAGAAACTGGAATTGTTGAAATCAAAATTCCTCCTCCTCCTCCTCCTCCTCCTCCTTTTTTGTACTGTTTCTGTTTGCTGGGTTAAAGCGAAGTCACAGCAAGGTTCGGGTTAAAGGAGTAAGAATGAACTATACCACATACTGTTTCAGTTTCAGTTTCTCAAGGAGGCGTCACTGCGTTTGGACAAATGCACCACATCTGCTAATCAGATGCCTGACCAGCAGCATAACCCAACGCGCCTGCTCAGACCTTGAGTGCATGCATGTATATATGTGTACCTATCAGAGTGGGTTTCTTCTACTACTGAATTTGGCCAGAGGACAACACTCTGGTTGCCATGGGTTCTTTTTTTCAATGCGCCAAGTGCGTGCTGCACACGGTTTATCGTCTCATCCGAATGACTGGACGCTTACTTTTAAAATTTTCCAGTCAAACCTTGGAGATACGGCGACAGCGGGAATCAAACCCACACCCTCACGGACACTGTATTGGCAGATAAGCGTCTTAACCATTCTGCCACCTTCCGCCACAAGATGATGATGATGGTGGTGGTGGTGGTGGTGGTGGTGGTGGTAATGTTGATGATAATAATGTTGACGAGAACAACCACATTGATGATGATGATGATGGTGATGGTGGTGGTGGTGGTGGTGGTGGTGGTAATGTTGATGATAATAATGTTGACGAGAACAACCACATTGATGATGATGATGATGGTGATGATGGCAAAGTCAACATTGCCGTCACAGACGCGAAGACAGGTGAGGATGATTAATCTGACGTCATTTGTTTTACTGTGACATATTGGCTGGTACATGGTATGACCCCCGCGCTTTTAAACATACGTTGCCCTGTCATTCCGACCGAGACGTCTGATTACTTGTCGTCTGAATGTTTTGCTCAGTGGTCAGGAGACCACATTCTCAAAGGTCTGGCCCCTGTGTTTACCTGTTTTCTCACTCACCGCGATACGTCCAGTGTGTGTGTGAGTGTGTGTGTCTGTGTCTGTGTGTCTGTGTCTCTGTCTGTGCGTCTGTGTGTGTGACCTGTTTGTTTCATGTTGTGTATGTATACATGTATGTTTATGTATGTCTGTATGCGTGTTTGTATTTTGTGTGTGTATGGGGGGGGGGGGGGTATGTGTGTGTGTGTCTGTGTGTGTTTGTGTCTGTGCGTCTGTGTGTGTGACTTTGTTTCATGTTGTGTATGTATACATGTATGTTTATGTATGTCTGTATGCGTGTTTGTATTGTGTGTGTGGGGGGGGGGTATGTGTGTCTGTGTGTATCTGTGTCTCTGTGTCTGTGTCTCTGTCTGTGCGTCTGTGTGTGTGACTGTTTGTTTCATGTTGTGTATGTATACATGTATGTTTATGAAATGTATGTATGTCTGTATGCGTGTTTGTATTGTGTGTGTGTGTGTGTGTGTGTGTGTGTGTGTGTGTGTGTGTCTGTGTCTCTGTCTGTGTGTGTGACTGTTTGTTTCATGTTGTGTATGTATACATGTATGTTTATGAAATGT
>NC_134883.1:6404199-6406699 GCF_041734735.1 Babylonia areolata
GATGGTTAGTTATGAACAATGGGTGTGTGTATTGCTGAAATCCTTTTTGCTTACTCATTTAAGTTGTATCTATCTTTTTTCAGCAATAGCGAAGGCCTTCAGCTGAATGACCTGTCGAATCCTGTACTCTCTCTCTCTCTCTCTCTTGGAAACGAACGACTGGAAAAAAAAAGGCACAGTAACCCCCCCCCCCCCCCCCCCCCCCGCCACACGGACGTTTGAAGCTAATAACAAAGTACCAAAGTGTCGTTTATCCCTTAGTAGTTTATTTTGCTTCAATTCTGTTTTTTCCTTTTCCTATTCCATTTTATCTGTTTTGCACCGGTTTGTTTGTTTTTTTTGTTTTGTTTTTTTGTTTGTTTGTTTTTGTTTTTTTGTTGTTTCTTTTTTTTCTTTTTTTCTTTTTTTGTTCTGATTTGTACCTGCTATGTCACTAGAGCTTTTCAGCTAATGGCATTAAACTGTTCAGTTCTCTCTCTCTCTCTCTCTCTCTCTCTCTCTCTCTCTCTGTCTCTCTCTCTCTCTCTCTCTCTCTCTCTCTCTCTCTCTCTCTCTTCTGTAATGTTTGTTTACACTACCTCTTCATGAGGAGGCATGGCCTATACTGAATAAAACACCCGTATCCGTATCCGTATCCCTCTCTCTGTCTCTCTCTCTCTCTCTCTGTATCCATGACTATGATATTCATGCTGTACTGATATAATGATTCCCCTCCCTTTGTTTATATTACTGTTCCCCCTTCGAGGGCTGGATGAAAAAGAAAAGCACTATTGTTTTGCTTAACTCTATTATTACCCTCAGAAAATAAATTATATTAAGTTTATTCAATTCTGGTCCACCTCGGTAAACTTTGATTAAAGACTGGAATGAAGGGATAGGAGACAGCTGTCCTTTTATATGACTCAGTTAAAAAAATAAATAAATTAAAAAAAATATCGGCTGGTACTGTGTCAGACAGAAACACCTACATCACACAAGTGACGGAGCTGGGCAAAACCACCAATTCAGACTTCAGACTAGGCGAGCAAGGAAAGGAAATGACACGTGTTTTGGCCAGGAAAAAAAAAAACAACAACAACAACCACCACCACAACCACGAGCCTAGAGCTCATTTCCTGCTTCCTAAAGACTTGGGACTGGTGGAGGGGGGGGGGATCATGATAACAGATCAATGAGTGATCAAGAGGGAAAGGTGAGAGGGTGTAGAGGGGAGGGGGGGACACGGGTACGGATGGGGGTGGGGGTGTTGGGAGGAAGCAAAATCAAAACAACTGTGTGTTATGGATTTAGACAAGGTGGGGTGTGTGTGTGTGGGGGGGGGGGGGGGCGTGGCTGGAATGTACAGAACTTATCTCTCCTTGGGGAGGACGTAATCTCTTTGATCTGTCGGCTGAATCAGCCGTGGTGATGATGATTCTGGCAGGGATTCGCGATGGGGGCAGGCCAATTCCATTCGTCGTCATTATGTTTTCGTTGCTGCATCGAACGAAAGGTCGGGGGCGGATGGGGCGGGGGGGGGGGGGTTAGTTGTGTGGGAGGCAGCGGGAGTGTGAGAGTGGTGGGTGGGTCGGGGGAGGGGAGGGGCAGGGGCAGTACTTTGGTTGTGTCTTTATACAGGCATGTAAATGAAACCAAAGTCGGAATGCAGTGGTATTTGGCGGTATGAAAGTTTTTAAAGTTTTATTCCTAAAATCTGCTTTGGGGTCGAATTTTAAAGTTTACGTTAAAGTCAAAGCAGCTGATTTGGTTTTATTCCGAAAGTCTGTCTTTGGATCAAAATCAAAAAAGTTCGTTGAATTTAGGACAGTTGATCTTTTCTGTTCAAAAATATAAAAATATAAAATATAAAAAAAAGAGTAGCAAGGGAAAATAAGAACAAGAACAAAAAAGAAAAATGATGAAGTTATGAAAAGAAAATGGTTAATCATTCTCTCTCTCTCTCTCTCTCTCTCTCTCTCTCTCTCTCTCTCTCTCTCTCTCTCTCTCTATCTATCTATCTATCTATCTATCTATCTATCTCTCTCCCTCTGTCTGTATGTGTGTGTGTGTGTGTGTGTGTGTGTGTGTGTGTGTGTGTGTGTGTGTGTGTGTGTGTGAAAGAGAGCGTGTGTGTGTGTGTGTGTTTAAAATCTTCAAACGTATCTGGTTGTCTGTCTATGTGTTTATCTATGTCTGTCTGTCTATCTATCTGTGTGTCAGTGTCTTTTCCCTTGCTTTGGTGGCCTGGCTTACTTGTCTATCCTTCTGCCTGTTTGTCTGTTTGCTGACCTGTCTGTCTGCCTGCCTGCCTGCCTGCCTGCCTCCTGGTTGTCTGTTTACCTGTCTGTCTGCCCTGTAAAGTCTGCTCAGTTCGAAGAAGAAGCCATGAGGTTAAAATGAATCCAAAATTAATCATGTGAAAGGGGGGTAGGAGGTGTGTGTGTGTGTGAGGGGGGGAGGAGGGGGGAGGGGGGTAAGTACTGAAGACTGTGACGTGGTTTATCTGTGTTCCAGAGGTTTC
>NC_134883.1:6411699-6416699 GCF_041734735.1 Babylonia areolata
ACCCTTTTGTCCCCACCCCACCCCCCCCCTCCCCCTCAATCCTCACCCCTTTCTGCACCCTTTTGTCCCCACCCCACCCCACCCCCCTCCCCCTCAATCCTCACCCCTTTCTGCACCCTTTTGTCCCCCACCCCACCCCACCCCCCTCCCCCTCAATCCTCACCCCTTTCTGCACCCTTTTGTCCCCCACCCCACCCCCACCCCCCTCCCCCTCAATCCTTACCCCTTTCTGCACCCTTTTGTCCCCCACCCCACCCCACACCCCTCCCCTCAATCCTCACCCCCTTTCTGCACCCTTTTGCCCCCACCCCACCCCACCCCCCTCAATCCTCACCCCTTTCTGCACCCTTTTGCCCCCACCCCACCCCACCCCCCTCCCCCTCAATCCTTACCCCTTTCTGCACCCTTTTGCCCCCACCCCCACCCCCACCCCCTCCCCCTCAATCCTTACCCCTTTCTGCACCCTTTTTGTCCCACCCCCCACCCCACCCCTCCCCCTCAATCCTTACCCCTTCTGCACCCTTTTGCCCCACCCCACCCCCTCCCCTCAATCCTCACCCCTTTCTGCCCCTTTTGTCCCCACCCCCACCCCACCCCCTCCCCCTCAATCCTCACCCCTTCTGCACCCTTTTGCCCCCCACCCCACCCCCACCCCCTTCCCCCTCAGTCCTTACCCCTTTCTGCACCTTTTGCCCCCACCCCACCCCACCCCCCTCCCCCTCAATCCTCGCCCTTTCTGCACCCTTTTGCCCCCACCCCCACCCCACCCCCTCCCCTCAATCCTCACCCCTTTCTGCACCCTTTTGCCCCCACCCCACTCCACAACCCTCCCCCTCAATCCTCACCCCTTTCTGCACCCTTTTACCCCCACCCCACCCCACACCCCTCCCCCTCAATCCTCACCCCTTTCTTCACCCTTTTACCCCCACCCCACACCCCCCTCCCCCTCAATCCTCACCCCTTTCTGCACCCTTTTGCCCCCACCCCACCCCCACCCACCCCTCCCCCTCAATCCTTACCCCTTTCTGCACCCTTTTGCCCCCACCCTCCTCCCCCCCTCCCTCCTTCCCCCTACCCACCTCCACTCTCAGCCTCCACCTCCTTCTCTCTGTCTCTGTTCCTCACCCTTTCTTTCTCTCTACCCTTCTCTCTTCTCTCTGTTTCTCTCCGTTTCTGCCTCTGTCTGTCTGTCTATCTGTCTGTCTCTCTGTCACTGTCTCTGTCTGTCTGTCTGTCTCTCTGTCTCTCTCTGTTTCTCTCCGTTTCTGCCTCTGTCTGCCTATCTATCTGTCTCTCTGTCACTGTCTGTCTGTCTGTATCTCTGTCTCTTTCTGTCTCTCTCTGTTTCTCTCCGTTTCTGCCTCTGTCTGCCTATCTATCTGTCTCTCTGTCACTGTCTCTGTCTGTCTGTCTCTGTCTCTGTCTCTTTCTGTCTCTATCTGTTTCTCTCTGTTTCTGCCTCTGTCTGTCTGTCTATCTATCTGTCTCTCTGTCACTGTCTCTGTCTGTCTGTCTGTATCTATGTCTCTCTCTGTTTCTCTCCGTTTCTGCCTCTGTCTGCCTATCTATCTATCTGTCTCTCTGTCACTGTCTCTGTCTGTCTCTCTGTCTCTCTGTCTCTCTCTGTTTCTCTCCGTTTCTGCCTCTGTCTGTCTATCTATCTGTCTCTCTGTCACTGTCTCTGTCTGTCTGTCTCTCTGTCTCTTTCTGTCTCTATCTGTTTCTCTCCGTTTCTGCCTCTGTCTGCCTATCTATCTGTCTCTCTGTCACTGTCTCTGTCTGTCTGTCTCTGTCTCTGTCTCTTTCTGTCTCTATCTGTTTCTCTCTGTTTCTGCCTCTGTCTGTCTGTCTATCTATCTGTCTCTCTGTCACTGTCTCTGTCTGTCTGTCTGTATCTATGTCTCTCTCTGTTTCTCTCCGTTTCTGCCTCTGTCTGCCTATCTATCTATCTGTCTCTCTGTCACTGTCTCTGTCTGTCTGTCTGTCTCTCTGTCTCTCTCTGTTTCTCTCCGTTTCTGCCTCTGTCTGTCTATCTATCTGTCTCTCTGTCACTGTCTCTGTCTGTCTGTCTCTCTGTCTCTTTCTGTCTCTATCTGTTTCTCTCCGTTTCTGCCTCTGTCTGTCTGTCTATCTGTCTCTCTGTCACTGTCTCTGTCTGTCTGTCTGTCTCTCTGTCTCTCTCTGTCTCTATCTGTTTCTCTCTGTTTCTGCCTCTGTCTGTCTATCTATCTGTCTCTCTGTCACTGTCTCTGTCTGTCTGTCTGTATCTCTGTCTCTCTCTGTCTCTATCTGTTTCTCTCTGTTTCTGCCTCTGTCTGTCTATCTATCTGTCTCTCTGTCACTGTCTCTGTCTGTCTGTCTATCTCTCTCTCTCTTCTAGGCAATGCCTAAAATCTTTATCCTTGAGTAATAAAGTTTTTGAATCTCTCTCTCTCCCTCTCTCTCTCTCTCTCTCTCTCTCTCTCTCTCTCTCTATCTATCTATCTATCTATCTATCTATCTGTCTATCTATCAATCAATCAATCAATCAATCTATCTATCTATCTATCTATCTGCGATGTGGTGTGTGCGTGAGAGAGAGAGAGATTGTGTGTGTGTGTGTGTGTGTGTGTGTGTGTGTGTGTGTGTGTGTGTGTGTGTGTGTGTGTGTGTAAATGTAGATAACGAAGAAAAGAAACAGATTCTCGAACGAAGATAATGCACTAAATCGAAACAGCTTATTCTGATTGCACGGAAAGGTTCAAGATTATATTGCGAAATACATATGGACAAAATAGGACCGACACATAATCCTTTTTAAACCGGGGATGATTAGCTATATCTTTAAAAACGATTCACAAATTAAAAAAAGAAATTTAGAAAACAACATTACATGATTTCAGATAAAAGCAAATGATAATGTCTGGGAATATTTCTTTCAAGTTCGTTGTTTTTATCTGGGATGATTTACGCTGGACGAGACGAGAGATGTGGAAACGTTGCAGAATTGAACTTTTATATCAAACGTATTTTATTTCAAACGGAGGAAAACTGAAACAGATTAAGTATTCGATCTTTTTTTTTTCCTTTTTTTTTTCTTCTTTTTTTTATATAAGAATACTAGGTATCTACTTGTTCTGGAGAGAAAAAAAAGTCCACTGTGAAGTATGAAAATACCCACATCAGCAATTGTGAAAAAATTGTTTCAAAAGAAAAGCAGTTCATTAGAATCTAAATACTGCCAAACGTTGCTCTTGAACGGTAGAACCAGTTATGTTTTATAGTGACGGTGCTGTCAACATTTGTCGTGAACGCATAATTATTATCTTTATCATTAGAGAGAGAGAAAAAGAACTGGGGCTTTATAGTTGTGGAACATGCGAAAATATTAAACAAGCACCTTACGTTACTTGGTACAAGGTAAGGAAACACAACTTTGAACCTGAAACTCTCTCTCTCTCTTTCTTTCTCTTCCTCTCGCTTTCTCTCGCTCTCGCTCTCGCTCTCTCTCTCTCCCTGCCTCGCTTATTTTCTGATCATCAATAGATCAATAGATTGACAAACATCAATAGATTGAATGTGTCATGAATGTACTAAAAGGGCGACTGGAGAGTTCTTTGCATCCCGTCAATCTCCCGTGGAGTGATGGCCTAGAGGTAATGCATTCGCCTAGGAAGCGAGAGAATCTGAGCGCGCTGGTTCGAATCACGGCTCAGCCGCCGATATATTCCCCCCCTCCTCCATTAGACCATGGGTGGTGGTCTGGACGCTGGTCATTCGGATGAGACGATAAACCGAGGTCCCGTGTACAGCATGCACTTAGCGCCCGAAAAAGAACCCGCAGTAACAAAAGGGTTGTTCCTGGCAAAATAATTCTTTAGAAAAATCCACTTCGATAGGGAAAAACAAATAAAACTGCACGCAGGAAAAAAAATACAAAAAAAATGGATGGCGCTGTAGTGTAGCGACGCGCTCTCCCTGGGGAGAGCAGCCCGAATTTCACACAGAGAAATCTGTTGTGATAAAAAGACAAATACAAATACAATACAAATCTTATTCCCTTCTGCAGTGTGCATCAGTCACTGCTCTCTGTAGAGTCCTTGTCCGCTAGTGAGACACCGTGTTGTTGTGCTGAAGTGCATAGTGACGATGATAAGTATCCATCATCAGAACATCACCAGTATGCGCTGAAAATAAAATAATAAGCAGTCATTGTTATTATCATCATTGTTATCAGTATCCATATTCGTGATCATTTCTGTCACAAAGAAAACGCTGCATTTATATATATATATATATATATATATATATATATATATATATATATATATACATATATATATATATATTTGTGGCAAAAAAAAAACTGTAATGCATGGGTGAAAAAATGTAGCGAGATGGAAATATATATATATATGTATATATATATATATATATATATATATATATATATATATATATATATAACAGTGGAGGAAAATCTGGGAAGAGAGGGTTGTTTTGTTGTTGTTGTTTTTTGTTTGTTTGTTTGTTTTGTATGGTCACCGGGTATAAAAGGAGTTTTCGAGTAATAGAATAAAAACTGATTGGTGGTGTGTATATATATATATATATATATATATATATATATATATGTGTGTGTGTGTGTGTGTGTGTGTGTGTGTGTGTGTGTGTGTGTGTGTGTGTATATATATATATATATATATATAAAGAGAGAGAGGAAGAGGTGAGAGCATGGAGGTTGAATAAGGAAAAACACAAACCCACATACTCTGGTGACCTGTGAGTGGTGTTAAAATCTGAAATCAACAACACGAAAAGCGAAGGCAGTTCCTTTAGCCAGAGAGAACCATGAGGCTTCTTTCACTCCCTGTTTCAGATTTAGATGGGCTTCTTTTAAGGATCGGGGACGATAGACAAACAGAATATTGACGTTCTCTGCCGAAGAAAGAGAGATATAAAGATGGTGGTGGGTATGGAAGAGAGGAGGGACGGGGGAGGAGGGGGGGCATAAGAGAGTG
>NC_134883.1:6421699-6444199 GCF_041734735.1 Babylonia areolata
GCAGCTGGGGACAGGTCCGCATGGCGCTCTTTCAAAGGTACCTTGACGTGTGAAGCCACCAGGACAGCTGTTGGTGAGCAGAAGACACAGGCGCGGAAAGCCCGAGCCTTAGAACTCCCAACTGCCGCCACCATCCCCTGTCCACACTGCCAGAGAACCTCCAACTGCCGCCACCATCCCCTGTCCACACTGCCAGAGAACCCCCAACTGCCGCCACCATCCCCTGTCCACACTGCCAGAGAACCCCCAATTGCCGCCACCATCCCCTGTCCACACTGCCAGAGAAACCCCAATTGCCGCCACCATCCCCTGTCCACACTGCCAGAGAACCCCCAACTGCCGCCACCATCCCCTGTCCACACTGCCACAGAACCTTCAGGGCACCACCCCCTGTCCACACTGCTAGAGAACCTTCAGGGCACCACCCCCTGTCCACACTGCCAGAGAACCTTCAGACCACCATCCCCTGTCCACACTGCCAGAGAACCTTCAGGAAACCATCCCCTGTCCACACTGCCACAGAACCTTCAGGAAACCACCCCCTGTCCACACTGCCACAGAACATTCAGACCACCATCCCCTGTCCACACTGCCACAGAACCTTCAGGACACCACCCCCTGTCCACACTGCCACAGAACCTTCAGGACACCACCCCCTGTCCACACTGCCACAGAACCTTCAGACCACCATCCCCTGTCCACACTGCCACAGAACCTTCAGGACACCATCCCCTGTCCACACTGCCAGAGAACCTTCAGGGCACCATCCCCTGTCCACACTGTCAGAGAACCTTCAGGAAACCATCCCCTGTCCACACTGCCACAGAACCTTCAGGGCGAAGACTGGACTAAGCAGCCATCTGTGCACACACCGACCCCATCAACCCCAGCCCAGGATGACTAGGATGGCCCTTGTCGTGCTGATGGACGTACAGCATTTCTAGATTCATAAACTTAACAAAAATCGATAAGAAAAAAAGTTGTTGTGATAGTGCATGTTAACAAAATCCTGCTACTCGAATGACTCTGAAGTCATGGGCAAAAACAAATGTTGAGAAGAACAAGACAAGAGCAAAATATGACCGGAATGAGAACACGTTCACTGAAATACAATATGAAGAAAATAGGCTTAATTGATTACAAACAAGTTCGCTCCTAAATTTAGAATTTATCCAGCTTTGTGAAAGTCCTAGAAAATGTTTGTGAATTTGCGCAATCTTTCCCAGCGCATTTAACTTGAATATAAGAAAAGAGAGATAAGACTTTCGTCAGAAAGCAACAACAACAACAACAGTTTACTCTTGAAACGCTCAGTCGAAGCGGGAGTTTGAGTACTTTTCTGCTGAAGTTTCCAGCCTTTAGGAGGTTGGTTGTTTTTTTTTGGGGGGGGGTTCCACAGACCATACAACCTGAAGTTCAAAGAAAAGGCAGATTGAGATTTGCGTTATCACTGAAAGCATCGTTGATGGAAACCCGAAGAAAAACGAAAACGTCGGGACTGATTTGTCTCAAAGTGTTAGCGTCGCAGTTCAGAAAACAGGGGAGAGAATCAAGTGACTGTCTCGTCTGGTGAAGAGTCCGACGACAAGGAGGAGTTTGAATTCTTCAAGACGTACTTTTGTCAGTTCAGTTCAGTTCAGTTCGGTTCAGTTACTCAAGGAGGCGTCACTGTGTTCGGACAAATCCTTATACGCTACACTACATCTGCTAAGCAGATGCCTGACCAGTCGCGTAACCCAACGCGCTTAGTCAGGCATAGAGAAAAAAAAGTACATAAAGGATACGTCATTGAATTGGTGGATAAATAAATACACTGATGAATAAATTAGTCAATCAATGAATAGATACATAAATACATAAATAAATAAACGGATAACATTAAGGTGTAAAGGTTCTTAAAGCAAGCAAACAAACAGGCAAGCAAGCAAGAAAGCGCACGCGCACACACACACACACACACACACACACACACACACACACACACACACACACACACACACACAAAATGGAATGGATGGAGAGATCGTTGACACTGGTCAGAAAACCCCAGTCCCCACCCCTCCCTCCCCTCCCCCCCCCAACCCACCACCCCACCACCACCCCATATAATACCCACACCCCCACCTCCAACCCCATGTTCCTCCTTTCCAGTCCATCACCCTATTACCTCCGACTGTTGGGAGACTGATGAAAGTGGTGGAGTTTTGACTGATGACTATAGACTGAAAAGCAAGGAAGTATCCATGGTCATTTGTAGCCACCAGGACTTCGCCATCAGCCACAAAGACTGGAGACGACAAAAGCAATTGATGGGAAACTGCTGACGGCAGCACGCGGTGTGTTCTTTGTGTGTGTGTGTGAATAATACATAAAACTGCGGCCTTGAACGCTGCGGTCAGTCGATGGTCTTCTTTGGATGGTTGTAGATCACTCCACGCTGTTTAATGACGAATGATAATTATGTGGGTGGGTGGAATGGGGTTGGGTTGTTTTTTTTTTTTTTTTTTTTTTTTTTTCTCTTTCTATCGCTGGGGATGTGGGAGGGGGGGAAACTAGAAGTGAGAAGACGTGACAATGAAATGGGGGAGGGGGGAAGGGGGGAGGCGGGAGGGGTGGGGGTGTCAAACGGCAGTCTTGTCAAAGTTTGATATACACTGCTACACGGGCCGTGTGCGGGCCGTTTAGGTTCCTTTCCGTTCCTGGGTCCAGCTGGGGTTCCCTCGGTCCGTATTTCTGTCTGTGTCTTCTCTGTCTGTCTGTCTGTCTCTCTTCGTCCGTTTCTGTCTCGGTCTGTCTATATCTCGGTCTGTCTCTGTCCGTTTCTATCTCGGTCTGTCTGTATCTCTCTCTGTTTCTGTCCGTTTCTATCTCTGTTTGTATCTCTCTCTGTTTCTGTCCGTTTCTATCTCTGTCTGTCTGTATCTCTGTCTGTCCGTTTCTATCTCTGTCTGTATCTCTGTCTGTCTCTGTCCGTTTCTATCTCTGTCTGTCTCTGTCCGTTTCTATCTCTGTCTGTATCTCTGTCTGTCTCTGTCCGTTTCTATCTCTGTCTGTCTCTGTCCGTTTCTATCTCTGTCTGTATCTCTGTCTGTCTCTGTCCGTTTCTATCTCTGTCTGTCTCTGTCCGTTTCTATCTCGGTCTGTATCTCTGTCTGTCTCTGTCCGTTTCTATCTCTGTCTGTATCTCTGTCTGTCTCTGTCCGTTTCTATCTCTGTCTGTCTGTATCTCTGTCTGTCTCTGTCCGTTTCTATCTCGGTCTGTCTGTATCTCTGTCTGTCTCTGTCCGTTTCTATCTCGGTCTGTCTGTATCTCTGTCTGTCTCTGCCCGTTTCTATCTCTGTCTGTCTGTATCTCTGTCTGTCCGTTTCTATCTCTGTCTGTCTGTATCTCTGTCTGTCTCTGCCCGTTTCTATCTCTGTCTGTCTGTATCTCTGTCTGTCCGTTTCTATCTCTGTCTGTCTGTATCTCTGTCTGTCTCTGCCCGTTTCTATCTCTGTCTGTCTGTATCTCTGTCTGTCCGTTTCTATCTCTGTCTGTCTGTATCTCTGTCTGTCTCTGCCCGTTTCTATCTCTGTTTGTCTGTATCTCTCTCTGTCCGTTTCTATCTCTGTCTGTCTGTATCTCTGTCTGTCTCTGTCCGTTTCTATCTCTGTCTATATCTCTGTCTGTCTCTGCCCGTTTCTATCTCTGTCTGTCTGTATCTCTGTCTGTCTCTGCCCGTTTCTATCTCTGTCTGTATCTCTCTCTGTCCGTTTCTATCTCTGTCTATATCTGTCTGTCTCTGCCCGTTTCTATTTCTGTCTGTCTGTCTCTCTCTCTGTCCGTTTCTATCTCTGTCTGTCTGTATCTCTGTCTGTCTCTGCCCGTTTCTATTTCTGTCTGTCTGTATCTCTGTCTCTGTCCGCTTCTATCTTTGTCTGTCTCTGTCCGTTTCTACCTCTGTCTATATCTCTGTCTCTCTGTTAGTCTCATGCTCCCCTCCCTCTCTCTCTCTCTCTTTCTGTTTTATACCCTTTTCTCTCTGAATATATAATCCCCCCCCCACCCCGTGTGTGTATGTGTGTGTGTGTGTGTGTGTGTGTGTGTGTGTGTGTGTGTGTGTGTGTGTCTATCCATCTATCTAGCTATCTATCTATCTGTATGTATCTCATCCCTCTCTCTCTCTCTCTCTCTCTCTCTCTCTCTCTGTCTGTCTCTTTGTTGGACATAATTGAAATTTATTTCATGCAATGTTATGCTTTTGTATTGAGTATTTGTTATGTTTTCCCTTTTCATGAGGGCAGGATGAAAACAAGCCATTTGTGCTTGTTCCTTTTTTACGCAATAAAAATGACTCGTTCGTTCATTCGTTCGCTCTCTCTCTCTCTCTCTCTCTCTCTCTCTCTCTCTCTCATTCCCGCCCCTTTAATTTTATCATTTCAGTTTTCTCTCATATCCCTCTCTCTCTCTCTCTCTCTCTCTCTCGCTCTGGCGTGCGTGTGCGCGCGTGCGTGCGTGCTATATATTGTGTCAGATACCTTCTCTTCATGAATCATTTTTCTGCTTGAAATTCGACTGACGTTCAGACACATATCCAGTTCCTGTTTGTACCCCCAGCCAACCACAAAGATCACCTCAAGGCTGGCAGTACTTTAAAAAAAAGAATGCCTTCTTTTTAACCAGAGTAGCTATACGTCTAGACACCACTTGAAAAGAATTGAAACATATCAGTACGAAACATTTTTTTTTTAATTTAATGAATCATGTTACAGCTGTGAATGTCATATGTAGTGGATCAACGCTGAAAGTTAATAGAACACAGGAACAGACAGACGGACTCACTGACTTTCGATTGTTACTTCGCTCAACATTCTTTGCAAGAGATTAGACTTTTTGGGGGGGGCTGGGGGGGAGGGGAGGAGGGGTTAGGGGGGAGGGATTGTTGAGGTGGGGGTGAGACAGAAGCTTTGTTCAGCCGGCAGATCCATTACAAAACCTTAGACGTCACTTGAGAACCAAATGTTCTGTCAAATCTGCAATATGAAATGCATGCTGTCCACCCCCCTCTCCCTTTCTCTCTCTCTCTCTCTCTCTCTCTCTCTCTCTCTCTCTCTATCTATCTATCTATCTATCTATCACACACACACACACACACACACACACACACACACACACACACACACACACACACACACACACACACACACACACACACACACACACACACACACACACGCACACATGTATGTAAATGGCTTGGGTTGTACATTGAAAACTAA
This sequence comes from Babylonia areolata, assembly GCF_041734735.1. Classification (NCBI taxonomy): domain Eukaryota; kingdom Metazoa; phylum Mollusca; class Gastropoda; order Neogastropoda; family Buccinidae; genus Babylonia; species Babylonia areolata. Next base: position 6,426,959 of record NC_134883.1, read on the forward strand.
ATTTTTGAAAACTTTGTATGTTGAAGTGCGTCAGAAAAGATACCTCAAAATCGTCGTATTTTCCTGTGTTTAAACATCCCATGTCCATTACCTGTCCATCGTATGTACTCGTATTACACTCTAAGAACAACGAGTAACTCAAACCTACCACCAAGCAAGAAACTGTTCCAGCTCATCTGTCTCTGTATGATAGTCAGTCGTATCCGACTATGACCATCAGTTTCAGTTTTCAGTTTCAGTAGCTCAAGGAGGCGTCACTGCGTTCGGACAAAACCATATACGCTACACCACATCTGCCAAGCAGATGCCTGACCAGCAGCGTAACTCAACGCGCTTAGTCAGGCCTTGAGAAAAAAAAAGGGGGAATAAATAATAGATAAGCTTACATAAATAAATAAATAAATAATAATTATAATATAGAAAAAGGTAGTAGTAGTAGTAGTAGTAGTAGTAATAATAATAATAATAATTTTTAAAAAAATAAATAAATAAATAAATGAAAATAAAAAATAAAAATAAGACAGCAATGATGATAAAATAAGCAAATAAATGTAAAACATGAAGACACACATTCACACATACCCCCACACATGCATAACAGACCATCAGAACAACAGAGGAGGCAACTGCTGTCTCAACTATCTGGGCTAGAATTTGATTATTGTGGAGAGTGTCTTGCCCATGTTACATCCCCACATTCATTGTGGGGCTTTAGGACTGTCGGTGTTGGGGATGGTTCCCAAAAGCCAACTAGCCCCGAAGGCTGTAGCTTTAAGAGCCAGTGCAATTTTGCCTCCAAGTTTGAGAGTCATAGTCCTTCACAAAAAGACTAAGCTGTAAATGATTTTCTATCGCAATGGAGAAACCATTGTAAATGAATTCTCACTTTGCTGTTGGCCTAACTGTAAACCTATGTCAATCTGTGCTACAAGCTGAGTGTTGGGCCTGAAACTGCAAGCACCGGAGAAGGAGACAAAAATTCGCGAATATACTTTTGGACTGGTTTTTCTTGCTGCCGGCAGGCTTGCAGGACGACAGTGAGGACAGAAGAGATGAAGAGGAAGTGGGTGAGAGAAGGGAGTATCAGTATCAGTATCAGCAGCTCAATGAGGCGTCACTGCGTTCGGTCAAATCCATATACGCTACACCACATCTGCCAAGCAGATGCCTGACCAGCAGCGTAACCCAACGCGTTTAAGAAGAGAAGGGAGATGATCAAGTAACTGTGTGGCCCGCTGAAGAGCTAGCAAGGAGAAATGAACATGATCTCCTCTTTCGCCAAACTTCTTTTTTTCCCTTTCTTTCCCTCATGAATAGCTGGTATAATCCTTACCTCATCTTGTTCTATATTTTCTCATACCCCACGAACTTAAAATAGAGTGTATATTCAGAACGAAGCAGTGAATTTAAGAGACAAGTGTATAAATTCAATTAGACTATTGCAGAATTCCTTTCTTTCTCACTGCAAAACTTCGCTTCGTTATTTCAGTCTTTGAAGGATGGCTAAAGACAGAGCGGTGGAGGTGGGGGTTGGGGAGGGAGGGAGGTAGGGAGGGAGGGAAGTCAGCTCGTAGGAGAAGAAGATGATTTGGAGACAGTTGCCATCCAGAGCCTCCCACACACACACAAAAAAAAAGTTCTGACAAAAAAGTTAAAGTTAAAAAGAAAAGAGAGGGAGTGATAAAGTTAGTGACAAAGAAAGATGTACGTATGGCAGCACCAATTCTGTAACCTTGGCTTTAAAATATACGACTTCAGAGACGAACGAATTCTCAAATCTAACTCTTTAGACCCATCTGTCAAGAGTAGTGTCCTTTGGACGGAGCTTGAAGTATGCGCTGTCTTTAAAAAAAGATAATAAATATAAAAAATAAAAAAAAGTTTTCCAACCATCAGTAGCACGTCTTTTCGTCACTGACGCCAAACAGTACGCAAAGTCTTCAAAAGTCCGGAGGAGAGACTGGTCCAGGTCATTTGTCAACGTCGGCAAAAGGAGAGACAAATCCGGCGACAACTTCGGGACTAGGAGTTGTCTCCCCCAGTTTTAGCGCCACGGTCGGTCTTCAGACCGCAGCTGAAACAGGGGAGAGAATGAGGCAGGGATCTGATCAAGTGAAGGATGACCCGGAAGTGAGCGAAGATCGTGTGTCAGAGTAAAGGTTGTTTTTTTTTTCCTGGGTTTTTATTCTATTTTATTTTGTCTTATTTCGTTTCAGGTTTTTTTTCTTTCTTTTCTTCTTTTCTTTTCTTTCTTTCTTCTCTCTTCTTGTTTTCCTTCTTTCTTTCTTTCTTTCTTTCTTTCTTTCTTTCTTCTTCGTCGTCGTCGTCGTTTGGTTCTTCTTCTTCTTCTTCTTCTTCTTCTTCTTCTTCTTCTTCTTCTTCTTCTTCTTCTTCTTCTTCATTATTTCTTTCCTTTTTGACAGACCTGTTCTCTTTTCGTTTCCTTTCGTTGTTTTTCACTTTCTTTCTTCCTTTCATTTGTTCTTTCTTTCTTTTCTTTCTTTTCTCACACAAGACGTGTTTTTGTTTCTTTCTTTCATCCCTTTATTACGTTTCTTTACTTGTTGGGTTTTAGTTGTTCGTGTCCTATTTCAAATAGGAGATAGGAGAGAAGCAACGAGAGGTAGGGTGTGTTGTGTGTGTGTGTGTGTGTGTGTGTGTGTGTGTGTGTGTGTGTGCGTGTTAGGAGACGGAGAGAGAGGGAAGGAGGGAGACTGGGGAATCGTTGCCAAAATCAACATTTAGTGCAAAATTTTGGACGATGTAATCGATCGCATAGAACGAACGAACTTTTGTTTTACGAGGGTAAAAGAGTAAGCACAAAGTGCTTGTTTACATCCGGCCCTCTGGGCAAGAATAATAATTGAGAAAAGAATAGAGCATAGGGGGACACACACACACACACACACACACACACACACACACACACACACACACACACAGTTTAAGACCGCATCTGAAATGATTGTCTAAACTGAGGAGAGAGAGAGAGAGAGAGAGGGGTGGGAGGGGTGGTGTAGAGATAGACTAAAAGAGAGTTTCTGGGACAATGGCACAAACTGAAAGAGACAGACAGAGAGGAGAGGAGAGTGTAGGAAATATAATGATCCATGATCTTTGATGAAGTTGAGGCGATACTAGAAAGTGAAATGCGCTTAAAAAATTGATATATATATATATATATATATATATATAGAGAGAGAGAGAGAGAGAGAGAGAGAGAGAGATAAACACACGAAAACTCCAGAAATTCAGCCCTGTCACCTACCTTCCCTTCACCAGCAGTAGACCAGTGTACCTAGTCCCCCCAGTTCCCCCCAGCCATTATCAGTCTCTTGCTGGGGAAGAATTTGGGGGGGGGGGGGGGAATAAAACGAAGGGGCGGAGAGAAAGTTCAGATCATGATCACCTGTCAGGGTCGGCGCCAGAAGGGGAGACAAATAACGCGAAATCTCGAGGGACTAAAGTTGTCTCCCATTTCCATCTCCAAAGTTGCTTGAAACAACTGAAACTGGAGAGAGAGAGAGAGAGAGAGAATCAAACTGGTGTCTGGTCTGCTCTAAGGCTCTTGCACAACTGAATTGTCTGATGATAATGATGATGTCAGTGATGGAATTGATGATAACGATAATGATTGAAAACGTACACATACGCGCGCGCACATGCACATGCGCGTGCACACACTCTCACACACGCAGGCACACGCACGCAGGCACACACACGCAGGCACACGCCCGCACGCACACACACATACCTATACATGCACACACACACACACACACACACACACACACACACACACACACACACACACACACACACACAGTTGTTTCACTTTGAATCATAATGTAATATGATCTTACCCAAATGTTTCTCTTTTTACATGATAACTGATATGTGTGTGGTGATCAGTGAAGGATGTGTCAGTTTTTCGTTGTTCTTTGATATTTGCTGACGGACATGATACAAGCCGAAAGAGAATTTTCTGTTTTTGGTTGAAGCAGACAATAAAGTATGTTGAATAGAATTTGAATTGAATTGAATAATGAGAACGATGATGATGATGACGATGATGATGATTATGATGATTACGGCTTGAGCTTAACACATACAGGCGACTGCAAGGTTTGAAATGTTAATAAGATGACATTGCGTTATCATTATTTCTGATCTATCGTCTTTGCTGATGAGGCTGCTGCTGTTGCGGACATTGATTTAACTCACTCAGAACGGCCAGTCCTCTCTTCTCCTCTACACAGACACCTCGGATGTCCAGTGGGTGTCTGAATGACCCAACCTTTAGCTTCCGTCGTCAGAATTGTGGTATTCTTTGTCAACATTCACCTCTTCAGTATAAGAGCCCTCCGCTTGCAATATTTTGATGATGGTAATTGGGGTGAAACGCTGTTAACGTCGTCTCTTTCGCCGTTCGTATGGAGAGAGTTAAAGCAATGAGCAGGAAGGGGCAATGATGAAACGGATGACTACTGCCTACAGATGACACTGCAGAAAATGCTTCAGGGGCAAAGCCAAAAAAGCAAATCAGTAACTAAGCTGAGTTTCAAATGGCATTGTGTTGTATTGTGTTGTATTGTATTGTATTGTATTGTATTCCTCTTTTTGTCACAACAGGTTTTTTCTGTGTGAAATTCGGGCTGCTCTCCCCAGGAAGAGCGCGTCGCTACGCTGAGAGCGCCACCCATTTTTTTGTATATTTTCCTGTCTGCATTTTTTTCCCTATCAAAGTGGATTTTTCTACAGAATTTTGCCAGGGACAACCCTTTGGCATACTGTGTAAAACCAAAAATGAGTGAATAGAAAAATAATTTCAGTGTGACAAAGCTACGGCTCCCTTCCTCCCTTCCTACACTCTCTCTGTCTCTCTGTCTCTCTGTCTCTCTCTCTCTCTCTCTCTCTCTCTCTCTCTCTCTCTCTTTCTGTGTGTGTGTGTGTGTGTGTGTGTGTGTGTGTGTAGAGGTTGGGGTTCGTGCGTGCCTGTGTGTGTTTTCCAAAGCCGTAGCTTTGTCACACAGAAATTATTTTTCTATTTACTCATTTTGGGTTTTACATTGTTTGCCAAAGGGTTGTTCCTGGCAAAATTCTGGAGAAAAATCCACTTTGATAGGAAAAGATTATTTTTAAAAATGCAGACAGGAAAATATACAAAAAAAAAGGTGACGCTCTGAGTGTAGCGACGCGCTCTTCCTGCCCGAGAAATCTGTTGTGACAATAGAGTACTACAATATATATATATATATATATATATATATATATATATATATATGTATATATATATATATATATATATATGTGTGTGTGTGTGTGTGTGTGTGTGTGTGTGTGTGTGTGTGTGTGTGTGTAGATAGATAGATCAGCTCAGTTCAGCTACTCAAGGAGGCGTTACTGCGTTCGGACAAATCCATATATGCTATACCACGTCTGGTAAGCGCAGTTGCCTGACTAGCAGCTTAACTGAACGCGCTTAGTTAGGCCTTGAGGTAAATAAATAAATGAAAAAAAAATATATATATGTACAGAATGAGACAGAGAGAAATGAATGAATGAATGAATGAATACACAAGTAGAAGAGGAAGCGGAAGTGCAACAAGCTACATGATGCGTTTTCCTCTCCACAATCATTTCTTAGATCAATAACAGTGCTTACGGTTGTGGGATACAACTTGATGTATCAGAGCTGTGGCTAGACTTTTCAACAGTTTCAAACAGTACAAACGATTGGCATTTGTCTAGCGATTGAATGTAACAATAACTGATACTTTGAGGAAGATGGACAGAAAAAGGAAGCTGCAAGCAAAATATCTGTGTAGCGTTCAGTTTCAGTTTCAGTAGCTCAAGGAGGCGTCACTGCGTTCGGACAAATCCATATACGCTACACCACATCTGCCAAGCAGATGCCTGACCAGCAGCGTAACCCAACGCGCTTAGTCGGGCCTTGAGAAAAAAGGTAAATAGATAATAGATAAATACATAAAAAAGAACTACTGCTACTAATAATAATATGTATAAGGCGCAAAAACTTGATGAAGTCAACTATAAGCGACCTTCAGCTTCTGATAATGATGGACAATAATGCAGACGTAAATTATTATACATACATTCTCAAGCACATGCTTATGAATGCACGTACGTGCACATGGACACAAAATCGTAGGCATCTACAAACTCCAAACTTCTTATTCTTTTTTTTCTTTCTTTTTTTTCTTTTTTTCAAAATGATGACATTCCAGTGTGGAGATTAAATACTTCTATTAGTTGTCTTCAGTCGCCAGTAATGTGTGACGTGACACAAAACAGGTTTCCTCCCTTACTTGTAAAAGAGACAGTGCAGTTCAGTTCACTTACTCAAGGAGGCGTTACTGCGTTCGGACAAATCCATATACGCCACACTACATCTGCTAAACAGATGCTTGGCCAGCAGCGTAACCCAACGCGCTTAGTCAGGCCTTGAGAGAGAAAAAAAAATGAGACTCAACTGCGTATTTGTTATGTGTTGCATCAGTCGCCCAGCATCCATTACTCCGGGTTATTTGGGATGTACTTGGTGCCTACCAGTGCACGGACTTCACGTTCTTTCAGTTGTGTCACTGGAGGCATTGGAAGCATGCCAACTGCTGTGAGCACTGAAGACAAACCGCGAAGAGAAGTGTGTGACAGGTGCAGCTGTGTCGGGAGTTGGGTGAATAATAATGGCTACCTCGCAGCCCCCTCCTTCTTCTTCTTCTTCTTCTTCTGCGTTCACTCATATGCACACGAGTGGGCTTTTACGTGTATGACCGTTTTTACCCCAGCCATACTCCGTTTTCGGGGATGTGCATGCTGGGTATGTTCTTGTTTCCATAACCCACCGAACGCTGACATGGATTACAGGATCTTTAACGTGCGTATTTGATCTTCTGCTTGCATATACACACGAAGGGGGTTCAGGCACTAGCAGGTCTGCACATATGTTGACCTGGGAGATCTTAAAAATCTCTACCCTTTACCCACCAGGCGCCGTCACCGTGATTCGAACCCGGGACCCTCAGATTGACAGTCCAACGCTTTAACCACTCGGCTGTTGCGCCCGTCACAGCCCCCTCCAATTTCTGTGGCCACAGTTGTTCACTGATAGTGAGGATCGATCCACGCTGTTAAATCTGCAGTCAGTCAAGCCGCAGTAAACAAACAAAACAAAATCGGCATTCGGTTGATCGAGTTGACATAGTCGCTGGGATTTCTGCATGTTGCAAGAAACATGACACAGCACGCGAACAACGAACAACGCATTACAACAACAACAACAACAACAAGAACAAAAACCCACTTTGCACGAAAATGTCAGGCTGGCTTCCACGTGATTCCGATGAGAGGTTTGAAATCTTTGCCACAAGCATTAACTCTCTCTTTCAAAAAACAAGTCCTCACTCTGTTATCTACGTCTCTCTGTCTCTCCGTCTGTCTGTCTGTCTGTCTGTCTGTCTCTCTCTCTCTCTCTCTCTCTCTTGCTTCAGAATTACAGCAGGAAAGAGAGGCGCAGTGGTCACATCAAAAACACTATTCAGCCTGTATCTGTTTACATCTGTTTTGAAAGGAGGTTATGGGGCAATGAAGGTGTTTTACATTGCATGCAAAAACGTGATTTATTGCAGCCCTTGGGGAATCTTTTAACCAGCAACAGCATTGTCTGGCGATTGCACGTGTAGTTTTGTGAATGATTGAATGGAAAACTCCGAACCCATCACCCTCCTGCCTATCGACTTCGTTCACTGACTGCGTTTCGGTCCAGCTGATTTTAAAATGTGGGCGTTACGGTTGTTGTTGATGGCAGAATTACTGATGTTACCAATACAACTGATTTGAAAAGACAGGTATTACGGTTGTTGTTGATGGCAAAATTACTGGTGATACCAATACAACTGATTTGAAAAGATAGGCATTACGGTTGTTGTTGCTGGCAGAATTACTGGTATTACCCATACAGGTGATTTGAAAATATAGGCTTTATATCATTGTTGATGGCAGAATTACTGGTGTTACCCATACAGGTGATTTGAAAATATAGGCTTTGTATCATTGTTGATGGCAGAATTACTGGTGTTACCCATACAGGTGATTTAAAAATATAGGCTTTATATCATTGTTGATGGCAGAATTACTGGTGTTACCCATACAGGTGATTTGAAAATGTAGGCTTTACGATTGTTCTCGATGGCAGAATTACTAGTGTTACCCATACAGGTGATTTGAAAATGTAGGCTTTACGATTGTTCTCGATGGCAGAATTACTAGTGTTACCCATATAGGTGATTTTAAACTGTTTTCATTACGATTGTTCTCGATGGCAGAATTACTGGTGTTACCCATACAGGTGATTTGAAAATGTAGGCTTTACGATTGTTCTCGATGGCAGAATTACTGTTATTACCCATCTCATTCCATGTTTGATCTTCGGGGTTTTTTTTCTCTCCGCTGATAGAGTTGTTTGATATTTGTCACGCTCAGCAGTTGAGCTAATGGTGATCAGTCCTGGCAAACACGAATGGCTCCCTGAGGCGTGCTGACACTGGGACTTGGACACAATGAATCTAGTTGTGACCTGGATACAATGCATCTCTGTATGTAGCGGTGTATGGAGGACTAGAGATGAGGACAGTGTTGCTGCTGAAAACAGTAAAAGAAAAATCAAACAAAGAAATATAAACAGAACCCCTTTAAACCGTCACCGTCACCGTCACCGATCCCTCAGATTCCGAATCCTTTGGGGCGCCTTCGAAGCTTTGTCAACCACCTTTCTCCAGTCCTCGCGTCTCTCGGCCGCTCTCAGGGTGTCTCTCAGCTCCATGCCTGTCCACTCTCGAATGTTGTCCTCCCATCTCTTCCTTTGTCTGCCTCTTCTTCTTCCTCCCCTCACTGTGCCTTGTAAGATTGTTTTAGCAAGACCAGAGGAAGACCTTTAAACAAAACAAAACAAAGCGAAACAAAAAAAACCAGTGTCAACAGACCTCCCTAAAAAACATAACAAAACAAAAAGCAACCACATTTTCCGCTTCTCGTAATAATAGGGGTTTGCTCACATGTTTGATCACATGAATTTGCGAACAAACCCTCAGTCAAACACGTGCTTACAGAAACACATGTGCACGTTTCCACCCTGGTTCATTGAGAACATGAACGCAGTCACACCACACTGCTGCAAGCAGACATAATATGGAGAGATGCCGCAGGTCATGTATTTTGTACATGTCTCCATTTCGCCCATCATTCTTGGTGTTTGTTTTTGGCCTCAGTCTGCTTTGTTGTCGTTCACTAGTTTTATTGGCGTCTTTGGGAAGCCAGCCACTACAAACACTGGAGACAGAACGCAAGTGTGAGAATTGTATGACAGGAACACCTGTGTGACTGAGCGATCAGTGTACACTTCGAGGGCCTTCCGCCCTTTGGCCGAGATTCTCCGCTGATAATGGATCGACCCACGTTGATATCTGCAATCAATTAATCAAGCTGGAGTTAAGATCTGCAATCAGCTAGGCTGAAATAGCCATGACTGCAGAAACAGTCAAGCAAAACAGAAACGGACTGAAAAAAGCGCACAAGAATAAAAATGTCAGATTGATTTCCGTCTGATTTCTCTGTGACGTTCTGAATATTTGCCATCAGCATAAAATCTTTTTTTCCCGAAGACATGTCAAACGTATCCCGTCTTTGTTTCTGCACCCGCCTCCATCATCATCATCATCATCATCATCATCATCTCTCTCTCTCTCTCTCTCTCTCTCTCTCTCTCTCTCTCTCTCTCTCTCTCTCTCTCTGTTTGGATTTTGTGAAAAAGAAACAAAAAATCAGAATATAACCGTAATAATGAAAGACTATTTAATACTGTTTGCTTCTGTACAATGTTTTGTGCCCTCCCAAAAAGTGCATTGACATTAGGATGATTATAATGTGTGAATGGAACATACGTTTTTCGAACAGTGTCAGACCAGTTCATGGTTGCAGAATGTCATCAAAAACACCATCATTAGAAATCAAAAAGTGAATGTGTTCCCAGTGGAGTTATTCATTCCGTTCTGGCTGCTGGGTTCGTTTCAGCCATTGACATTTTCCTTCATCGCATTTTGATCCATGTTCTAACCCGCACATCGCTGAACTGAAACTGATAGTTTTAACGATATTCGTAGCAAAATAACATGTGTTACCTATCCCATCTCTTCCGCCAATAAAACCCGTCGTTTGGGAACAACGGATTATCCTGCCAAGGGAGCCCCATGTTTATTTTCTGCTGACGGAATCATGAACGTTTATCACGTTGCTGGTTTGAAAGGATCGTGATAAATGTGGTCAGTAAAAACTGACATTGATAGTTCCCTCCGGAACGCTGGCTCTGGGACTGCAACAGAATGACTTTGGACGTGGCCACGTGCATTGGTGAAGTGGAGGACATAGAATAGAATAGAATATGTCTTTATTACCAAGTGTACCGGGGTCACAAGAAATAATGGGGGCTTGGGGGTGTTAGTACATAACAAGACACGAACATAAATCGAAAATCATACACTGATCATACTGAATCATACTGATGATTGTAGACATTTTGTTGGAGCATCGATTTTTACATTTGAGTGTTATCGTTTAGGAGAGGAGGGGGAGGGGGGTGAATGGTGAGTTGGGTAGGTGGAGGGTGGAATTTGAAATAATTAATATTCAAGTACAATAATGTGTTGTGTGGGTAATGATGGAAGTGACGTGATGGTAATGCCTTTGAAATGGAGTGCAAAACGGAACAGTGAAAAAGAAAATCAATATTTTGCCACAGAAAAAGCAAAAGAAAAATTAAGCAATGATATCTTCAGTTTCTCATTGTGATGGGTTTCGGTTACATATGCGCGCAAACACTCAAGCACGTGCTAACGAGTTTACACATGCATATGCCCCTCCTTGCACACACTCAAGTTTCAGTTTCAAGAATGTGTCAAAGCATGCGTACTTATCCATATACCGCTGCCCTACATCTGCATAAAAAAAAACAGATGCACGTAAACTCAACGCACTAGACAGCCCGTGATAAATACAGTCTCACACAAACCTGCAAACGTATACGACTATGTATTTTGAAAATATACACATCTGCCTTCAACGCATCACAGTGAATTCTTTTTTCTTCTTTTTTTTCTTCTTCTTCTTCTTCTTCTTCTTCTTCTTTAACCAAGTTTTTTAAAATGTTGATGAAATGACAAAATAACTATAACCCTGGAGTATAGACACATCAACAAGAACCGACGACGTCAATGTCTGAACCTCAAATCACGCTACGACAGTGAATTCTTTATATTCTGTTATATTTTGGCTGTCTGTATGTCATTTCAAAACAACTGTATTTTCTTCCATTTGTTTCTTTAGATTCGTCCAAACTGAAGACAAAACACAAAACAAACAAAAAGTGGGGCGTGTTTGACAGGTACGTCTGTGTCGCGGAGTGAATAATTGATCACTTTAAGACTCTCCAATCCTCTGGTCGGGTTTGTTTTGTTTTTTTGTTTGTTTGTTTGTTTGTCTTAGCCACAAAGAGTGCAACGACCCACGCCGGTTTATCCGCAATCCGTCAAGCAGCGATAAGAATCAGCAATCGGAGAAGTTGACATAGCCATTAGGATTGCTGTTGGGTGGTGAGAGAAAAAAAAAAGGCATCAAGGCTCAGATATGCAAACAAACAAATCTTTTTTCTTTTCTTTTTTTTAAGATATCAGACACGATGCAAAACGTATATGGCTATAAGGATTAATGTTGTTTCATTCCGCGTGTTTCCTGTCAAAGGATGATTCATTTTTGCCATGAACGTCAGCTGTGTTCTTTTTTTCCAGACGAATCAAACCACTTTCAGTGTGTCCGTTTGCCTGTCTGTCTCTCTCTGTCTCCGTCCACCATCTCTGTTTTTCTGTGTCTGTCTGTCTGTCTGTCTGTCTCTCTGTGTCTCTCTCTCTTTCTCTGTCTCTCTCTGTCTCAATATCTCTCCTTTCTGTCCGTCTGTCTGTCTGTCTGTCTCTCACTCTCTCTGTCTCTCCGTCTCTCTCTTCTCTCTCTTCAAAGATACATAAAGACAGGAGAAATGTACTGCAGGCCGATAAGTAGCCCCGCTTTTTATGTGGATGGAAGAATAGATATGTTTATGATGGCAGGATAAAACGTGTTTTATTAAAGCCTTGTGTGGGGCGGGGTGCGTGGGGAGGGGGGGGCGTCCCCCGACTAGTTGAAACACATGCGGTGTAGCGTCAATGGATCAGCCTGCACGCTTGGACAGCCCACCACACAAACCATTGCAGGGAAACAGGTTGCATTGTCTGATGATTGTACGTGTGGTTTCATGGGCATTTACAACATGCAGGCTGCCAGTCGAGCACGTTTTCATCCGTGTTTGTTGCAAACCTGTAAACCTGTATCCAATCATTGTACAGTCATCTCATCTGCAGCTTTAAAAGTCGTTGATGGAGCATCTGTTTCTCTTTTCTAACAGGTTACAGCAAAGTATGAGCTGTATTATGATCAATGGTTTATCCACTGCATTGGGACGTCATTTAAAGCATGGTCTTTTGTGAAGGACTACGATTCTCTTGTATGGCCAGCTGAAGGAAGGCCACCGCAAACTTGGAAGACCTTGCAAGCGCTTCAAGGACACCTTGAAGACAAACCTCAAAGCCTGTGTCATAGACATCGCTTCCTGGGAAACTGATGTCCTTGACCGCTCTCCCTGGAGGATACTGTGCTCTAGTGGTATACAGACGTTTGAAAACAAGAGAACGCTGGCCATTAAGGAGAAGCGTGAGCGAAGGAAGCAGGGCTCAACTTCTGGAGACGGTTTCCCTTGCAACACCTGTGGGAAGTGCTGCGCATCCAGAATCGGCCTCTTCACCCATATGAGGACACACACCGACAGATACGCCTGCCTGCCTACTCATCCGTCGGTCCGACAGGAGACTCCATCACGATTCTCAAACTCGGAGACAAGATCCTCTGGTTCTTGGTGCTGCAGCCTTGGCGGGCTAGTTGGCCTTTGGGGACCATCCCGACGCTGACTGTCCTTAAGCCCTGTTGGCCGAAAGTTAGCAAGACATTGCACTGTAACCAAAATCTAGCCCAGACAGTCGGGACACGACTGACTATCATACACGTTTACATGTTTGATATTTTTATTGTCCATCGCTATGGCCAAAGATAATTCCTTCTGGAGTTGCTGGCACTGAGACTGCGGCAGAAAAAAAAACGCTGGAAGTATCTGGGGGGTTTTGGGGGGGTACGAAACACTTTATATAAATTTGGATTCAGCTTTGTTTTGGAAAATCAAGGTGTAGAAAATGCAGCAGGATTCTTGAATGATTTCAAACAAAGAATGGTCGATTGCCATAGTCAAAACTGACACGAACATCTTCACAACAGCAGCAGGTTCAGCGTTTATCGAAATTTCAAATCATCCATATCACTGGAATCTTACTTTACAGCAATTAAAAATAAACACATAAGAGATGTGCTTATCAGATTTAGAATAGGAGCCTCGGATATACGTACACATAAGATGAGATTTGCTTTCGTCAGTCCAAACGACCTGAAATGTCCATAATGTAACGCTGGTATTGAAGACGAGATACACACTTTATTTTACTGTAAATCTCTTAACGATCTGCGACATAAATATATTCCATGTTGGTACACGAAACATCCCTCTGACAAAAGTTTAGAATTTATAATGCATGACACAAAAATCCTTCATGATCTAGGTCGCTTTATTTATCACTCAAATAAACGTCGTGCTGCCTTGTTATGATACCGGGTACAACCTGAGTTCTACATTTAAAACAACGAATGTACATGCTGAAGCGGACTTGCTCATGATGGAAGGCGTTTACCTGTTTGATTTTTCGCTTCATGTGTTTTCATGCCCGGTTTTACAAAATCGAGTCTGCGCGCGCGCAGGTGTGTGTGTGTGGGGGGGGGGGGGAGGGGGTGCGGGGAGGGTGTGTGTGTGTGTGTGTGTGTGTGTGTGTGTGTGTGTGTGTGCTGAACATTGTAATGGGTCAGAAGGCTTTCTACAATGAAACATTTCTGAGTTCTGAGTTCTCTCTCTCTCTCTCTCTCTCTCTCTCTCTCTCTCTCTCTCTCGTTCTATCTGTTTATTCTCTCACTCTGTCACTCTCTGTCCCTGTCCCTGTCTCTCTCTTTCTTTCTCTGTCATTCCCTCCCCCTGTCCCTGTCTGGTTTGTCATCCATCTGACCCAACCCCGCACCTTTTCCAGCACAGTCTCTCACCCACCCCTGCCCGCTTCCTGCAGCTCTCTGTCTCCCTCCCACCCTCACCACTCACCTCCCGAAAGACAACATCCATGAAGGCCATTTCCTGTCGATGGATGTGTTTGCCAGCTATGATGGGTTTGTTTTTTGGGGGGTGGGAGGGGTAGGGGGGTTGTTTGTTTGTTTGTTTGTTTGCAACGATTCCTCCATTGTCGGATTTTGAATGCGTGGTTTTGCTTTGTGTCATTTTTTTTTTTTTTTTTTTTTTGGGGGGGGGGGGGGTGCTTCTTTTTTGTTGTTCTTGTTGTTGTTGTTTTTCCAAACAACATTTCATTTCCTCAAAATTCAGTTGTTTTCAATACGGTGAAGCAATGATGTGGGGGACAGAACACCTGGATAGGAAGACGAGTGGGGGATCGCAAGTTTGATGATGATGATGTTGATGATAATGATGATGATGATGATGATGATGATGATGATGATGATGATAATGATGATGATGATGATGGTGATGGTGGTGGTGGTGATGATGATAATAATGATGATGATGATGTTGATGATAATAATGATGATGATGATGATGATGGTGGTGGTGATATTAATGATGATGATGATAGTGATGGTGATGATAATAATGATGATGATGATGATGATGATGATGACAGTGAAAATGGATGCTTGTTGAGCGCTTTCCTCCCTAAGAGGAAGCTCAAAGCGCTTCACACACACACACACACACAAAAATATATATATATACGCACATGACATTACTTAAGAAGTGAATGATTATGATAATGATAAAACAACAACAACTATGATTTAACACACACACACAAAAATACAACATGTTCAAAGACTACATATCACATTCTCTCTCTCTCTCTCTCTCTCTCTCTCTCACACACACACACACACACACACACACACACACACACACACACACACACACACACACACACACTACCCAACCAGCCCTCACACCTTTAAGTTATAATAATAACCCTGTCTCTCCGCACACAGTGATTCGAGCATCAGCATATTTTTTTTTCTGTAACTTGTTCCAGACATCGAAAGTTTGTCTGTCTGTAGAATGGCAGTCTTTCGGCTGAGACAAGAAACTCGAGTCACGAATGCAGTAGAATTATATTATGGCAACAGCAATATTTGTTCCTGTCAACCTTATGTTGCCTTTTTGTTTTTTCACTGGTTGAATCATGGGTGTGTTTTATAGCAAGCAAGGCAAGCTGAATGTTTGAACTGGTGATGATAAATCTTGGCAAAAGGGCAACACTTAACAATAGCTCCCTCCTGCACGCTGCCGGGCGCTAAACCTATGACACAGTGTCTCAGAACAACGGTTTGGTTTCCAGGGTGAGTGGCACGAGGGAAACGACAAGCAGACAGTGTGGAAGACAGGAAAATTGTGGAAGACAGGAGATAGCTGAGTCTGTAAAAATTACAATGGAAAAGGTTTATAATGATTATATATATATAGATATAGATAGATAACTACAAAGTAGTCGTTGGGGGAAGCCTGAGGACCGCAGACGCAACCTCTCTTCTCCATCTGTCTCTGTCGGCAGCCGCTGGCAGCAGCTCATGTGTGTGGAGTTCGGTCCATTGTTTGATGTTCTCATGCCAGTTCTTCCGCTGTCTTCCTCTTCTTCTCCCGCCCTCGGTGACGTAATGCTATTTTTTACGTCATCTTTCTGACCTTACATGACGTCTTCTACTACGTAAAGATATCATGTTCTAAATATTCCTTCAATTGTCTATGTACACACCACTATCTCTATCTCTCTCTTATCTCAGTGATCGTGTGTAACCACCACCACGACAAACCAGACTGGTAACTCCACGAATATATATATATATATAAACAAAAAAACAACAACTGTGTTTTGTAAACTAAGAACTACCTTTGGTAAGAGGCATCCAGCCTGTCAGATCATGGGTCTGTCTTCAGGGACTGTGTTAGTGGAAATCTTCTACTTCTTGTTCTTCTTCTTCTTTTGTCTATGGTCTGAAACGTTAGACGCCTCTTATATCAGGAGTGAGTCTTATTTTAACAACCAACGGTTTTTGGGTTTTTTTTAAAGCTTTCTCCGTTGTAGTGGTTGAAGAGAAAAGAGCGGAAAAAAAAAAGAAAACATCAACAATTAATCAAAAGCCTAATGATTATGAAATCTTCAATTTATGACGGGGATGGGTTCTGATTGTTAAGAATTCGCAAATGCGTCTGTACAAGAGGCGGGTGCTTAGCATGCATGCAGGCATATGATCAGCAAATATGATTATGAGGAAGTAGCATAAATCAGACAGGTGAATATGAATGCAAATGTGCGTGTGGGACTGCCACGACTGAGACACAGGTGAATTCAACATCAGTTTGACAGCAGAATATAAAAAGCATGCTGTCACTCAGAGCCTCGAACGTTTAGAGAGATGCATCTGGAGCCAGTTGCATTGCTTGGTTCTAACTTTTGGACAGTTACACTGACTAAATGCCTACGTTGATCGAACTACGCCATTAGTCAGTTCCATACTACACACAGTTAGTAGCGGGTTACGACCATACTGGACCATACACGAGATCATCAGGGCTTGCCAAGACATTCCTGCAGGGCACAGTGCAAGGGGGGAGAAGGAGAGGCAGACAGAGGAAGAGATGGGAGGACAACATCCCAGAATGGACGGGCTTGAGGTTGAGCGATACAGTCAGGAGGTCAGAAAACCGAGAGGATTGGAGGATGCTGGTTGCCAGATCACCTGTGGCGCCCCAACGGTCCACAAGACTACGGGATAGGTGAAGGTGAAGGTGAGGCTCTTCCGTCCGAGCAATGCAACTGGCTCCTGGTCCTTTGAAACGTGCATCTCTCCACCTCCATGTTACTGGTTACTGCGTTATGTTCTCCTTTTCTTTTTCTTTCTCTGTGTGTGTGTGTGTGTGTGTGTGTGTGTGTG
>NC_134883.1:6459199-6464199 GCF_041734735.1 Babylonia areolata
TGTCTGTCTGTCTGTCTGTCTGTCTGTGTAGAGTTGTGAAGAAAGAACTGAAGCTCTCATTTTCACCGGTGGCTGTTTCAGGAATGCAGTGGCCCAGAGATCCAGAAAAGGTGGACGTGTTTGACTGCCGGATGCAGAAATGGTGAGGCTGCAGTGCGTTGATAACATTGAACAGTACCCAGCACACAGCACACAGCACACACACAGGCATAGTCGCGTGCACACACAAGTATATATATACAACACATACGCGCACGTGTACTTGCATAGACACAGACACAGACACAGACACACACAGGCACACACAGGCATACACACACACACACACACACACACACACACACACACACACACACACACACACACACACACACACACAGACACACACACACACACACACACACACACACACACACACACACACACACACACACACACACACACACACACACACACAGCTGGACTGGATTAGAGAGTCTTTTGAACTGAATCGACGACTCCCCCCTACCCTCATCCCATACCCCCACCCCCCCTGCCAAGTGCTTTAATTGTTCGAAGCCGGTAATAAAGTATTTTGAAGTGATCTGAATGTGTTGAAGCAGACAATAAAGTCGTTTGAAGTGAACCTGAATCTGATGAAGCAGAGCAGACAATAACTTCTGTTGTTGACGTTAATTGAATCTGGAGAGCAGACAGTAAACTCGCTTGGATTGAAATTAAATCCCCCTCCTCCTCCCCTCGTCCCCCCCCCCCTCCCCATTTCCTCTGCGCTACGTGTGGTTATTGTTCGAAACAGGCTATAACCTCTTCTGAACTGAATTGAACCCCCACCCCCCACCCGCACCCCCACCCCACTCCCTATTGTGGCAGATATGTTTATTCCTTGAAGCAGACAATAAACTCGTTTGAACTGAATTTAATCACACACATCCCCACCCCCCACTCCCCCACCCACACCCACCCCCCACTTGCCCCCCCCCACCCCCACCCCACCACTCCCTAAGCCATGCATGGGTGTTATTGTTTAAAACAGGCAGTATCGTCTTATGAATTGAACTGAACCCCCACCCCAACCCCCATCCCCCACTTTGGCAGATATGTTAATTGTGTTTGAAACAAACAATAAATTCGTTTGAAGTGAATTTAATCGCCCCTCCGCCCCTCCCCCTCCTCCCCCCCTCCCCGCCCCCCCCCCCCTCCCCCCACCCCCGACCCCCCGACCTCCACCCTCCCTATGTGCGAGCTGAATCGGTAGCATAAAACAGCATTGTCTTGAAGTTGTGTACCTTGTGAATGGGGAGAGAGAGAGAGAGAGTTACCACTTTCCACCATTTGTTATTCATGGCAGGTACATCCAGGCGGCCAGCACCCCCAAGAACATCATCATCCTGCTGGACACCAGCGGCAGCATGACGGGAAAGAGGTTCACCATCGCCCAGAGCACGGTGTCCACCATCCTGGATACACTCAGCGACGAGGACTACTTCAACATCATCAAGGTATTTGTATTTGTATTTGTATTTCTTTTTATCACAACAGATTTCTCTGTGTGAAATTCGGGCTGCTCTCCCCAGGGAGAGCGCGTCGCTACACTACAGCGCCACCCTTTTTTTTTTTTTCTTTTTTTTTTTTGTATTTTTTTCCTGCATGCAGTTTTATTTGTTTTATCGATGTGGATTTTTCTACAGAATTTTGCCAGGAACAACCCTTTTGTTGCCGTGGGTTCTTTTACGTGCGCTAAGTGCATGCTAGCACACGGGACCTCGGTTTATCGTCTCATCCGAATGACTAGCGTCCAGACCACCACTCAAGGTCTAGTGGTTGGGGGAGAAAATATCGGCGGCTGAACCGTGATTCGAACCAGCGCGCTGAGATTCTCTCGCTTCCTAGGCGGACGCGTTACCTCTAGGCCATCACTCCACTACTGTGCTGTAGTGTTGTTGTATGTCTGATTGATACTTTTGACTTCATGCAACCCTGTGCTGTATAGTGTTGTTGTATGTCTGATTGATACTTTTGACTTCATGCAACCCTGTGCTGTATAGTGTTGTTGTATGTCTGATTGATACTTTTGACTTCATGCAACACTGTTCTGTAGTGTTGTTGTATGTCTGATTGATACTTTTGACTTCATGCAACACTGTGCCTGTAGTGTTGTTGTATGTCTGATGGATACTTTTGACTTCATGCAACCCTGTGCTGTATAGTGTTGTTGTATGTCTGATTGATACTTTTGACTTCATGCAACACTGTTCTGTAGTGTTGTTGTATGTCTGATTGATACTTTTGACTTCATGCAACCCTGTGCTGTATAGTGTTGTTGTATGTCTGATGGATACTTTTGACTTCATGCAACACTGTGCTGTATAGTGTTGTTGTATGTCTGATGGATACTTTTGACTTCATGCAACATTGTGCTGTAGTGTTGTTGTATGTCTGATTGATACTTTTGACTTCATGCAACACTGTGCTGTATAGTGTTGTTGTATGTCTGATTGATACTTTTGACTTCATGCAACACTGTGCTGTATAGCGTTGTTGTATGTCTGATTGATACTTTTGACTTCATGCAACCCTGTGCTGTATAGTGTTGTTGTATGTCTCATTGATACTTTTGACTTCATGCAACCCTGTGCTGTAGTGTTGTTGTATGTCTGATTGATACTTTTGACTTCATGCAACACTGTGCTGTATAGCGTTGTTGTATGTCTGATTGATACTTTTGACTTCATGCAACACTGTGCTGTATAGCGTTGTTGTATGTCTGATTGATACTTTTGACTTCATGCAACCCTGTTCTGTAGTGTTGTTGTATGTCTGATGGATACTTTTGACTTCATGCAACACTGTGCTATATAGTGCTGTTTTATGTCTGATTGATACTTTTGACTTCATGCAACCCTGTGCTGTATAGTGTTGTTGTATGTCTGATGGATACTTTTGACTTCATGCAACCCTGTGCTGTATAGTGTTGTTGTATGTCTGATTGATACTTTTGACTTCATGCAACACTGTTCTGTAGTGTTGTTGTATGTCTGATTGATACTTTTGACTTCATGCAACACTGTTCTGTAGTGTTGTTGTATGTCTGATTGATACTTTTGACTTCATGCAACCCTGTGCTGTATAGTGTTGTTGTATGTCTGATTGATACTTTTGACTTCATGCAACACTGTGCTGTATAGCGTTGTTGTATGTCTGATTGATACTTTTGACTTCATGCAACACTGTGCTGTATAGTGTTGTTGTATGTCTGATTGATACTTTTGACTTCATGCAACCCTCCAGCCCTTGACATTAGAACTTTGTAGTCAATGTCAAATAAACTGTCAAAGTGTCAAAGTCTCTCTCTCACTCTATCTCTCTCTCTCTCTCTCTCTCTCTGTCTCTCTCTTTATCTGTCTCTGTCTCTCTCTTTATCTGTCTCTGTCTCTCTCTCTTTCCTCCTTCCCTCCTCTCTCTCTCAGTCTTTCTCTGTCTGACTCTCTGTCTCTGTCTCTGTCTCTCTCTCTCTCTCTCTCTTCATTAAAATTCAAATCACAACAGACCGTTAGAAGAGGAGGCGGACTGGGGGCAAGATGGGGGTGGGTGGGTGGGGGGGGGGATCCTGAATCTGATCCTGAGAATTAGGTCAGGTTTACGTTCATTTACACACTCTGCCCAATTTTCACAGCATGGCAAATCTAGGTCGCTACGTGTGAACACATAATAGGATTCACAGCTCATGAGCCTTCTTGTGGGGTAAGCGTTCTTCTGCGTGCCGACCTGTGAGAGTAAACGGCCTCTTTCTTCTTCTTCTTCTTCTTCTTCTTCTTCTTCTTCTTCTTCTTCTTCTTCTTCCTCTTCTTCTTCTTCTTCTGTTTCTTCTTCTTCTTCTTCTTCTTCTTCTTCTTCTTCTTCTTCTTCTTCTTCTTCTTCTTCTTCTTCTTCTTCGCCGCTTATGGGTTACAATTCCCACGTTCACCCGTGTCTTCAAGTGTGGTTTTCAACGTGCGTGACTCCGCCATGTACGTAGCCATATTCCGTTTTCGGGAATCTTTTCTTCATAAGTCTCTTCATTTTTATTCTCCTCATAAAACGGTTACACATATCTTTGGTCTCCTTGTGGACATACAACTGAGCACTTTTTCCAAAATGTAGTCCTGGCTGTTTTACTAGTGTTCAGAGCAGATGGAAAGTCCTGGTTTTTCTACTAGTGTTCAGAGCAGATGGAAAGTCCTGGCTGTCCTTCTAGTGTCCAGATGGAAAGTCCTGGTTGTGCTACTAGTGTCCAGATGGAAAGTCCTGGTTGTTCTACTAGTGTTCAGAGCAGATGGAAAGTCCTGGTTGTTCTACTAGTGTTCAGATGGAAAGTTCCGGCTGTCCTTCTAGTGTTCAAATGGAAAGTCCTGGTTGTTCTTCTAGTGTTCAGATGGAAAGTTCCGGCTGTCCTTCTAGTGTTCAAATGGAAAGTCCTGGTTGTTCTTCTAGTGTTCAGATGGAAAGTTCCGGCTGTTCTACTAGTGTTCAGATGGAAAGTCCTGGCTGATTTTCTAGTGTCTAGATGGAAAGTTCTGGCTGCCCTTCTAGTGTTCAGATGGAAAGTCCTGGTTGTTCTTCTAGTGTTCAGATGGAAAGTTCCGGCTGTTCTACTAGTGTTCAGATGGAAAGTCCTGGCTGATTTTCTAGTGTCCAGATGGAAAGTCCTGGCTGATTTTCTAGTGTCTAGATGGAAAGTCCTGGCTGTCCTTCTAGTGTTCAAATGGAAAGTCCTGGCTGTCCTTCTAGTGTTCAGATGGAAAGTCCTGGCTGTCCTTCTAGAGTTCAGATGGAAAGTCCTGGCTGTCCTTCTAGTGTTCAGATGGAAAGTCCTGGCTGTCCTACTGTTCTGGCTGTCAAAACTGAAAGACGTGAAGGTATACTGTTCTTTTGGCTCTCAAAGGAGAACGTTCTGGCTGTCAAAACAGAAGGAAGGAGTATGAAGTTGTAGTTGTTCTTCATGGGGAAGATATGGCAGTTAA
>NC_134883.1:6479199-6501699 GCF_041734735.1 Babylonia areolata
GACCCTCAGATTGACAGTCCAACGCTTTAACCACTCGGCTATTGCGCCCGTCAAGTCCCGGGTTCGAATCCCGGTCAAGGGCGCCTTGGTGGGTAAAGGGTGGACATTTTTTTTTCAGTCTCCCAGGTGCAGCCCTGCTGGTGCCTGAACCTCCTTCGTGTGCATACGCTTGCTTCATAAAAATGATGATAAATATCCCAACAACGTTAAATATCCCATTATCCATGTCAGCGCTCGGTGGTTTATGGAAACAGAAACATACGTGGCATTCCCCCCCCCCCCCCCCCGGCCCCCCCACCCTCTCCCCCCACCCCCCTCTCCTCTCCCTGAAAACGAAGTATGAGCTGTCTTCGTGGCGAGGGTAAAAGAGATAATGGACGTAAAAGCCCACTCGTGTATACGATTGAGCATGGGAGTCGCATCCTAAGAACGAAGAAGAAGAAGATTTTTTTTTTCGCGGAAGGAGAGGACTGTGCCTCCTGCCTTCCTGTGCCGAGCCCAGTGAATAAGAGTTACCCTCCCCCTGCGGCACTAGACTTCTGAGGGACCTTTGCTTTTAACCTTTCCTGTAATTTGTTACCGACAGGGATTCTCTCTCTCTCTCTCTCTCTCTCTCTCTCTCTCTCTCACTCCAGTGTACCTTGAATGATGGTCTAGATGCTAGTCTTTTTGATGAGACGATAAACTGAGGTCCCGTGCACTTAGCGCATGTAAAACGAACCCACGGCAACAAAGAGGGCTGTCCAAGGCAAAGTTCTGTTGAAAAATCCACTCCGATAGTAAAAACAAATACACTTACAGACTGAGAAAACAAAGAAAAATAAAGCTATGGCTGGCGCTGCGTTTTAGCGACTCGATCTCTCCGAGGAGAGCAGCCCAAAATTTCGCACAGAGAAATGTGTTACGACAGAAAAGCAACACAATATAGTGCAATACAGTACAGTTTCGGTTTCTCAAGGAGGCGTCACTACGTTCGCACAACTCCATATACGCTACACCACATCTGCTAGCCAGATGCCTGACCAGCAGCATAACCCAACGCACCTGCTCAGACCTTGAGTGCATGTATGTATATATGTGTACCTATCAGAGTGTACCTACTACTGAATTTTGCCAGAGGACGACACTCTCGTTGCCATGGGTTCTTTTTTGAGTTTTTGAGTGCGCCAAGTGCGTGCTGCACACGGGACCTCGGTTTATCGTCTCCTCCGAATGACAAGACGCTCAGTTTAGGAGAAAGAGCGAGAGTGGGATTCGAACTCAGACCCTCGCGGACTCTCTGTATTGGCAGCTGAGCGTCTTAACCATTCTGCCACCTCCCTTCGTGATGCAATGCAAGCCAATCCAGTCCAATCCTTCTTCTTCTTCTTCTGCGTTCGTGGGCTGCAACTCCCACGTTCACTCGTATATACACGAGTGGGCTTTTACGTGTATGACCGTTTATACCCCGCCATGTAGGCAGCCATACTCCGCTTTCGGGGGTGTGCATGCTGGGTCTGTACTTGTTTCCATAACCCACCGGACGCTGACATGGATTACAGGATCTTTAACGTGCGTATTTGATCTTTTGCTTGCGTGTACACACGAAGGGGGTTCAGGCACTAGCAGGTCTGCACACATGTTGACCTGGGAGATCGGAAAAATCTCCACCCTTTACCCACCAGGCGCCGTCACCGAGATTCGAACCCGGGATCCTCAGATTGAAGCATTCGGCTATTGCGCCCGTCCCAGTCCAATCCAATCCATCAACAATGTTACACAGTACAACAGATACACTGTGCAACGCACCACAATGCAATGCAGTTGATTACCAACATGGTGAGGAGTGTCCATTACTCTGTTCTCAGGGGATGGGGCTGGTGATTTCGTTTGCAATGCCAGTGTTTGATCCACGCTCCAGCTCCAAAGTGGTCAGTTCTGTGTGTGTGTGTGTGTGTGTGTGTGTGTGTGTGTGTGTGTGTGTGTGTGTGTGTGTGTGTGTGTGTGTGTGTGTGTGTGTGTCCCTTGCGTATGCAGTGTGTGCGTCGCGTGTGATTGTTTGATGTTTAAAGTCATGAGCTGTTTTGTTTTTTATAGCAAGCATTAATTGCCAGGAAAGCTATGTGGCTTTTAGTTTACAATAGTATGTTTCATATTTCAGCTACAACCTTTCTGTGTTTTGCTCGCTTTGTTTTGTTCCTTCTTTCTTTCGTTGAGTACCTATTTAGTTAGTCAGTCAGTCAGTCAGTTAGTTGGTTACCTAGTTAGCTAGTTATCAAGTTCGTTTGTTACCGAAACCCCACTTTCTAGGCCGAGAGATTGGGACCCGTTAGCATCAACTTTCTCACTACAAAAGCTTCCCCGCACAGGTTAACCCTTTCACCGCCAAGCTCGCATTTATGTACAGGCGTGGTAGAGAACCCATGTCACTGAAAGGTGACCATTCATTGGTCTGTTATCCATGAACCTACTGCTCTTAATGTTCGGTGGTAGGATAGGCCATATTTTCTGTACATCGCAGGGGGAATCCCCAGCTGTTCTTACCCACTGTCTTTTCTGTGCTTATACCACAAGGGAATTTTGTACTCTAAATTGACTGGCGGTGAAAGGGTTAAAATGCGCTGTCTCCCATTTTCACAGCCACATGCGAGTGCGCACCATACAAGAATGAGAAGCTCTTACAGACGTCATCAACGGACAGGGTGGATTAGCAAGAATATTTCTTTAGTTAGGTAGTTAGGTAGTCAGTTAGTCAGTTTGTTAGTTTGTTTTTATTTATATATATGATTACGTATATATATATATATATATATATATATATATTAACTGTGTATTTGTTTGTTTGTTTGTTTTTCTTTCGTTGTTTCTATCCTTTCCTGTGAGCAGGGCAAAGAGGAGGAAAATCCGGAAAAGAACTTGCTGGGAGTGGTGGGGACGGACGTACGGATCAACGAAATCATTAAACTGATTCCCAACTACAGGGTAGGGATACAGGAAGTTCAGCTTCTGTGTGTGTGTGTGTGTGTGTGTGTGTGTGTGTGTGTGTGTGTGTGTGTGTGTGTGTGTGTGTGTGTGTCTCGCTCGCTCGCTCTCCTCCTCTTCCTCCTCCTCCTCCTCCTCCTCTCCTCCCCCCCTCTCTCTCTCTCTCTCGGATATTTCCACACCCTCTTTCCTTGTTTTTTCACTATGTGTTTTCGAGCACACGCGTGTGCATACAGCGGCGTATGCGTGTACGTATGTGCTTTCATCACCACCACCACCACCCGTACACCCTGCCGGGCCCCATACTTCCCCAACTTCCCACACTCACCCACCCCGGATATCTTTAATTAAGAGTTTTGAAGACACCCTGGTGGCTCTAAACCGATTTCTCTGAAACCGTGAAGAGGTAAGACTGGACTTTTTTTCTGTTGTTTCTTCTTCTTCTTCTACTACTACTTTTTTTTTTCGCCCCGTTACCTGCACACCGTTTCAGTGGTACCATTACTCCTACGTCGCTCATTCCGAGTGGACTTTTTATGTCGGGGACCTCTTTCCAAGTCCCGTTAGATTACTTTGTGCTTGTGGTATCAGCATCCATCCAATCCATCTCTCTCTCTCTCTCTCTCTCTCTCAGCTGGTGACAGGAATGACCAGGATAATGCGGGTGGAGAGGTTTGGGTAACGGATGAAGAGGAGGAAGGGGTTCTTAGCCCACGGCTTTCTAGTCTCGGTAATCCCACGTGTGTGTGTGTGTGTGTGTGTTGGAGGGGGGTGGGGTTGGGTTTTTTTTTTCCCGCACGTTGCGTGGGAATGCGAGAGAAAGTGTGGTCGTTTCCCTGTCAACTCCCCGCCGCCCACCGCCCCCATCCGCCCCACACCCCTCCTCACCTCCTCACTTTCTAGAAAGGCATTGTGCGAGAAAGCGAGGGGTTTGGAGAAAGTGTGGGGTTGTGAGAAAGTGGGATTACGAGTAAGCGTGGGAAAGTGGGATTGCAAGTAAGTGTGGGATTATGCAAGTGTGGGACTGCGAGTAAGTATGGGACTGCGAGAGAGCGAGGGATTGTGCGAGAAAGCGAGGGATTGTGCGAGAAAGCGAGGGATTGTGCGAGAAAGCCAGGGATTGTGCGAGAAAGCGAGGGATTGCGCGAGAAAGCGAGGGATTGTACGAGAAAGCCAGGGATTGTGCGAGAAAGCGAGGGATTGCGCGAGAAAGCCAGGGATTGTGCGAGAAAGCGAGGGATTGCGCGAGAAAGCGAGGGATTGTGTGAGAAAGCGAGGGATTGTGAGAAAGCGTGGGCTATCAGGCGGATATATTTCCTTTGTTGGGATTTTTGTTGTTGTTTTTTGTTTTCTTCTATTCATGTATACTAACAAGCCAACAACCAAATGATATACTGGAGTGTATGCTTTTCTTTCTCACTTGTCCCATGTTTTCTGCCTTCTCTTCCGTCCCTCTCCTGCGACAGATCCCGGGGGGGGGGGGGGGGGGGGGGGGGGCTGTTTCTGTAGGACCACTGGATCTGGTTTCCCCTACTGGGAATGCGCTGAGTGAGGACTGAATGTCTTTTTGTTGTCCACAGTTAGGGGTCAATGGCTACGCCTTCGCCGTCACCAACCACGGATACGTGCTCTTCCACCCTGACTTCAGACCGTTTGTGAGTACCCTGTTCCAGACGTGTGTGTGTGTGTGTGTGTGTGTGTGTGTGTGTGTGTGTGTGTGTGTGTGTGTGTGTGTTTCAGCGTTTGATAAACCGAGGATATCATGTTTCGGATGAGACAATCCATAAACCGAGGTCCCACGCGCAGCAGTCACTTAGCGCACGGTAAAACAACCGACGGCAACAAAAGGGTTCTCACTGACAAAATCCTGTAGCAAAAATCCACTTTGATAGCAAAACAAATGCATTTGCAGACATGATATTTTTTTGGACATGGGTAACAAAGCCATTTGCAGACAGTTTGGGTTTTTTTCCGGTAACAAATACATTTGGCTATTGGTATCAAAGGCATTTGCAGACAGAATATTTTTTTAACATGGGTAACAAAGCCATTTGCAGACAGAATGTTTTTTTTTCGATATGGGTAATAAAGCCATTTGCAGACAGAATATTTTTTTCGGATTTGGGTAACAAATATATTTGCAGACAGAATATTTTTTTGGATATGGGTAACAAAGTCATTTGCAGACAGAATATTTTTTTATATGGGTAACAAAGTCATTTGCAGACATAATATTTTTGGACATGGGTAACAAAGCCATTTGCAGACAGAATATTTTTTGGATATGGGTAACAAAGCCATTTGCAGACAGAATATTTTCTTGGATTTAATTTGGATAACAAAGCCATTTGCAGACAGAATATTTTTTGGATATTGGTATCAAAGGCATTTGCAGACAGAATATTTTTTGGATATTGGTAACAAAGCCATTTGCAGACAGAAGAAAATACAGGTAGTGCTGTTCTGTGGCAACGCACTCTCCCGAGGGAAAGCGGCCCGATTTTCACACACAGAAATAAATTGTCAAAAATAAATAATACGTTAAATACAAAAATCTTCTTTTAAAAAAGAAAATCGGTAATTAGTGTTATGGAGACAGTGACAGATACCCATCCCATTTTTTGTCTCAGAAATACATGTCTGGAGTTTAGTTCTGGTTGGAGAGCGACAAATCTGGAGTATATTTCGCTTGTTATCATCTTTCTGTGCGATTTACAAGACATTTACATAAAAAAAAAGTGCCTGCCACATTACATAAGACATTAAATTAGGGTAGGAAGCTAATTATACTTACAGATTTCGAGCTGGCACTAAACAAAACCAAGCAGTGTCGAGTTTGATGATGATGATGATGATGATGGTGATGATGGTGACGTGGGGTGAAGGGGGTAGCTGTGGAAGGCATGAGTGCTTGCGTGCATGTATGTGAGTGAGTGGGTGAGTACTCGAGTGTGTGTGTGTTTCACAACTCATGACAATCTCGTGTGGAGTGTTTTGTGCATTACCTTCCCCATTTACCCTCTCCCATTCGAGCATTCATTTCGTGTGTGTTAGCTCCCGGTTGTGCGTTTTTTACGTGCAATCGGGAAGTCTCGTTTGTGTGTTTTGTGTCACTGCTGAGCAGAGTTTAAAGTCTCTCTGTTCTGTCAGTGGCACTTCTCTAGGCTTTGCGCCCGCGGCCTTCTTAGAGGAAGGTCGTGCTTGTTTGGGGTTGGGTTTTTTTTTGCCCAGTTGGCACCCTCAAGTGAGGATTGTTTTCCTCCGGGTGGCCATGTATCTTTGTTGGGTGTGCTCCAGCGCAGAGGGTGTGCCCTGCTGGACGTGTCTAGTCTTTGTTTTGTTTTTTTTATTTCCAGCGTCAGGGTAGTGGTACCCGGTTGGCAGGTGAGTTAGCTGTTGCATTGTTGAACGCATCTGTTGTAGTTTGTACTTGTCAGTTGGCTGTTATAAGTGCTGTTTCTTTGTTCATTTGTCCTGTTCTGTTAAGATGCGAGATGTTTGATTTTGTTTATTGGGATTTGAGGGTTAATGCTAAAAACCTCAGGCTTGTATTGTTTTCCTATGTTGTGATATTTTTAACATAACTTTTAAAAATAATGGTACGCTTAAAGTATTTCTGCCACTAACGTTTTCTTGTGAACCCCTTTACTATTATTGTAAGAATGTTTCTATTTTCGTTATGTTCACAAGGTCAAATTATCATATGTTTTCTAAACTATCAGGTTTTTTTCCCCAGTTTCAACGTCTTATGTACAATATCTTTCAGAAAATGTGTTCACTAGTGAATGTGAAGTAGGGAGCTGTCGAACGGAATTTTATAGTGATATTTTATGATGCTGTTTCAGTTTCGTTGAATCTTTTGTTCATCACTGTCTTGCATGTTCATTGAGGGGGGGCAGGGGTAATCCTTCCAGAAGGATAATATAATTTATGCAGTTTGCAGCGTCCCACTTCCTGCACCATCTCCCCTTCAGCCTGTGTTGGCCAGGCAGCGTTGTTGCTCCATCTGCTGCTGACTGCTGTCTTCCTGCTGCCCTCTTCCCATCACTGTCTCTAGTTGTTTCGTCGTCTTCATCTGTTTCCAGTCTTCACCGTCCAAGTCTTCGTTTTCCTCTTGTGTTGTGCAGTGCTTCAGTTTATCTATTCGTCAAACGTCCTAAGTTCATTAGCATTCTCCGGACTGACTGCCGCTGAACGGCCGTGTCTTAAAGCTCTGTGTTTTGTGGGGTTTTTTTGTGTGTTATTTATCCATTCTGTCATCGTTTAAGTTATCATTTCTTGCTAAGATTGTAGTTTTATTAGTCAAGTTCTGTGTGTGATGGAATAAATGTGAACCCTGAATTATTTTAGTCTGTTGTCTGGGTGTTAGTGCTGGGCTGGGTGGTGGTTTCTAGTCCGCTCTTATAGCGCGTGACAGTGTGTGTGTGTATTTTAAATCACAACAGATTTGTCAGTGTGAAATTCGGGCTGCTCTCCCTGGGGAGCTACACTACAGCGCCATCCATTTTTTTGTATTTTTTCCTGCGTGCAGTTTTATTTGTTTTTCCTATCGCAGTGGATTTTTCTACATAATTTTGCCAGGAACAACCCTTTTGTTGTCGTGGGTTCTTTTACGTGCGTTAAGTGCATGCTGCACACGGGACCTCGGTTTGTCTCATCCGAATGACTAGCGTCCAGACCACCACTCGAGGTCTAGTGGAGGGGGAGAAAATGTCGGCGGCTGAGCCGTGATTCGAACCAGTGCGCTCAGATTCTCTCACTTCCTAGGCGGACGCGTTACCTCTAGGCCATCACTCCACTCTGTGTGTGTGTGTGTGTGTGTGTGTGTGTGTGTGTGTGTGTGTGTGTGTGTTTTGTTGTTGTTGTTGTTGGCATTAGGGAAGAGAAAGACCGAGAGATACAGAGAGATATATATACAGAGAAAAAGAGAGAGAGAGAGAAAAGCGATGTCAAAAACCTCCATTGCATTGTGGTGAAGGACACTGAGTTGTTGGCTGTTTATGTTTCAGTTCAAGTCCGGGAATTCCAAGAACCTGGAGTTACGGCCAAAGTACAACAGCGTGGACCTGTCAGAGGTGGAGTTACCCCACAACCATGGGGCCAACAGGGAGCATCCGGTGAGTTTCGTAAAAATAAAAAAAAATTAATAAAATAAAATAAAAATTGAAAACCCACTCTTTTAGACTGCATTATACACACGTGCGTACACGCAAGCAGAAGATCAAAATACGAACGTTATTAAAGATCGTGTAATCCATGTCCACTTTCGGTGGTTTATGGAAACAAGAACGCACCCAGCAATGCGCACCCCCGAAAACGGAGTATAGCTGCCTACATGGCGAGGCAAAAAAACGGGCATACACGTAAAAGCCCTCTCTTACGTTACTTACGAATGAACGTGGGAGTGTATGTGCGTGCGAGCGAGGGGCTCTGTGTGTATGCATACATTTATATAAATATATATATATGTGTGTGTGTGTGTGTGTGTGTGTGTGTGTCTTGTCACAGCTGAGGAAATACCTGCTGACCTCCATAGAGGGCGGACTCGACACGACCCAGACCGTGCTGACACACTTCGATGGAATGGTCAGTGTGTGTCCGTCCGTGTGTCTGTCTGTCTCCACTTACTGCAGGGGTGGCTGGTCGTTAAGTGTATTCTGTTCTCTTCCATTCTGTTCTGTTCTGTTCCATTCTATTCTGTTTTAAACTTGCTGCAGGGTTGGCTGGTCGTAAAGTCTATTCTGTTCTGTTCCATTCTGTTCTGTTCTGTTCCATTCTATTCTGTTCTGTTCCATTCTATTCTGTTCTGTTCCATTCTATTCTGTTCTTTCCGTTCTGTTCTGTTCTGTTCTGTTCCATTCTATTCTGTTCTGTTCCATTCTATTCTGTTCTAGACTTACTGCAGGGTTGGCTGGTCGTAAAGTCTATTCTGTTCTGTTCCGTTCTATTCTGTTCTAAACTTACTGCAGGGTTGGCTGGTCGTTAAGTCTATTCTGTTCTGTTCTAAACTTATGCAGGAGTGGCTGGTCATTAACTGCATTCTATTGATCTGTTCTATTCTATTATATTCCATTCTGTTCTATTCTAGTCTTTTCTATTCGAAACTTACTGCAGGGGTGGGTGGTCATTAATTCTATTCTATTCTATTCTAAACTTACTGCAGGGATGGCTGGTCGTTAATGCTGTTCTATCCTGTACTGTTCTATTCTAAACTTACTGCAGGGGTGGATGATTATTTATTCTATTCTATTCTAATCTATTCTAAACTTTCTGCAGGGGAGGCTGAGCATGAACAATATTCTTTGTTGTTGTTTTTTTTTGTTGTTGGTTGGTTGTTGTTGTTGTTGGTTTGTTTTTTGTTTTTTTTCGGGGGCGGGGGGGGGGGGGGGGGTAAACAGATTTTTCTGTGTGAAATTCGTGGCCTTTTGTATGTGTCTTTTTGTATGTATTTTGTTTAGCGTGGTTTGGAAGTATTCTTAAATCTTTCTTCTTTTTTCCTACGATTTTTTTTTTTTTTTTTATTTTTAGATCCGAGGATGATAGATTAATTGGAAGGGCTGACAGCACAACGTGGGGATGATTTGCCGTATGATGCTTAATGGTTCAGATATGACATGGACTGTATTGTTTTGTAGTAGGTTTTGTTTCCTTATTTCTCTTTCTTTCTTTCCTTTTTTTCTTTCTCTCTCTCTCTCTCTCTCTCTCTCTCTCTCTATATATATATATATATATATATATATATATATATATATATATATATACTCACACTGTTGAGTTCTTTATTCTTAGTCGGACAGTCATAATGTGGTACTGTGCGGTTTGCTGGACTATAAGAAACGAGGTAAGATGCAAACAAAAATAATGTATGTAAATTCGTTCTCTCTCTCTCTCTCTCTCTCTCTCTCTCTCTCTCTCTCTTTACAGAAGCGGGTCAGGCTCCAGAAGAACAGTTACCAGTTCATCGCCGTGGCCAACACCTTTAGGTGAGTACCTTCAATTACACGCGGTTCACCAAAAGTTAAGGACCACTTACCTTCAATTACACATGCTTCACCAAAAGTTAAGGACCGCTTACCTTCAATTACACACGGTTCACCAAACGTTAAGGACCACTTACCTTCAATTACACACGCTTCACCAAAAGTTAAGGACCACTTACCTTCAATTACGCACAGTTCACCAAAAGTTAAGGACCACTTACCTTCAATTACACACGGTTCATCAAAAGTTAAGGACCACTTGCCTTCAATACACACGGTTCACCAAAAGTTAAGGACCACGTACCTTCAATTATACACGGTTCACCAAAAGTTAGGGACCACTTACCTTCAATACAAGGACAGCTTGCCTTCAGTATACAGGCTTCTCGAAGCGTAAAGGACAAGTTGCCTTCTGGACCATTCGCCTTCAGGACCATTCGCCTTCAATGCACAGGGTTCACAAACAGTTAAAGACCATCAGTAAAAAAAAAAAAAGGTTAAAGACCATTTTTACCTTCAATATATAGGGTTAAACTTTTCTTCCTTTTTTTTCTTTTTTTTTTTTTAACTATCTTCATTACAAGGAGTTTAAAAGATTAAGAACAAAAAACAAAAAAACAAAAAACAGGAAGAACCACTTGCTCTCAGTGCGTGGAGTTCGCATTAGCCAAGGGCCAGCTGGGAACTTGTGCAGTTTGTGTGTGTGTGGGGGGGGGGGGGGGTTCGTTTTTTGTTTGTTTTTTGCTTTTTTTTTTTTTTTTTAATCTTTAGGGGCATGGTGAAAGGGTGCTAACATCTCAGCAAACAGCTGTGTATGCAGGCAACGCTGGACGAGCAGCAGCAGTGGTGATTGTCGTAGATGTCATGATGCTGCAGAAATAATTCGACGCAATCTCTCTCTCTCTCTCTCTCTCTCTCTCTCTCTCTGTCTGTCTGTCTGTCTGTCTCTGTCTCTCTCTCTCTCTCTCTCACTCACACACACACACACACACACACACACACACACACACACACACACACACACACACACACACACACACACACACACAAGGAAACGTCTTACTGATGGGGTTTGATATATTTATGATTCAATATTGCTGCCACGTCCATCCCATTTCTCGACCTCCTACCTCCTCCCCCCTACCTCTCCCAACCTCCCCACCCCACCCCCAGGCCTGTGTTTGTATAAGGGCCTGTGGCTGATGTACAATAAACAAGTCAGTGTTCTCTGTGTGTGTGTGTGTGTGTGTGTCTTTGGAATTCTCTCTGTCTCTCTCTCTCTCTCTGTCTCTCTCTCTCTCTCTCTCTCTCTCTTTCTTTCCCTTTTCTGTGTGTGTCTCTCTCTTTCTCTCCTTTTCTGTCTCTGTCTCTCTCTCTCTTTCTCTCTCTCTTTCTCTCTTTCTTTCCCTTTTCTGTGTGTCTCTCTCTCTCTCTCTCTCCTTTTCTGTCTCTGTCTCTGTCTCTTTCTCTCTCTCTCCCTCTCTCTCTCCCTCTGTCTCTCTTTGCTTACCTTCATGTTGACTTTTTATTGTCATTGTGTTTTTCTTTTAATTATCATCATTATAATCATCAATATCATCATCATCATCATCAATATAGTAGTAGTAATAGTATCATCATCATCATCATTATAATCAGTATTGTTGTTATATTACAGGCTGGTGTTTGTCCTGCCGGATAACTATGGCAACAAGGTCCTGGAAATCAAAGACGGCTACATGAGTGACCTGTCCACAGGTGTGACGTAGCTCACTGCAGTAAAGTAGTCTCGTCATCGACGATGACGCTTGGACAATGGTTCAAATCCATCACACCCCTTTACTGCTTTGGATTTGAATTTTCTGTGTGTGCTTCGTGATTGATACACACACACACACACAGGCGGACGCGCGTGCGCGCGCTCTTTCGCACGCACGCACGCACACGCGCGCGCACGCACGCGCGCACGCACACACACACACACACACACACACACACACACAGAGGCGAGACGGACAGACACAAAGACAGAAGTTAGAAGTTTTAAGTTAAGGATGGAAGATGGAATGCAGAAGAATGAACAGACAGATTGGATACTCTCTCTCTCTCTCTCTCTCTCTCGCTCTCGCTCCACCTTCCCTCTGTCTTTCTGTCTCTGTCTCTGTCTGTCTCTCTCTCTCTCTCTCCCTCTCCCCCTCTCTCTCTTTCTCTCTCCCTCACCCTCCACCCTCCCTCTGTCTCCCTCTCCCTCTCTCTCCCCACCCCCTCTATCTCTCTCTCCCCCTCTCTCTCTCTCCCTCTCCTCCCTCTCTCTCTCTATTCTCTCTCTCTCGCTCTCCCTCCACCCTCCGTCTCTGTGTCTCTCTCTATCTCTCTGTCTCTTTCTGTCTCTGTCTCTCTCTCTCTCTCTCTGTCCCTCTCTGTCTCTCTATCTCTGTCCCTCTCTGTGTCTCTCTCTATCTCTCTGTCTCTTTCTGTCTCTGTCTCTCTCTCTCTCTCTCTGTCCCTCTCTGTCTCTCTTTATCCCTCCACCCCTCTTTCTCTCCCCCTCCCCTCTGATGAAACCTGCCAAGACAAAAGACAGGGGGTAGGAGGGGGGGAGGGGCTAGGGGGGTGGGGTGGGGGGAACAGTCTCAGGAGGGCCGCAGAGCGTTCCAGTCCCTAGCTGTGAATGGAAGGGAAAATACATAGATCCTTCCTCTTCAAGTTCCCCCCCCCCCCTCTCTCTCTCTCCCTGTCTCTGTCTGTCTGTCTGTCTGTCTGTCTGTCTGTCTGTCTGTCTGTCTGTCTGTCTCTCTCTCTCTCTCTCTCTCTCTCTCTCTGTCTCTCTCTCTGTCTCTCTCTGTGCCCGTCTGTCTTCCTGCCTGTGTGTGTGTGTGTGTGTGTCTCACTCTCTCTCTCTCTCTCTCTCTCCCCTTCTTTCCCTTTCTCTCTCTCCCTTGCCCTGCAAATCTTTCCTAACCAGAGCAGTGGAACGATACCAGGCGATTTCCCTGTTGCCTCAAGTGTTTTGACGAGGGTCACAATTCAATTACGGCTGTTGCTTCCGCTGGGCAATTGCTGTCTGTTTCCACACTTGATGTTATTCACAAACCGCGCGCGCGCTCGCACACTCACGAACACGCTCAAACACACACGCGCGCACACACACACACACACACAATCACGCACGGACGCACGCGTGCACACACCCACGAAAGCACCACACGCTTAACCGCACGCGCGTGCGAGCATCAGTCGATGTGGGGTGAAGAGAGGGAGGAAGGGAAAGCAATAAGTCGCAAGGGACATGAAGGGAGCTAACCCAAGATGATCGCAGCGGTGATTGCACTGGTGGTGGTTGTGGCCCTTTGTTGCAGAAGTGTTCATGCACTCTGGGAGTGGTAGGGTTTTTTTCCCCCTCAGCCTGATAAGTTGTACACACACACAAACACACACACGGACGCGCACACACACACACACGTGCGCACTCCCGCACGCACGCACACACACACACGCACGCGCGCGCGCGCGCGCGCACACACACACACACACACAACGCACACATGCACACACATGCACACACACGCTCACACACATGCACGCACGCACGCACGCACACATGCACGCACGCACGCACGCAAACACACGCGCGCGCGCGCGCGCGCATACACACACACACACACACACAAACGTGACACGACACGACACGCCCCCAGCCCTTACACACAGACAACACACACACACACACACACACACACACACACACACACACACACACACACACACACACACACACACACACACACCTATACATTTGCATAGAAGAAAGAGAGAGGGAGAGAGAGAGTTACATCAGCTTATCTTGTTTGCATATGTGTGATTTGTGTTGCAGAACTGGGAACTATAATGAAATTACCATCGGAATCACAGTTCATCTTTGCTCCTTGGTAAGACAGGTTTGATTTGTCTGTCTGTCTGTCTGTCTGTCTGTCTGTCTCTCTGTCTCTCTCTCTATCTCTCTCTCTCTCTCTCTCTCTGTGTCTCTCTCTCTCTCTCTCTCTCTCTCTCTCTCTCTCTCTCTCTATCTATCTATCTCTCTATCTCTATCTCTTTCTGTGTGTGTGTGTGTGTGTGTGTATGTGCGTGTGGTAATGTATGTGTGTGTTTCTATGTTCGTTCTTTAGTTTAGCGTCTTTTCACTATTAGTGATATTAGACGATTGAAAAAAAAAAGTGGGGTGGGGAGGGGTGGGAAGAGGGGAAAGAGAAGTCAGAATAAAACAGAAAATGTAGAAAACTACTAAGAAATTCATAACTAACATGAAATTAGCTTTAACAGTAACAATTCAATAATGATGGTAATAACTAAAACCATTAACATGATTATGAAGTACATTAAAGGAATGTAGAAATAGGGTTATGAACTAATTTGAAAGTTCTACTAAAAGAACCTCGTTAGAAATAACTTCCCAAAATCATCTATGTGTGTTTCTATGTGTGGTTGTGTGTGTGTGTGTGTGTGTGTGTGTGTGTGTGTGTGTGTGTGTGTGTGTGTGCAGGATATTCTGCCAGAAAAAGGATGGTGACCTGGTCCAGATGACGACTGACGTGATGGTGATGTTCATCCAGCAGGGCCGCCACTCCCCCTATGACTGTGAGTTGCCTGTCTCCCCCGTGAGAGGGCGCCACATGGGAATCATGTTTTGAGTATGCGTGCTAGCTTTTGATAAGAAACTCTAGGGAGAGCTGGACAGTACAAGGTCTTCAGAGAAGAAGCCCCCCCTCAGTCAGGCGTTTCGGCCCTTAACTCCTTACACTTTAAGGGGGCCGGGTCGCCAAGTGACACTCATAGATTGCCTTGTATTGCCGCCTCTTTTTTTCTTTTTTCCCCCAACCTGGTCCTCAGCAGGTTCGAACCCGCGCCTCCAGGGTGGTCACCGCTACAGGACTGAGTCACCTTTCTGGCAGACGTTTTAAATCACCGAGTCATCGTACGCTTAGTTTGAGTAAAGAAATTTAATTCATTCCTCCTCGACCAGGTCCAGCTGGAACTCTTTTCTGCTGCTTCTGCCATTGAGAGTCTTTGTCGTCTCTCTGCCAGAAATGGACAGCTGTTTCATGAGGCTGTAGGCAGATCCGCTCACAAACCCTCGTGCACCAATCTGTATGGCGAGGACTTTGGCTGGGAAGCCAGATTCTCTCTGGGCTAATCAGTTCGTGTTTAAAGTCTTAACTCCCGAGAGCAAGGTTTCGGTTGCGCATGCGCACTAGAGCCTATCCATAAAAGGGAAAGGGGCGGAGTTTATCTATAAAAAGCGCGAGCACGTGTCCGGTAGAAATGTAAACATGCGGGAGGTGAAAGCAAAACAAAGACCGACTCACTGTTAGCGGAGAAAGATATCCGTGTACTCCTGCCACACCTGCTCCCAAAACCGAAACTGCTTCCTCTCCAGCACTCTCACTTCAGACTGGCGCCGGGGGTTACGAGCGTCAATCACAGTTTTTGTGGAGGTCACTCGCCGGCTGTTTATGTGATCATTCCAGTCCAAGAAAGGTTAGTAGATCGTCATATTTCTCTCCGTTTGCATGTTTTACAAACAATGTGGTCGTTTACGGTTGCCAGCGTCGAGGGGCTGTCTGCATGCTTTCCAATTCTCACCGGACAGTACCACGTGCTGGTGCTATTTTTATCTGACAGACACGTCTAGCGCAAACACAAACGGCTCTAGCTCCGCCCCTTTTCTCTGCATTCAAATTTTGTATTACGTGTAGCTGACACATTTTGTACTTTCCAAAGTCAATTCAGGTCTAGATTGGAAGCTGCTAGGCAAATCTCGCTCTCTGCCATAAATGAAGCCAAACCGTAGCTTTATTAGGCTTTTATTTTGAATAAACCTTCACCGACGTCACAGTGTCAGACTCTGGTGAGAAACTGGCTTGATTCAAATCGCCCGCCATTTATAGTCCGGTTCAGGCTTTAACTCTGTCTGGGCTTCGGTCGTTTACTTGATGCAGCTCGCATCAAATGTTCGGTTGATGCGAGATGAGGTGGGGGGTTTTCGCGTAGTTTAACTGATTTCTGTTTTGTTGACTCACTTGTGTAAACAAAGTGAATCTGTGTTTTAACCCGGTTTTCTGTTGTCTGTGTGTGTGTGTCTGTGTGTCTGTGGTAAACTTTAACATTGGCATTTTCTCTGCAAATACTTTGTCAGCTGACACCAAATTAGGCATAAAAATAGGAAAAATTCAGTTCTTTCCAGTCATCTTCTTTAAAACAATATTGCATCTCTGGGATGGGCACAAAAAAAAAATTAAAAAAAAAAATATATATATATATATATATATATATATGCAAACTGCATTTACTGTTATATTTATATTTTTTGTATTCTCTAAACTTGGCACTTTGATCTGATATTCTGACCCAACAACAAGAGCAGTCATTATTATCATTTTTTGTTCAAACAGGAACTTCTTTTGCTAAGCATGGAAGTTTTATTTATTTTGCAAACGTTTTGGTGCAGATAGTCAGAAAGGGAAATTACTTTGTAATAAATGCTAGGGGACTTAATTCGCTTTAAACTGATCTTTCTCATCTTAAACATTACATTTTGAAATTATACTCAATACATAAAAAGCTTGGATTTTTTTTTTAAGTGTATCACAAGTGAGTCTTGAAGGCCTTGCCTCTCTTGGTTTTTAGATAAATCCCTTAATGGGATACCTGTTGCGTGTTAACACTATAACGTAAAACGCAGTTCATTATCTGAGTTACGTAGATGTGTCAGCTACCGGCGTTGTGTCCAGGTTGCCATGAAGATATATAGTGTTGTGTTAACAATAGACATTCCGTTATACGACGGCAGGACCGGCACTCCTGACGAGTTTTTATTGTACTTTTTTTTTTTTTTTACCCTTGACATGAAGTGGATGCTAACGTAGCGATAGCCTTGAGATGGCTTCAGTGGTCGGCGAGGCTCACAGCACCGTAATTTGGGTTGATTTGACCGGCTCCCCTCCCCTACCCCCCTCTCCCCCAGTGTCTAGGGTTCGTTCGGCATAGGAAGCACACACCCGTCCCCCTCCGCCCCCGCCCCCCGCCCCCAATCCTGCGCTGAAGACCTTCCTTTCCGCCGTTTTATTTGTTGACGTTGTTGTGCAATACCCTATTGTTGTCTTAACGTGTGCGTGTGTCTGTGTGTTTGTGTAGCTGTTTGAGTGTGCATGTGTGTGTGTGAGTGAAAGGGAGAGAGAGAGAGAATCATATTTGGGTACTGCATATATATTCATACACACAGACACGCACGCACGCACACACACACACACACACACACACACACACACACACACACACACACACACACACATATATATATGTATATATATATATATATAGAGAGAGAGAGACATATACAGATGGATTTATTTATCCATTTGTATATTCATTTGCTTATTTATTCCTTTATTTACTAATTCATTCACAAATGCGATTGATTCCGTGTCTTTAGTAAATGGTCCGCGAATATTTTCGTTTCTTTCTTTTGTTTTGATTATTTCCGCTCTGTGTGTGCGTGCGTGCGTGTGTGTGTGTGTGTGTGTGTGTGTGTGTGTGTGCGAGTGTGATCTACACGTGTGGTGGTGTGGTGGTGGTGGTGGTGGTGTGTTGATGTGTTGCTCTCCCTTGGCTCTTCACCAGGCGATAGAGAACTGCTGAGACACATGCTGCAGGACTACAAGAGCACCATGGGCTATGACAGCCTCTGGAACGGCTCCCGCCATGAGGGCCCCGCCCGCAACGTCACCTACGACCCCGTCAGGTAACTGCGCACTTTCTTGGTGTCAGCGGGGCTGGGGTGGGGTGGGGGTCAGGGGTGTGTGTGTGTGTGTGTGTGGGGGGGGGTGATGATCACCTGTTGGGGAGACTTGTTCTGCCTCAAAGGAAGCGAAAGAAGTATGCTTGCTTGAGCTGCACGGCATCTTAATCCCTCCTACCCCACCTCCCAACTCGTTGCCAGTGTATTCACCTTGACGCCCCCCCCCCCCCCCCCACACACACACACACACCCCTTATCCCCCACCCCTCCACTCCCACCCCCACCCCAAACTCCCTCCTCTAGACCTTGAATGGTGGTCTGGGCACACCATACCACATCACAACATACTGCACCATGTATCATACCATGTCGTACCATACTATTCCTATGACATACCTCCATACCGCATAGCATACGTACACCATACCACACCACACTACACCACACCACACCACACTACACCACACCACACCACACCACACCACACCACACCATACCACACCACACTACACCTCACCACACCACGCTACACCACACCATACCATACCACACCACACCTCACCACACCACGCTACACCACACCATACCACACTACACCTCACCACACCACGCTACACCACACCATACCACACTACACCTCACCACACCACGCTACACCACACCACGCTACACCACACCATACCACACCACACTACACCACACCACACTACACCTCACCACACCACGCTACACCACACCATACCACACCACGCTACACCACACCACACCACGCTACACCACACCATACCACACCACACTACACCACACCACACTACACCTCACCACACCACGCTACACTACACCATACCACACCACACTACACCTCACCACACCACGCTACACTACACCATACCACACCACGCTACACCACACCACACCACGCTACACCACACCATACCACACCACACTACACCATACCACACCATGCTACACTACACCACACCGCACCACGCTACACTACACCACACCGCACCACGCTACACTACACCACACCGCACCACGCTACACCACACCACACCATACCACACGACACTACACCACACCACACCACACCACACTACACCTCACCACACCACACTACACCTCACCACACCACGCTACACTACACCATACCACACCACACTACACCTCACCACACCACGCTACACCACACCACACCACACTACACCACACCACACCACGCTACACCACACCACACCACACCATACCACACCACGCTACACCACACCATACCACACCACACTACACCATACCACACCACACTACACCACACCACACCATACCACACCACGCTACACCACACCATACCACACCACGCTACACCACACCATACCACACCACACTACACCATACCATACCACACTACACCTCACCACACCACGCTACACCACACCATACCACACTACACCTCACCACACCACGCTACACCACACCACACCACACTACACCTCACCACACCACACCACACCACACTACACCTCACCACACCACGCTACACCTCACCACACTACACCTCACCACACCACGCTACACCTCACCACACTACACCTCACCACACTACACCTCACCACACCACACTGCACCACACCATACCACACTACGCTACACCACACCATACCACACTACACCACACCGCACCACGCTACACCTCACCACACCACACTGCACCACACCACACCACGCTACACTATACCACACCACAATACACCATACCATACCACACTACACCTCACCACACCACGCTACACCTCACCACACTACACCTCACCACACCACACCACGCTACACCACACCATACCACACCACACTACACCTCACCACACCACGCTACACCACACCATACCATACCACACTACACCATACCACACCACACTACACCTCACCACACCACGCTACACTACACCATACCATACCACACTACACCATACCACACCACACTACACCTCACCACACCACGCTACACTACACCATACCATACCACACTACACCATACCACACCACACTACACCATACCACACCACACTACACCTCACCACACCACGCTACACCACACCATACCACACCACACCACACTACACCTCACCACACCACACTACACCTCACCACACCACACCACACCACACTACACCACACCATACCACACCACACTACACCATACCACACCACACTACACCTCACCACACCACACTACACCACACCACACCACACCACACCTCACCACACCACACTACACCACGCCACACCACACCATATCATACCATGTCGTATCATACGATTCCCTTCTCTTGACACACCATCATACTGCATAGCATACAACATACACCTGCCGCACAACTCCAGACGATACGATGCCACCTTGTATCACACCAAACCACACCATGCCATATTTATCGGGACATTCAGTTCCATGCCATACCGCACCATATCACACCATACTATACCATGCAATACAATACATTACAATACAATACAATACAATGCACAATGCATCACAATACAATATACAACACAACTCAACTCAACCTCCACACCACCCCCATACATTACAATACAATACAATACAATACAACACAATGTATGTATGATAGTCAGTCGTGTTCGACTATGACCAACAGAACACCAGAGGAGGTAACTGCTGTTCCGACTATCTGGGCTAGAATTTGATTATAGTAGAGTGTCTTGCCCAAGTTTACATCCCCACTCTCTCGGCCAAGAGGATTTTAGGACAGTCGGCGTTGGGGTGGTTTCCAAAAGGCCAACTAGCCGCCGCCGCCGCCCCCCAAGTCTGCAGCAACTAAGAGCCAGTGCAATTTTGCCACCTAGTTTGATACAATACAATATGATACGATACGATATGAACTGGAAACGTTGATATAAGGTATGCGGTGTGACACCATCGATACCCAGATTCATACACTCGACTGTTGGCCGCCGTTCTTTCTCTGTTTCTGGACCTTGCGATTGGAATGAACTTCCTCTTTCGCTTCGTCAAGTCTCCACACTCAGCTCTTTCAAGTCTGGCCTTAAAACCCACCTCTTCCCAAAATAGTCTCCCTTGCCTGCCCTTCCTTGTCTTTAGTTTCTACAGTTTTAGAGTTATGCATGCGTGTGAATGACTGGTGCGAAAGCGCTTTGATTTGTCTCTGCACAAGATCCAGCGCTATATACATACCATTATTATTATTATTATTATGATGTTTTTACGTCTTGCAGGAGCATGTGCTTCTCTGGAGGAGGCTGGGACTACCCTCCCCACGTGTGTATGCAGCGCCTGTTTTTCGAGTGAGTCATTGACTGTCACAGAGCTGTGTGTCCCTCGGGCTGAGTGCCTGGGTTTTCTACCTGCGATCTTAACATGCGCTAAGTTTGTCAAGCGTCAAGGTATTGTCTTAAGGGGGTCGGGGGGGGGGGGGGGACATGGCAGTGCAAATTTGAACAAAATCGTGATTTTTCATGATTTTTTTTTTGTTTGTTTTTTTGGGGTGTTTTTTTTTGTTTTTGACAATTTTCGACTCTTCAAACCCTAAACCCAAGAACATTACCATTTAGCCCAGACATGACATATGGACTCTTTTTGTACTGGGTTTTGTTGACTGTGTCTTCATGTTTTTCTTTTCCTGTTTTCTCTGTTTCACTATTTTGGGATAGTCAGCTGTTTCAAATAACTACTACATAAAATTGGCTACAGTTACAGGTTTGACATTTTGCACAGTTATTCTACAATGTATGATCCTTATTGTGTGCAGTTTTGATCACCTTGTCAAGATGTTATTTCAAGCATAATTTGAAAAAGCGCAGAGTATTTGAAGTCTTTTTTTTTCTTTTTTCTTTTTAATCATCACAAAATTTCTAAAATAAGTGCTAGGAGTTTCTCATGTGGAGGAAAGATGAAACAAATGATAATATATATAAAAAAGAAATTTAAAAAAAACACTAAAATATCTTGAATAAACTAAAAATTTTAAGCATTTGAATTTATTTGTTTAGCGGCCATTTTGGGTGCGTTTCCATAACGACGGGTGGTGAAAGTGAACAAAAACATGGTGTTTTTTTTACACTTTTTAAACAATTTACTTTGAAACCAACACAAAAACTGACTAATATTACTTAAAAGAAAGCATGTTGATTTGAACTGCCATGTCCCCCCACCCTCTCTCAGAGACCAGGTTTTAAGCGCTTTACAAACACGGAGTCGTTTTCCTCAACAGGTTGCCTATCCTGGGTAGAGCCCGACTGACGGCTGCCATTTGGGCGCTCATCATTCTTTTCTTGTGTCATTCAGTCGGATTTCAGGCACGCGCACATACACATTCAGACAGACAATGGATTAGGAGAAAGGTGGATTTCAGGCACGCGCACATACACATTCAGACAGACAATGGATTAGGAGAAAGGTGGATTTCAGGCACGCGCACATACACATTCAGACAGACAGTGGAGCAGGAGAAAGCTGGCAGAATGGTTAAGACGCCTCATCTTGCCAATACAGAGAGTCTGTGACGGTCAGGGTTCGAATCCCGTTCTCGCCCCTTCTCCCCAAATTGACTTAACTCACTCAGTACGGCCAGTCCTCTCTTCTCCTCTGCACAGACCCTTCGGATGTCCAGTGGGTGTCTGAATGACCCAACCTTTAGCTTCCGTCGTCAGAATTGTGGTATTCTTTGTCAACATTCACCTCTTCAGTATAAGAGCCTTCCGCTTGCAATATTTTGATGATGGTAATTGGGGTGAAACGCTGTTAACGTC
>NC_134883.1:6506699-6556699 GCF_041734735.1 Babylonia areolata
GGTGACTCGGGCATCCAGGAATTCACACGATGTGGTGACTCAGGCATCCAGGAATTCACACAAAGTTGTGAGAGGCATCCAGGAATTCACACAATTTGGTGACTCAGGCATCCAGGAATTCATCACAAAGTGGTGACTCAGGCATCCAAGAATTAACACAAAATGGTGACTCGGGCATCCAGGAATTCACACAGAGTGG
The DNA here is from genome assembly GCF_041734735.1 of Babylonia areolata. Classification (NCBI taxonomy): domain Eukaryota; kingdom Metazoa; phylum Mollusca; class Gastropoda; order Neogastropoda; family Buccinidae; genus Babylonia; species Babylonia areolata. The sequence goes on from NC_134883.1 coordinate 6,506,899, forward strand.
TGACTCGGGCATCCAGGAATTCACACAGAGTGGTGACTCATGCATCCAGGAATTCACACAGAGTGGTGACTTAGGCATCCAGGAATTCACACGATGTGGTGACTTAGGCATCCAGGAATTCACACAGAGTGGTGACTTAGGCATCCAGGAATTCACACAGAGTGGTGACTTAGGCATCCAGGAATTCACGCAGAGTGGTGACTTAGGCATCCAGGAATTCACACAGAGTGGTGACTTAGGCATCCAGGAATTCACACAGAGTGGTGACTCGGGCATCCAGGAATTCACACAGAGTGGTGACTCGGGCATCCAGGAATTCACACAGAGTGGTGACTCGGGCATGCAGGAATTCACACAAAGTGGTGACTCGGGCATGCAGGAATTCACACAAAGTGGTGACTCGGGCATGCAGGAATTCACACAAAGTGGTGACTCGGGCATCCAGGAATTCACACGATGTGGTGAATCAGGCATCCAGGAATTCACACAAAGTAGTGACTCATGCATCCAGGAATTCACACAAAGTGGTGATTTAGGCATCCAGGGATTCACACAAAGTGGTGACTCAGGCATGCAGGAATTCACACAAAGTGGTGACTCGGGCATGCAGGAATTCACACAAAGTGGTGACTTAGGCATCCAGGAATTCACACAAAGTGGTGACTCAGGCATGCAGGAATTCACACAAAGTGTTGACTTAGACATCCAGGGAATCCGCACAAAGTGGTGACTCAGGCATCCAGGAATTCACACAAAGTGGTGAGAGGCATCCAGGCCTAATTTCTCCACTGAGACAGTAAAGGTATTCTGATTCTGATCCTGATTCACACAAACTGGTGACTTAGGCATCCACGCATCCACACTTACTGGTGAATGTATGCATCCATGTGTTCACTCACACACTGGTGAATGTAGGCGTCCATGTGTTCACTCACACACTGGTGAATGTATGCATCCATGTGTTCACACACACACACTGGTGAATGTAGGCGTCCATGTGTTCACTCACACACTGGTGAATGTATGCATCCATGTGTTCACACACACACACTGGTGAATGTAGGCGTCCATGTGTTCACACACACACTGGTGAATGTAGGCGTCCATGTGTTCACACACACACTGGTGAATGTAGGCGTCCATGTGTTCACACACACACTGGTGAATGTAGGCGTCCATGTATTCACGCACACACTGGTGAATGTATGCATCCATGTATTCACGCACACACTGGTGAATGTAGGCATCCATGTGTTCACTCACACACTGGTGAATGTATGCATCCATGTGTTCACACACACACTGGTGAATGTATGCATCCATGTGTTCACACACACACTGGTGAATGTATGCATCCATGTGTTCACTCACACACTGGTGAATGTAGGCATCCATGTATTCACGCACACACTGGTGAATGTATGCATCCATGTATTCACGCACACACTGGTGAATGTACGCATCCATGTGTTCACTCACACACTGGTGAATGTATGCATCCATGTGTTCACTCACACACTGGTGAATGTAGGCGTCCATGTGTTCACTCACACACTGGTGAATGTAGGCGTCCATGTGTTCACTCACACACTGGTGAATGTAGGCATCCATGTGTTCACTCACACACTGGTGAATGTATGCATCCATGTGTTCACTCACACACTGGTGAATGTAGGCGTCCAGGTATTCACACATAACGGTGAGCGTTAGTATCCAGGCATTCACACTTTCTGGTAACTGCAGGAAAACGCAAGAAGAAGATATGATATGGGGAATGAACAGGAAAACCCAGGAAGAAGATATTATTTGGGGAATTAACAGGAAAACCCAGGAAGAAGATATGATATGGGGAATGAACAGGAAAACCCAGGAAGAAGATATTATTTGGGGAATTAACAGGAAAACCCAGGAAGAAGATGTAATATGGGGAATTAACAGGAAAACCCAGGAAGAATATATAATATGGGGAATTAACAGGAAAACCCAGGAAGAAGATATAATATGGGGAATTAACAGGAAAACCCAGGAAGAAGATACAATATGGGGAATTAACAGGAAAACCCAGGAAGAATATATAATATGGGGAATTAACAGGAAAACCCAGGAAGAAGATATAATATGGGGAATTAACAGGAAAACCCAGGAAGAAGATATAATATGGGGAATTAACAGGAAAACCCAGGAAGAATATATAATATGGGGAATTAACAGGAAAACCCAGGAAGCCACAATACGGGGGGATACACACAAAAACATAATCTCTCTTTTTTTTTTTCTTTATTGAGGACTTGGAGGTTTGTTTGTTGGTTGGTTGTTGTTGTTTTTTTGTTGTTGTCGTTGTTGTTTTCCCTTCCGGCCCCCCATCCCCATCCCCACCGCGTCCCCACCCCTCCCCCCCTGTACTCTGTCTCTCACTTTTTGTTTTTGTTTTTTGCTCTTTTTGGGTTGGTTTTTTTTTTTTTTTTTTTTGACAAAGTAATTTTTTTCCCCAGTGCATTGGTGTCATGTCAGAAAAGCTCCTGCGATGTACACAAACGTGCCGTGTTGCACGTGAAAGTCACATACAACATATGGTGGGCGATGTTATAGGCAGCCTACTCTCTTCCGTTTTACTATGCTAATGTCTTCAACAAATCAAAAGGTAGTGAAAAATCTATGTGTATTTTTGTATCGAGTATTTTAAAATAAGAAAGACACTGTGCTCATAACAGACTGTATACCAATATTTTTGTGTGACAGTATAATTATGCTGTTGAATACCACTTTGTGTAGGGGGCTTGGCCTATAATGAATAAACCATTCATTCATTCATTCTCCCTCCTCCTCCTCTTCCTCCTCCTCCTCCTCCTCCTCCGTTATGCGAGCAGTTTTCCATTATATGTTTGAGATTGTGGAAAACATATCCATCTTCCCGTGTCTCCCCGACATTTAGATTTTTCTCCGTATTCATTCACCTTTGCATGTTAAGAGAGATAGCAGTGTTAACACTTACAAAAATTCATCTTGAACAGGTAAAAAGTATCAGTAATTTGAAATTCTTACATAATGACTACTAGAAAATATTATTACTCCTGAGCAATTGCACTGGCAACTCCAGTTAACTCTTTCCATACGAACGGCGAAAGAGACGACGTTAACAGCGTTTCACCCCAATTACCATCATCGAAATATTGCAAGCGGAAGGCTCTTATACTGAAGACGTGAATGTTGACAAAGAATACCACAATTCTGACGACGGAAGCTAAAGGTTGGGTCATTCAGACACCCACTGGACATCCGAGGGGTCTGTGTAGAGGAGAAGAGAGGACTGGCTGCACTGAGTGAGTTAATGCATTGTTTTACTGGGATGCTAAAAAGCCGCGAGGCTTATGAAACGTCCCAAGAACTGAAATGAACTACTATCAGCGCACTTATCTTTATCATTGACGGAAAGCAGCTTGCTATCAAGATAGGGAAGGAAATAAACATCCCCTGTTATTGCTTTGATGATGCAAAAACAGATTCATTCCTCGGATGTTTCGATGATATGATTCATTGTTTTATTTCAGAATCTGAACTGTTACCTGATCGACAGCAATGGGTACATTTTGGCTTCCAACAATAATGAATCGATGGTAAGTTATTTTCTTTTTTTTTTTGCGAATGTCTTTGTTCTTTTTGCTGAAGTATTCGTTTGATTTCTGTTTTGCGTTTCGATGTTTTATTCACTTTGGCACGTTAGTGCCAAGTGTGACTGCCCGGTCCGATTTGATGTGTTAATCAAATAAGTTGAGTAATTAATGCAACACTGTCGTAAGATGTGAGAGATCTTGACAGTCATGGAAACAGTTTAGAATAACAATAAGTCAATTATTCTTTAATGTGTGTATATATATATATATATATGTGTGTGTGTGTGTGTGTGTGTGTGTGTGTGTATCACCTTCTCTCCCTATCCACACCCCACCGCCTCTTCAACAACCCGCCAGTCCACACACCTCCATCTCTCTCTCTCTTCCTCCCTCTCTCTCTCTCTCTCTCTCTCTCTCTCTCTCTCTTGAATCCCTCACCATGCTAGTGGCTGTATGCCGTGTGTGTGTGTGTGTGCGTGTGTGTGTGTGCGCGCGTGTGTGTGTATGTGTGTGTGTATGTGTGGTTGTTGTTTTGTTTTGATTTATGTATATTTTTTTCCTCTGTTATGTATCTCTACTAACTCCAGGCTTTCAGTTTATTAAATATTGCGTAGTGTAAACCCTATTCAGGGCAGGGACTGGATGTAAAAAAAAAAAAGCACACCAGTGCTTTTGTAATATCCTCGAAATAAAGAATTTGTCTTGTCTTGTCTTGTCTTGTCTTGTCTCTCTCTCTCTCTCTCTCTCTCTCTGTCTGTATTTCTGCGGATCCCTCTGACCTTATCAGACAAAGGATAAGATAACACCAGAGTGGCAAACTTAATCAATGCTCCGGCCGCAGCTTCCCAAACCCTGGCCCCACCCCCCCCCCACCCCGTCCCTTCCACCAACCCCCAGCCCCCCCCCCCCCCACCCCCCCCCCCAGCCCCCACTCCCCGTTCACAACAGTTGAGTTCCACTTTGCAATTACAACACAAGTGAAGCTTTACTGCTCGTGTGTGTGTGTGTGTGTGCGTTTGTGTTTGTTTGTGTGCGTGTGTGTGTGTGTGTGCGTGTGTGTGTGTTTGGTTATTGCTGTTCTTTTTTTTTTTTCTTCTTCTTCTTCTTTCCAAAGTGCTTTTGTCAGTATTTTTCCCCACAGCTTTTGAAAGTTTGCTGTTGTGTCAGTGGGGATGTGAATTACGTTGTCTGGTTTGAATAGAACAAGAAAGTTTGAATAGAAAACAAAACAATATTCTCCCTGATTGTTGTTGGTCCTTTTCAGAGGGGAATTTTTCTTGGCAAGAAGGACGCCACCCTGATGAAAGAATTGATTCGTCTCGAATACTTTTTTGAGTAAGTTGTGTTTGGGTGTCTGTGTGCGCGCGACTCCTGTCTCACTCTGTCTGTCTGTCTGTCTGTCTGTCTGTCTCTCTCTCTCTCTCTCTCTCTCTCTCTCTCTCTCTCTCATTGTCTGACTGTATGGCTAATCCAACCACCTTCATCCAACAACCATCTACCTGCAGATCTAGTCATCAACCCCATCCACATGTAACATGCGGCTTCTGTTCAAACGTGTGTGTGTGTTAGAGAGAGAAAGAGAGAGAGAGAGTGTGTGTGAGAGAGAGAGAGAGAAGGTGTGTGTGTGTGTGTGTGCAGTACGTGCATGTATGAGTATGCACAAGTTTTTAGATTGATATGCACTTGTATGTATCCTAATTTCTACTGTATCTGTGTTTGTGTATGATTTTCGATTTATGATCGTACCTTGTTACGTACTATCCCCCCCCCCAGTCCCCCCACCCCCACCCCCTCGCCCCGCCCCAATATTCCTTGAGACCCCGGTACACTTGCTAATAAAGATATATTCTATTCTATTCCATTCTATTCTATTCTATTCTCTTGCTGCAGCAGCTCTATTCTATTCTATTATATTCCATTCTATTCTATTCTCTTGCTGCAGCAGCTCTATTCTATTCTATTATATTCCATTCTATTCTATTCTCTTGCTGCAGCAGCTCTATTCTATTCTATTATATTCCATTCTATTCTATTCTCTTGCTGCAGCAGCTCTATTCTATTCTATTATATTCCATTCTATTCTATTCTCTTGCTGCAGCAGCTCTATTCTATTCTATTATATTCCATTCTATTCTATTCTCTTGCTGCAGCAGCTCTATTCTATTCTATTATATTCCATTCTATTCTATTCTCTTGCTGCAGCAGCTGCTGCCCCTGTTCCTCTTTCTACACATTATGTGCGTAATACTAGTCAGTCCCTTCATCCAGTCTGTCTGTCTGTCTCTCTCTCTGTCTGTCTGTCTGTCTCTCTCTCTCTCTCTCTCTCTCTCTCTCTATCTATCTATCTATCTATCTATCTATCTATTTGTGTATCTATCTATATCCATGCCAGATGTTTTTTGAGTCGTCACATCTTCGTTCTTCCACTCTCCTCCACTTTATCGATCATCTTCCCACCTCTCTCCTCTCTGTCTCTCTCTGTCGCTCTCTCTCTCTCTCTGTCGCTCTCTCTCTCCTCTCTCTCTCTCTGTCTCTCTCTCTGTCTGTCTGTCTCTCTGTCTCTGTCTCTCTCTCTTTCTCTCTGTCTCTCTCTCTCTGTCTCTCTCTCTCTCTTTGCTCTTTCTCACTGTAGTTCTCCTCAGTGTTATTCTGTCATTGTTTCCTTTGATGAACCCCCCCCCCTCTCTCCCCCTCACCTCCCACACCCTCTACCTTCCTCCCGTCTGCTCCTCATTTCTTTCCCTCTTCCTTCCCTCCCCCCCCCCTTCCACTCTCCCCCACTTCCAGCTATTCCCCCTGTCTCCCTCTGTTCCTTCTCTACCTCCCTGGCTACCCCCCACACCCCACCCCTCAACCCCTCCCCTTCAGCATTATTCGTCACCCACACACAATTTGATTCGGCAGTACCATAGGTTGAATACTACTGACTACTGACGAGAAACCTATCGCGAAGTTTTCCCTCGTTACGCAGAGCTCGGGAGAAGAGAGTGTGTTGCAAATACCCATATGTGTAAGCCATTGCACAGTAGTGCAGAAATTCTAATTTTATGTCGTTACACTTTTTTTTGTTTTTGTTTCAGTTGTTTGGTTTGATGCCAGTTCCACAGCCATGAACCGAAACCTGAGCACCATCCTTATTTTGTTGCTATTGTTGTTGTTGTTGTTGTTTTCAGACTGAACGTCACAGACTATCAGGCCATGTGTACGAGTCAGATTACCAACCAGGAGAGCTCCTCTTCATTTATCATGACGGTAAGTTGCTTTCCAATCCAAAACAAACACCAAAGGGTTAATACTCAGACTCACGGTGTGTGTAACGTTGCTTTCCAGTCCAAAGCAAGCACCAAAGGGTTAATACACAGACTCACGGTGTGTGTAACGTTGCTTTCCAATCCAAAATAAACACCAAAAGGGTTAATACACAGACTCACGGTGCGTGTAACGTTGCTTTCCAATCCAAAGCAAGCACCAAAGGGTTAATACACAGACTCACGGTGTGTGTAACGTTACTTTCCAGTCCAAAGCAAACACCAAAGGGTTAATACACAGACTCACGGTGTGTGTAACGTTGCTGTCCAATCCAAAGCAAGCACCAAAGGGTTAATACACAGACTCACGGTGTGTGTAACGTTGCTTTCCAATCCAAAGCAAGCACCAAAGGGTTAATACACAGACTCACGGTGTGTGTAACGTTACTTTCCAGTCCAAAGCAAACACCAAAGGGTTAATATCAGATCACGGTGTGTGTAACGTTGCTGTCCAATCCTAACAATTACTCAAAGGTTATATCAGTCCTCATCGTGTGTCTGTACTTGCTCTTCTGCTCTCAATACTCTCAGTCTATCTCGACTCCTCGTTATCTATCTATATCTTCTATCTATCTAATTTATATACAACATATCATGCCAATTTTTGAGTCTCCATCTTCGTTCACTTCTTCCTCCATATCATCACCCAAGCTCTACTACTCTGCTCACTGTCGCTCTCTCTCTCTGTCGCTTTCCATCCAATCATCTCATCTGGTCCTCTCTGTTGTCTGTCTACTACACCTGTCACTTCTCTTGTGTTGTCTACTCTGTTCCTTTCTTCTCTTCTCACTGAATCCCAAGTGGTTATTCCAGTCATGTTCTTTGATGAACCTCCCCCCTCTTCCCTCAAGCAACACCCACAAGTCTCTACATCACTCCGTCTGCTCCTCATTTCTTTCTCTTGCCTTCTCCCCCCCCTTCCACTCCCACAGTCCAGCTATTCCACACTGTCCTCTTTCCTTCCTACTCCCGTGTGTCCCACACCCCCCCCTCAACCTCCCTCACATATCGTCACCACACACAATTGATTCGGCGTACATAGGTTGAATACACTGACTACTGACGAGAAACTATCGGAAGTTTCCTCTTACCAGAGCTCGAAAGAGATTGTCAAATACCCATATGGTGTAAGATTACAGGTGTGTGTAACGTTGCTTTCCAATCCAAAGCAAACACCAAAGGGTTAATACACAGACTCACGGTGTGTGTAACGTTACTTTCCAATCCAAAGCAAACACCAAAGTGTTAATACACAGACTCACGGTGTGTGTAACGTTGCTTTCCAGTCCAAAATAAACACCAAAGGGTTAATACACAGACTCACGGTGTGTGTAACGTTGCTTTCCAGTCCAAAGCAAACACCAAAGGGTTAATACACAGACTCACGGTGTGTGTAACGTTGCTTTCCAATCCAAAGCAAACACCAAAGGGTTAATACACAGACTCACGGTGTGTGTAACGTTGCTTTCCAATCCAAAATAAACACCAAAAGGTTAATACACAGACTCACGGTATGGGTAAAATACATACGCGTGAGTCGTATGTATACGGAAAGAAATAGCTTTTTGGTGAGTGATAGAAATATATTTGTTTCAATATGCTGCCATTAGTCTTATGTGTAGTTTTGCTTTGTTTTACCTTTTAAAGAAACAAATTGTATAATGAAATGGTTGATGTTTTTTTAGAACATTATTTTGTAAGATATCTATTAATTCGAGCAGATCTATTTGTACATATTTTTAGGCAAAGATCAGTTATGCCCATAAAAAGGCATAATTTGATCTGTCGAAGACATGATGTAAACGTGTAGCTGTTATACATGTTTGGAGAATTACTGCCATCCCTCCCTCTTTCTCTCTCTACACACACACGTGTTGTTTTTTTTGTTGTTTTTCTGCATGCAGTTTTATTTGTTTTTTCCTATCGAAGTGGATTTTTCTACAGAATTTTGCCAGGAACAACCCTTTTGTTGCCGTGGGTTCTTTTACGTGCGCTAAGTGCATTCTGCACACGGGACCTCGGTTTATCGTCTCATCCGATTGACTAGCGTCCAGACCACCACTCAAGGTCTAGTGGAGGGGGAGAAAATATCGGCGGCTGAGCCGTGATTCGAACCAGCGCGCTCAGATTCTCTCGCTTCCTAGGCGGACGCGTTACCTTCTAGGCCATCACTCCACACACACACACACACACACACACACACACACACACACACACACTATATATATATATATATATATATATATATATATATAGAGAGAGAGAGAGAGAGAGAGAGAGAGAGAGTAGATCTTTTTCTTCCCTCCCACTCATTAGCCCAGGAGAGGAAACAGTTTTGCAGTTGTGTTCATCGTGTTCATCGTGTCCTCATCATTTTCTTTTCCAGCCATTCAGACTGCTGTTTCAACTCTTTTTCTGGCTGTTGGCAGAAGTTGGACTGTAAGTTGGATGCTTGTTTTGGATTCCTTCAACCTAAAGGTAGCATACATGACCAACAAATAGTAAAGTGTGGTAAGTCAGTGATGCTTACGCTACCGATTCAGCTAACACACAGGTAAATAAAAGGTACATTGGAACAAACCCAGAAGTGTCCAATGTACCTTTTATTTACCTGTGTGCTAGCTGAATCGGTAGCGTAAGCATCACTGACTTGAAGTTGTGTACCTTGTATAATGGAGAGAGTTACCACACTTTACTATTTGTTGGTCATTTCATCTCCTGGCCTCATTATTTGTTAATTTCCAGTTGCATACATGATTTGTACGGGAACCTTTTTCTCATTTTTGTTTTTAAACATGTCAATATTGAAAGATGCTTACATATCTGTTGTGTCATATTAGAATCGAAATGTACTTTTCTGATAAGATCTCGTCTCAGCATTAATTTTTTCTCCTCTTCAGAGAATTCTACTTGAGAACAATTTTCATTCAAGAATAAAGAAAACGTAAATACAAATGAATCGATTAGTATGATTCAAACACACAAAAAAGATTTAATTTTGATTTGTTCAATGGACATTTTGGTTGACTGGTAATCAAGCAGACATCCATTGAACAAATTATTTAGATAAAATAATGTTGAAAGTCGACTTTGCGAAGCGGTACAGGCAGACGGCAATAGGCGGCAGGAAGTGTCTCGCGCATGCCCAACAGTAAGGTTGAAGTAATTTCCGGCACGAGACGAGATGTGCTGACAAAATGAACCCAGTCCACATCGAACTTTCTCGTCGGACTTTGTGCATAGAAAGCGAACGAAATGTCTGCAAACCGAAGCTCAAGCAAAGACCACGGGGTCTTCACCGTGCGAAAATATGCAATATTATCGTGGGTTTGTTCTATTTGTTGCTTTATTTTTTTTAAGTGGGCACCAGTTTTGGTATAAATGAAATCGACTTAATGCGATTCTTGATATTCCATGCATTTCTTCAATGCAGATAACGTTAGTTCAGAAAGTCAATATTTTTTTGTCGTGTATGAAGCCGCGTGTGTGTGCGCACGCACGCACGTTTATTCGAAATGAGTGTAGTGTGTGTGAAATATTGTGATTCAGTCTGAGTAAGACAACTCGGTGTGTGTTTCAGATTCTTGGCGGAATGGACCATGCATGGTTTCTTATACCTGCAGTCAGTCGCGTCAAAACCTACTGGTGAGCCAGGAACTATCTCTGTCTCTCTCTGTCTCTCTCTCTCTCTGTCTCTCTCTCTCTCTCTCTCTCTCTCTCTCTCTCTCTCTCTCTCTCTCTCTCTCTGCGGCTCTATCAAGGGCATACACATTCACATATATGTGTGTGCGTACAGTACACGCAAACACAGCACCATTCCAATCAGAAACATCAGCTGACACCACCATCATCCATCGCCACCTCAATGGAACTGTAAAAACATCCGCGTTCCCAGCGACTTCAGATGACACGCTGGCATGTAAGACTGGTCCCTGTCATCATAAACGTATAAACCGGAAGCAGAAGATCAAACACGCACGTTAAAGAGCCGTTCATTCATGTCAGCGTTCGGTGCGTTATGAAAACGGAGTGTGGCTGCCTACATGGCGGGGTAATAAACAAATGGTCAGACACATAAAGCTTTAAATTTACGCGTGTGTGTGTGTGTGCGCGCGCGCTCTACCCATTTAGGCAACCTACTGTGCAAAGACTCCCGTGTCTCTGACCTAGGATACGCGCTAAAAAAAATTGTCCATATCATCATCATTACAGAACAAATGATAAGAATCTATGAGACAAAGGCGCACAGAGTATAACATAATCAAGTCCAAACAGTATGACACACAGCACACTTTTTTTTTCTTTTTTTTTTTTCTTTTTTTGCTGCCTCATCTGCACCGTTTCAGTGGCATTACTCCCACGTCGCTCATTTACATTCCCCCATACACGGCCACACCCGGGTTCGTCCGTCACAGTTCCAGCGTAGACAGTCCGCAGGGAACCATCGGTGTTAGGTCGCCAGGAGGTCACACACCAGAGGAGACCCTGCACTGCTGCTGAGTCACTTCGGTGGTGTTCAGTGGTGCCTGTTCTGATTCAGCTTACTTAGGACGCCACCTACTAAGCCCCCTACTAACGACAACAATGGCTTAGTCGCGGAGCCAGACTGAGTGAGCGTCCCTTCCAGAGTAGAGACCGCCACCATGTCCTTCAAACAACAGCCCCCCATGAATCTGCCGACACTGAAGACATTGACAGGACTGAACCCAAGCACAGAAGACACAGCATACTTGGACACCTGTGCGTTGTGAACCCCCCCTCTCTCTCTCTCTCTCTCTCTCTCTCTCTCTCTCTCTCTCTCTCTCCTCCTCCTCCTCCTCCTCCTCCTCCTCCTCTTCTCTCTCTCCTGTCCTGTGACAGCGTTGAAATGAGCGTTCTTGAACTTGTTGTTGACAAGTTTGACGCATAATTTTTTTTGTAAATTACCCCCCCTCCAAAAAGGGCCGTGTCATTTTCTTCGCAGTATCTTGATCGTTCTTTCCCCTGTCTCTGCAGGAGGGGACAAACAGGAGTGCAGCCTTTCTTGAATATATCGTTACCATTGTCATTATTGTTTTGTTGTTGTTGCTGTTGTATAGCGCCTGTCTTCGGTCAGAGACTGAACTCTAACTTGAGCGCTTTACAGTCTCTCATTTCAACAGGCTGTCTGCCTGGGTAGAGCCGACTTGACAGCTGTCTTCACGCGCGCATCATTCGTTTCCTGTGTCAGTCAGTCAGGTCTTGTATAATCGCAAACACACACACACACACACACACACACACACACACACACACACACACACACACACACACACCCAGCAATGTACCATGTTTACTTTATGCTGATGATCTGGTTATTCTGTCTTTAACAAGAAAAGGATTGCAACAAAAAATACATAATTTGAACACATATTGCCATAGTTGGGGATTAAAAATTAATAGAGAAAAAACGAAAGTGGCAATCTTTACAAGATCTGACCCAAAAGTACCAATATATTTCTACTGTGGGGAAGATATAATACAAACAGCAGAAGAATATAAATATTTAGGAGTTATATTCCACAAAAGTGGAAGTCTGATAAGAGCACAGGAACACCTAACTAAACAAGCAAACAAAGCATTGCATACTTAACGAAGAACATTCAAAAATATCAACATCAATCCAGGTACCATATCTAAGCTGTATGATACTTTGATAACGCCAATATCGATTTATGGGGCGGAGGTATGGTTACCTTACCAAGTCAAACCGGATGATTCTTTCGATTTAGCAATCTTTTTGACGACTGCTTATCGAATAAGTTTCCACATGAAAAATTACACATTAAATTCCGTAAGCAAATACTTGGAGTGCACAAAAAAGCTATGGTGCTTCCTGTGTTAGGTGAACTGGGCAGATTCCCAATAAGTTTAAAGATAATGTCCCAAAATATTACATATTGGATTCACATTATTCAACTACCAGATACTTCCCTCATCAACAAAATATATAAGTCCATGTACCAACAAGAAAATACAACTTCCCCATGGTTGATATTTGTTAGAAAGATACTCGAAATTATAGGCCTTGATCACATTTGGAAAAACCAATTCACATTCAGCGTACATAGACTGAAATACGTCGTATATAAAAAATCAGAAAATGAATATATCAAATACTGGAAAGATAAAAGAGAAAAAACATTAAAGCTAAAATTTTACAATACGATTGTAGCAGGCAGAGTACAAAACCGAAACCAATCTTTTAAATATATCAGATACAAAACACAGACAAGCTTTAACGAAACTCAGAATAAGCGCGCATGACCTAAAGATTGAGAAAGGTAGATATTTAAATATTCCACAAGAAGACAGATTGTGCAACAAGTGTAACATCCTGGAAGACGAAATCCATCTTCTTGATCATTGTATTAAATATAAAACATTAAGGCAACAATTTTTAAAGGATATTCAAAATTCGAATAACACAGGACATATTCCCAGTCAGGTGATGCTAACAGATGATGAATATATACAAACAAAATTGGACAAATTTGTTTATGAATGCTGCTGCAATTTACTGCATTAACTGATTGATTAATTGTGTGTTTTTCATTCGTTCATTCATTTACCATTGCACTTGTGTCTTATAAACCTTACGGTTTCATGACAATAAAATCTATTCTATTCTATTCTATTCCACACACACACACACACACACACACACACACACACACACACACACACACACACACACACACCAGTTGTTGTTTTTTTATAATTATTCATTTGTTTAATTATTTATTCATTGATTTAATGATCTATCCTTTTTTGTCCCCCTCAAGGCCTGACTGACTTAATCGCGTTGGGTTACGCTGCTAGGCCAGTCAGGCATCTGCTTATTAAGCAGATGTGGTGTAGCCGTATATGGATTGTCCGAACGCAGTGACACCTTCCTTGAATAGCCAAAACCGAAGCCGAAAGTGTGAAGACTGTTTGTCGGAACACAGTGACACATTCCTTCAGCAGCCGAAACCGAAAGTGAAAAACTATGCAGACTGTTTGTCGGAACGCAGTGACACCTTCCTTGAGTAACTGAAACCGAAACCGAAAGTGAAACTGTCACTGTGCAGACTGTTTGTCCGAACGCAGTGACACCTTCCTTCAATAGCCGAAACCGAAACCGAAAGTGAAAAACTGTGCAGACTCTTTGTCGGAACGCAGTGACGCCTTCCTTGAGTAACCGAAACCGAAACTGAAACTGTGCAGACTGTTTGCCCGAAAGCAATGACGCCTTCCTTGACTAACTGAAACCGAAACCGAAAGTAAAACTGTCACTGTGCAGACGGGGGCAAAGGGGAGTGCGGCAAGAACTACCCGTCCACCGTGCGCTACTTCCTGTGCAACGTGGTGGTCAACAAGTCGTCGCACCAGCCCTACAACCTGCCCTTCACGCTGGACAACCATGCCTGCGTCAAGACCCGCTCCCGCTTCGCCCTCAACACCACCACCATCAGGGCCAGGAGAAGCTTCCAGGGTGCTCTCAGCGACTGTGGCGACTGCAGCCAGCCCCAGACTGTGTGAGTGTATTATTATTATACCTACTTTAGGGGGGGGGGTGTGGGAGTGGGGTGGAGGACTGGGTTGGTCGTTGTCGGTTTTGTAAAAGTTTTGTAACCTACCCACCCCTTTTTCATCCCGCAGAGACTGCAGCCAGCCAGCCCCAGACTGTGTGAGTGTGATATTATCTACTTTGGGTGCTGGGGGGGATGGGTGGGGAGGGGTGGATGGATGGATGGATGAGGTGGTTGCGTTGTCGAATTTGTAAAGTTTTGTAACTTGCTCCCCCCCCCACCCCCACCCCCTCTCCTCCCTTTGCCTCTTCACACCCCAATTAATTAATTCAGCCAGCCCTCAGACTGAAGTGGTTGCTGTCCATTACAGGTTTGTGCGATGGTGGTTGTGGTAGTGGTGGTGGTGGTGGTGATGGTGGTCCACCACAAATTTGTTTGGTGGTGGTGCTGGTGGTGGTTGCTGTCCACCAGATTTTGTTTCCTTGCATGTAGTCGACCGAAGACTGTACGTCGGTGTGAATGGAAATGCTGTGCTGATAGTTGTTTGTTTTTTTTGGGGGAGGGGTTGTTGTTTTTTCAAGTCTGCTGGAAAGTTTGGCTCAGCCACACTAGGGTGTTGGTTTGGGGTAGTTGTTGCTGCTAGGAAAAATGCATGTGTGTGCTTTTTTTGTTTGTTTGGTGGGGTTTTTTTAAGGGATTTTTTTGGGGGTTGGGTTTTTTTTTACAAAATGTGTTTGAAATTCGGGCTTCTCTGTCTGCCCAGTGGGAGCCGTCAGCATAATTCGCCACATCCCATCTTTTGTCTTCTGTCTACGTGTTTGTGTTATGAACTGAAGTGGATTGTTCTGTAGAATTTTGCCAGGGAGACCACTCTCATTGCTATGGGTGGGTTCTTTTGTTTTCTTGGTTTTTAAGTGTTTTTTTGTTCGTTTGTTTTTCTCCGAGAGCACGCTGCAAGTGAGCCTCGATTTGTCGTTTCCTCTGAAAGACGAATACCTGGACCTCCACCAGTCGATGGTCTTGTTTGAAAGAGGGGTCGGGGGGTGGGGGTGGGGTGAAAAAATGATGGTCCGTTCCTGATTGGAACCCGCTGTAATATCCCAAATTCTCCCCCACCTGGAAACGTCCCCGGGGGACAATGTGACCGCTGGAAATGTCCCCTGGGGACTTTCTCACCGTTGATAATGTCCCCTGCGGACATTTTCAGCGGCCAGCATGTCCCCTTACTGCGCCGTTTAAGGCTCGCTCTGAAAAGTCCCGCAACGCTGAAAATGGCTATGACACAATGACACAAGAAGTGGGACATATTGGCCACTGAAAATGTCCGCAGTGGACATTATGAGCGGTGAGAAAGTCCCAGGGGGACATTTCCAGCGGTCAAATTGTCCCCTGGGGATGTGTCCGGGGTGGGGGACAATTTGGGATTACTACTGCACCGCCACTCCCAGTTCCCAATCGTGCCCCTCATGTCCACCACGCCGCCATCGTTGGGCTGGGAGACTGAGGCTGTAGGGGGTGTGCCTGAATAAGTTGGTGCGAGGTGGCTGTGCGTTGGATGGAGTGGGGAGGAAGAGGGACAGGAGGTTTCAGAATAAACAGAGCAGCATGTAAGAAAAGATGGTATGGTTTGATTTGGTTTGTGTGTTTAGGTTACTGTTAAACTAAAGTAAAACAAAAACAAAAAAGAAACAAAAAGAAAACCAGTACAGTTCGTACAGGAAACAGCCCAAGCATGTCACCGTGCTTGTTTCCTCTTTACCATTTAGTTTCGTGGGTGAATAGTTCTTTTTCTCGTTTGGGATACCGGATTTTTTTTTTTTTTTTTTTAATGGCCATATTCCTATTCTGATATACAAGGTTAACAAAACGTCAAAGACCTCCTGGGAACCTGCACAGTTTCTTCCTTGCGGGCACGGTCAAATTATGCAGAACGTTTCGGCAAAGAGCGGTGTGTGCAACCAATGTAAATGAACACTACTTATATAGCCAGAGGTGCTTTCATGCATGTGCACGTTCATATTTTGCAGTGAAAAACGAAACAATTCCACTGTGTATAACAAAATACTATATAAATGTAAAAGTTTCGGGTGAAACGTCGACTTCTCACACGCATTTTCCAAGCTGTTTATGCCGCACCCGGGCCTGAACCAGCTTCTGTTGGATTCAGTAAGACACCAATGGCAGACTATAAATATGCAGAATCCATAATTGAAAATCATTTCTTTTCTTTTTTTCTTTTTCTTTTTTTACGAAAACAACATGCTGTTGTGCTATGGTCCTTCTTTATATTAAATCCGTAGATCAGATTTTGAAGTTTGCTGTATTTAGTCACTTCAGACACAAACGCTTTTTCTTGTTTTTTCTAGAGTTAATTCGTATGGCTGCAGTTTGTTTAACTGAGATAGTATTGGCTGGCTTACTACTTATTGTTTGAGCTCGTTGAATTTAGTATTCTCAAAGTAGTGATTAGCGTTCTTGTCTTTCCTGCCTCATCTTTTCCTCTTTTCCTTTTTGTTTCTTTGTCCTGTTTCAGACGGTTACTTCCCCTCATTTCTTTTCTTTTAAAAACAGTTGTGGTTTTTTTTCAAACAGCTCGTTATAGTTTTTCTTAAGCTAGTTCCATATTTTACGTATGTTTTCTATCTGTGCGTCTGTGTGCGTTTTGCATGAAAAAGGGGGCAGATAGACTGGGGTAAGGGAGTGACAGACAGGCAGATTTGGATTTGCCTTATTGAAACGGGTAAGCATATTCTTTTTTTAAGGATCGGGATTAAAAAATCTCTAACATGTTTCGACTGAAAGTATTGACCGCTTGAAACATTCATGAAAAACAAAACTCGTTTTGTTTTGTATTTCCTTATGGATTTGGGGGCTGTCGTATTAAAAACGGGAGATAACCCCTTCAATTTCAGATAATTGTCTTGGACTTTCCTTTACATCAGCTTGTGTTAACTAGGAAATAAAGCTTGATCGTATCCACATGAATGTCTGATCAGACTCAGTGATAAGAAATAGCGTTTGCCGTAAGTGCCGTGGTAGGTGGTGTTCGGGGTGGGAGGAACAGTTCCAATAAAAGGCCACGCTTAAGTGACAGAATTATTTACCAATGTGCCGATATTAGGGATTTTTTTTTAAAGTAAAAGAACAGTTTTGATCATACAGAAACAATAACAGATGCCCTGTGTTGGGGAAAAAAGTTTGAATGTTTGGACCTATTTAAAGGTGCATGATTTCGATCACAAATCAGTCTCAGAGATCACAGAAAAAAAAAGAATGCGCTCATTAAAACCTCACTTCCCAGATAAAAGAAACATCTAAAATAGAATAATTTGCAGGGGGGTGGGGGGATATATTATAAAACGCGTTATAATGTGAAAGACTGTCATGTGTAACTTTAGTGAATGTTGCCCTACTTATGAGGGAAGACCTACCGTCAGCACTAGGCAGATAACAGAATCAGAGGGTAGGAAACGGAAAGGAAAAGGTTGGGGTTTTTTATGTCTGTGCTTTAACTTTCCCATCACAAAGTTCAACTACCAGATTTTCACTGGAATTCTGTTGTAATTGTGAAAGGCTAATAACAAATCTCTGATCTTGACGTGTGTTGGAATCAATGCTACATATTTCAACACGGGGCACAACATGAAACACAGGTTCTTCATAGGGGACGAGGACTATCTGGTAATAAAAAAAAAATAAATAAATAAAAATAAAAACCGTAACTTGCCCATTATAAAACACGCCCACGCATGTACACATGAAAGACTACACACATGCAGATCTACACATGCTGTGACTGATCAGCCACCACGCCCGTCCCTGATGTAAGAAATTGTAAGAACGTTTTGTACTTTTTCGGGTTGGGTTTCTTCTTTTTTTTCCCCCAGCACAGCCATCAAAACCAATACCTTCACGTTCCTTTGACAGTGGGAATTAGTTTATGTGAATGGATGTTTTAGACATCTTTCCTTTCTTTTAATGACCGTTCAGGCTTCAGACTGAAGTTGACATTGATCCTGCCAGAAAGGTCAGATGTATCTTATTGTGGGTGTCTGGTTTTCATGCATTTGTCGTCTGTACCGAACGTTGAAATGATCCTTTTTGTTTTGTACCCTACCCCCAAGCTGTGTTAACCCCCAGTGTCTTGACCCGGTGTTGTCTTCTGGTCACTTTCCTCGTGTTGTACCCTTGTTTTGGCGGGTGGGGACACAGCCACCTGTGGTCTGCTTTTCGGAATACCTTCCCCCCCCTACCCCCACCCCGTGTGGAGTAAGCAGTTCAGCATTGCCATCCCGTTCCTTGTCTGTTCGTCAGTGGTCCTTGTACAGGCACATACTGTATACATCTCCACCTTGAAGAACGAGGATTCTTCAAAGCACGTCAGTCACGGTTGATTCCCTGCCGAGTGAGATACCCAAGTTTTTCGTTTTGTTCGAATTTTGCAGGAATTTTTCGGAGTAATATCACACCTTTTGTTTTGACAAAATAAAAAATATACAGTTTTTTGGTTTGTTTAATGTTGTTTTGTTTTTGGTCGTTGTTTTTTTTTCAGTCCACGAACTGGCATTCCACGCAATCACAACGAGACCTCATCAGGAATAGACTTGGCACTCCCTCTGATTAACTCTGGGTTCTAAGAAGTGCATAATAATATTTAGCTCTGGTTTCTAAAAAGTGGTGTTGTTTTTTTCCATTTCACAATTTGCAGGCGATTATTTTCCAACTCTAACGGTATTCCTAGTTTATTCGTGGAGCCAGTATTTGCTTGATCCCGTTAATGACAGTCGTCATGAATCTCCCAGCACAGAGGACCGAACATCATATCTAGACAGGTGAGGAAATGAAAATGGGATCACCAACAGCAGGAGGCCACGATGGCGTTGTGTTGACTACACTCATCACTGGTATATTCGTATTTGTATTTGTTTTTTTTATCACAACAGATTTCTCTGTGTGAAATTCGGGCTGCTCTCACCAGGGAGAGCGCGTCGCTACACTACAGCGCCACCCTTTTTTTTGTATTTTTTCCCGCGTGAAGGTTTATTTGTTTTCCCTATCGAAGAGAATTTTTCTACAGAATTTTGCCAGGGACAATTCTTTTGTTGCCGTGGGTTCTTTTACGTGCGCTACGTGCATGCTGCACACGGGACCTCGGTTTATCGTCTCACCCGAATGACTAACGTCCAGACCACCACTCAAGGTCTAGTGGAGGGGGAGAAACTATCGGCGGTTGAGCCGTGATTCGAACCAGCGCGATCAGATTCCCTCGCTTCCTAGGCGGACGCGTTTCCTCTAGGCCATCACTGTGCACATTGTAGCTGTCGTTACCCCGAGGGTTGCCGAGCTTTGCGATTTTCGAGCAGAGGGATCTTGGCAGCAAAGGAGAAATCCTATACAGTCGGTAACGTTTCTCTCGAAATATTGTATGAAGCATTGAACGATGTTGCACACATGAATGTGGCACACGTTTAGTAAGAACCCTGTCTTTGTTCTGTGGAATCGACAGAAGGAACAGAAATGTGTGATTTAATTTTTTTCCTTTTTTTTTAATTCTTTTTTTTCTATCATGTAGTCCCTGTCTTGATATTGTGTCAACGTGAAAGACATGGCCTTTTTTCGTTTGGATCATAGCTTTGGTGTTAACGTGTGTGTTTTCCCTTAATGGTTTGTTTTTGTTTTTCAACATGTCAAAGTAATGAACATGACCCTAAGTTAGCAGGTGTAATCACTGGTGTTGATGTGTGCGCTGTGTTCCACAATGGTCTTACCCGTGATGCGTGTGCTTCCGACCTTTTCAGCTGTGCAGGGGGTGATAACTCTACCTGCGTGGAAATTTGTCTCCGTCGAGATAAGTACTTCCCTCCCTTGCTCGCGCACTTCTCACACACACAGCGTGTGTCCGTGCATGCTTCGGGTTTTCTTATTTTTCCTTCTTTTTTTTTTATCAATCACTATTCTATGTCACTTTATGAAAGAAAAGATTTACACTGTCAAGAATCCAAATATAATTTGTATCATCATATTCTTATTGTTCGAATCCGATTTTCTACATTGTTGCCAAAATAAAATAATGGCCAACTAAATTGGTTGTCGTTTTGCTTAGTACAGTCTTTGTTGATGTGGAACTTTGGCAGATGGTAATTTTAGCTTTGGTACACCATTACGCATTGAGAAGTGGCTCAGTTTGATTCAGATTTCCACATGTAGTGGTAAAGGTTTGCACAATTAGATAATGTAAGTTTTCACTTCAGCGTTTTTATATCTATGATTTGGGACTCTAATTAATGTCATTTGTTTTGATACAATACGGTAAGTTTGTTCTGTTTTTCTCATTTCCTGTTGATAAATAACACGATTTCTAAAGTTACCTTTTATTCGTGCGTTATTCAGAAAGATATGTTAGCTTTAACAAAATAGTAAAAAGTGGTACATCTCTCCATTCACAAAGTACGCAACTTCAAGTCAGTATATTAGCCTTATTTGTTACTCATGATAATAGAGCGGACTGGAATTTCAATGTCCCGTCACACTTACCGGTGATTGTAGACAGTTTGTTAAAGGACTTTATTTGTTTTCACAGTTGACTGTTATCGTGTAAAAGGTAGGGGAAGGGGGGCAGGTGAATGGTGAGATGGGAGAAATCAGGTAGGAGGATGGGATCAAAGATGAACGTTTTAATTAAACTGAATTAGAAATAAATAAAATTACATAATGGGCTTCGTAAAAAAAAAATTAAAAAAAAATTGTTAGTTTAACAAGAAAAACGACTGACAATGAATGTCGCACAGAATTTTATTTTGTCTCTCTTTTTTTTTCTTTTTCTTTTTTTTTTTTTTTTAATTATTATTTTCTTGACACACTTTTGTCACCTCACCCCACACACAGCGGATTGGGCGTTGCTTTCACTTGTGTATCATTCATTCCTTTTGGTGTTCTCATTGACCGTTCGTCGCAGACTGCAGTGCTGTGTATGTGTGTGTGTGCAGTTTCCTCTTTACCTGTATCTCGTGAAGGCAAAATTGGGTGTTCTTACTGTGGACTTGTTTGGGCCTGCCTGTTGTTGCACAGGGTCTGTAATGGTTTCGTTTGGTGATTTTGTTGTGTTGATTTTGTTTTCTCCTACAGCACACTGTATGTTGTGTGCATGATGTATTTTATGGATTTTTTTTTCTTTTATTGCACATTGCATTTCTCATCCGTGGTGTTGCTTGAAACATGTGGGTATTCGGGGAGAGAAAAAAAACCGCCGGGGAATCCATGTGAATGGTGAAATTGAAACGTATATGTTCACTCTGTCAATGTGTGTACACACTTGATCGTTCCAGTCACACAGCTGAGTAACTCTGGAAAATGGACTGGTTTTCTGGTGATGACTTGTACCAACACTACGTGTAGGTAACACACCAACACTTCGTGTAGATAGCACACCAACACTTCGTGTAGGTAACACACCAACACTTCGTGTAGGTAGCACACCAACACTTCGTGTAGTTAACACAACAACACTTCGTGTAGGTAGCACACCAACACTTCGTGTAGGTAACACACCAACACTTCGTGTAGGTAACACACCAACACTTCGTGTAGGTAACACACCAACACTACGTGTAGGTAACACACCAACACTACGTGTAGGTAACACACCAACACTTCGTGTAGGTAACACACCAACACTTCGTGTAGGTAACACACCAACACTTCGTGTAGGTAACACAACAACACTTCGTGTAGGTAACACAACAACACTTCGTGTAGGTAACACAACAACACTTCGTGTAGGTAACACAACAACACTTCGTGTAGGTAACACACCAACACTTCGTGTAGGTAACACACCAACACTTCGTGTAGGTAACACACCAACACTTCGTGTAGGTAACACACCAACACTTCGTGTAGGTAACACACCAACACTTCGTGTAGGTAACACACCGATTGTTCTTGTCCCCCAGAGCACTGTTTTATGCTGCTCTCAGGCATGTACCTAGCAGATGTAGCAGTGTAGCTGTATACGGATTTGTCCAGACAGGCTCAGTGACACCACCTTAAGAAACTGACACGGACACTGACACGGACACTGACACTGACACGGACACTGACACGAACACTGACGCTGACACGGACACGGACACTCCGATCTCAAAGCACTGGCGACAGAAAATAATAAAAGTCGAGGCATACCTGGCTTGGATGGAGGAATCTGTTCGAAGACAGACCAGAAATAATCATTGTGAAGAAAAAAAAATGTGCCAGTAATTACAGTGCTGTAGATATTGTTTTGTTTTGTTTGGGTTTTTTTTTTGTTTGTTTGTTGTTTTTGTTTTTCCTTTGTTCTTTATGTTTTTACAAGCATCAAATGATTTGTGTCGGTCGTTACCCTTGAAGAAATCTATCAGCAGATGATGGAAGTTTCATGGCAAGATCTCTCTCTCTCTCTCTCTCTCTCTCTCTCTCTCTCTCTCTCTCTCTCTCTCTCTCTCTCTCTCATATAATAAATACCGTGGCTATCTCACATGACTGTTCAGATAGTTCTGTGTTGTGATTATGTGTTGCCCCAGAGCCGCACCCGGAAGAAGAGGATTTGTGTAATGGCGTTTACTCAGTGACTTGTTGAGAACAGACGGTGGTGGATGCAGGATTTAACTCGTTGCAGCCCTCCATCACTAGGAATTTTGAGCTGAGCCATTCCTGTGTGTCAGTTTGTGTATGTTCGGGATAATGTGTGTTGAGCTGATCCACCAAGAGAGAAGCTTCTCGGTGCCTCGACGTTTTTGTTTTTTTTTCTTTTTCTTTTTTTTGTTTTTTTTTTGTTGTTGTTGTTGTTGTCGTCGTTGTTGTTGTTGTTGTTGTTGTTTTTCAACATCTGGGTTGGGTTTTTTTTCCTCCTTTCCCTTTTTTTTTTTCTCCTTTCAGAGAGAGAGGGGGAGGGAGAGAGAGAGAGAGTGTGTGTGTGTGTGGAAAGAGAGAGCGTGTGTGTGTCTGTGTTCGCGCGCGTGTGTGTGTTTGTGTTTTCTGTTGGGGGCGGGAGGGTGCGAGCGCGCGCGTGTGTGTGTGGAGGAGAGTCGTGTATTTTCGTTGATCTCATATTCCATGTCATGGGAGACAATTGGTCGTCTTGTCAGCAATATTGGAAATGGGGTTGTTTCCCCTGCAGTCTTCTGGCAAAAATACTTTCGGCAACGGGATGCACTCAGCACATAATGAATATTTGTGGCTTGATCAGTGAAAGAGAAATTGTTCGTAAAATAAAAGCAGCATATGTGTGTCCTTACTTACTCGGTGCTTCCACGGTGTGTTTTTCTTTTGTGTTTTATGTATCTTGTAAGATTGACGAAAGGTCCAACCAACTCTTTGCAAGAAGTTGGACATCCACATGACGGGCGCCATAGCCGAATGGTTAAAGCGTTGGACTTTCGATCTGAGGGTCTCGGGTTCGAATCACGGTGACGGCGCCTGGTGGGTAAAGGGTGGAGATTTTTACGATCTCCCAGGTCAACATATGTGCAGACCTGCCAGTGCCTGAACCCCCTTCGTGTGTATGCGCAAGCATAAGATCAAATACGCACGTTAAAGATCCTGTAATACATGTCAGCGTTCGGTGGGTTATGGAAACAAGAACATACCCAGCATGCACACCCCCGAAAACGGAGTATGGCTGCCTACATGGCGGGGTAAAAACGATCATACACGTAAAGAGCCCACTCGCGTATATACGAGTAAACGTGGGAGTTGAAGCCCACGAACGCAGAAGAAGAAGGACATCCACATTATTTGCTCACCACGGATTATGACGTCATTGGTTGTAGAAAGATGTGAAACGATGGCAGTTCACATCTCCAACTGCAGGCCGTATGTTTACAGAGGAAACCGATGAACAAGATAAAAACCACTGAAGATGCGAAAGATGTTTTCGGCTGATTTACTGATGGGATGCATAATTATATGGTGTTGCCTTGTTTGTCAGTTGCACCCAGGAAATGTACCCGTTGGTAATCCAGGCATGTGTTTGCATATCATACTATGTACGAGGGTTTTTGTTTCTTTGTTTCTTTCTTTCTGTTATTTAATCCGTTGCTTTTTGTGCTTTTTTTTTCTCTTTTGACGGTATGATTAGCGCCTGTCAGCATATTACTATAATGTACCTAGTTTTCGTTTCCATTTTCTGTTCTGATTTGACAGAATTGTTAATAAGTTGTTCGGGGGTTGGTTATGAGAGAGAGAGAGAGAGAGAGAGAGAGAGAGAGAGAGAGAGAGAAAATCGGATTCACAACATTTAATTGCCATAAACGTCTCGTATACTTTATGGCACAACAAAACCTTGAAGAAACTGAACATAATCTGATTGCTCACAGTACTCCGAAAATTATGGATTTTTTGTGTGTCTGTCTGTGTGTTTGTGTGTGTCTGTGTGTTTGTGTTTGGTGTGTTGTTTTGGGGGGTTTTGTTTTGTGTTTTTTTTCGTGGGTGAGTGTGTATTTTTGACCCGTTTCCCACCACTGGTCTTTGTTTGGGTCAGGTGGGGAAGGGGGGCGGCAGGGGGGGGGGGGTAGCTTAGCATGACTGTTTAGGATGATGATGAGAACTGAAGGCTGTTGGTGGCTGTTACTGACGACGTGGTGTGGTGGTGGTGTGTTCACATGGGGACTGCCTAAGGTCTTTCACCGTTCACTGGCTGGAGAAGACCAACCTTCTCTTCCTCATGGCCGCTGCTGACTGCAAGTGCGACACGGCGAACGACACCTTCGTCACCAACCCTCAGGAGGTGTCCTATATCCTTTTGTCACCCCTTGTGTGGGTGTGTGTGTGGTGTGGTGGTGGTGGTGGTGTGTGGGTGTGGTGTGGTGTGGTTTTGTGTGTGTGTGTGTGTGTGTTGTTGTTGTTGTGTGTGTGTGTGTGGTGTGTGGTGGTGGTGGTGGTGTGTGGGTGTGGTGTGGTGTGGTTTTGTGTGTGTGTGTGTGTGTGTGTGTTGTTGTTGTGTGTGTGTGTGTGGCGTGGTGTGGTGTTTGTGTGTGTGGCGTGGTGTTGTGTGTGTGTTGTGTGTGTGTGTGGCTTGGTGTTGTGTGTGTGTGGTTGGTGTGGGTGTGGTGTGGTGTGTGTGTGTGTGTGTGTGAATATAATAGAATAGAATATTTTTTGTCATAAAACCTTAAAGTTTATAAGACACAATGAAACATAAACATGAGCATATTAAGAAGAGAAACATTCGTGAACAAATTTCGCCAGCCTTGGCTGTATTTCTGCTAAAAGGATCAATTCACTAGGCTTTGCATTTGGACGACATATATCGATTAGGAATCTGTGTCTGTAAGTACTGTATTTTACACAATTGTCTAAAAGGTAAATCTCATCTTCTAAACTGTTACAAATATCACACAGTCTTTGTTCTTTCGGTGTATCTTTATATCTTCCCTGTTTGATTTGTTAGTCATGGGCGCTGATTCGTAACATGGTCAGTGCTTTCCTGTGTTATGTATTTTCTGTATTCTTTAAATACGGTTCAATTTTATAATTTGTCACAGCATTCTTGTAAAATTCTAATTTAGATGAACTGTTATGTTTCTGTTTCCAAAATTTTACATATTCATTTTCAAGCTTCTTGGATATAGCGTACTTTAATCTTTTAACACTAAAAGTGAACTGACTTTTCCAAACATGATGTAATCCAGTGCTAGTTAATGCATTTGTTATGAAACGTAGCTACTGAACATTTTTATTTGTTTGACCATACATCCATTTATATGTCGTGTATACAAGTGAATTTTGAGGAAGCTCTAATATAATTAATTGCAATGTTTTTAAAAGCGAATATGTGAAATGCTTGTATTTGAGAACATATGTTTATTACTCTTGTTTAATCAAGCAATCCGCGTGTGTGGGGTGGGGGGTGGGGGTGCCGGTGTGTGCTGATTATCTGGTTGTGGTTTTCCGCAATTCATCTTTATTCTTATCTGTCTATTATAATCAATGTGCAGTATAGTAGGCTATGTTTATATTTATATTCAAATAATGTTTCTTAATTCTTTTTGTTTTTACATTAAGAATACTAGTTATTACCTGCAGTGTGTGGATGGATGTATGTATGAAACGATGTATGTGATATTTTTTACATTTGTAGCTTTGTAATATTCGTAAAAGCTGTTGTTGACTTTTACAGTTATGGTCCCCATGTTGCTTACTTGTCTATGTTGTGATAATGCACCTGACCAAATTTCTCCAGTTTGAGATAATAAAGTTATTCTTATCTTATCTTATCTTATCTTATGTGTATCCAATGGCCAGTAACTTGACATATTATTTGTGTGTGTGATGGAAGAGGAGGAGGAAGTGTAAAGAGAGGAAGAGGTGGAGTCGTTAAGTCTACACACGCGTGCGTTGTTTCACTCAAAGGGTGTAGGGTTATATTTGAGAGACTGGCACGATTATATCGTTTTCGTTGTTCTGAAAATTATCTAGGACAAACAGATTTGCCATGCATTGCATAAATGTTTCTTCTTCTTCTTTTATTCATTGTTACCGTAAAATTACTAGGAAGTACTTTAAAGAGACCTTTTGCGCACATGAGAAACGGAAATGGGTATTACATGCTCAAATATCACATATCATATCATATCATATATCATGTATAATCTCTCTCATCATATACCATCTTTCTTATAATATTATATCATATATATCATATCTTTATGTATAGGCACAGTAAGCAACAGCTGTCTCGAATTTTTGAAGTGCAAGCCACTTGCTCCTGATAAACACACACACAAGCGCGCACACACACACGCACACATGAATGCACATATATCTATATATATATATATGTGTGTGTGTGTGTGTGTGTGTGTGTGTGTGTGTGTGTGTGTGTGTGTGTGTGAGATATGATTTTATAATTATTTTAAATGCCATGGAGACTGCAAGACATGTTCCTTGACTGTGCTCACATACGGAGGAGCAGCAGTGCGAACGGTTGTTCAGTTTCTCCACAGAGCTGAAGCGTGTGGACAACACACGCACCACCAATGCCCTGTGTCTGGACTCCAGGAATGAGGTCAGTTCCGCTGCCCACGATGGTCATGCTCAGAAGTTTTTTGTTTGTTTGTTTGTTTGTTTAATCTCAGCGCTTTGTGAATATTATTGTTTAATTTACATACATAGCCGTTTTTGTGGGGTTTGTTTGTTTGTTTGATGGGGTTTTTTTGTTGTTGGTTTATGGGGTAGTTTTTTTTTAGGAGGGGTTTCCGGGGTGCGGGTGGGGGCTTTGCCGTGGGGGGGGGGGGGTGGTTAGGGAGGGGAGGATTATGTCGAAGCAATTTAGGAATGAAAATGCAATATTTCCGCCATGTTTCCCCGATACGTGGGAAAGTCTGCATCATCATTATCATGCATCAGCTTCATTTGACGGATGAACACAAAAGATGGATGTGTTTGGAAAGTGAACATCACTGAACAACAGATGCAGGCGAACAGCTGGTTGTTTTTTCCCGATAAGTTGTATTTATTTTTGTATTTGTATTTCTTTTTATCACAACAGATTTCTCTGTGTGAAATTCGGGCTGCTGTCCCCAGGGAGAGCGCCACCCTTTTTTTCTTTTCTTTTTTTCTTTTTTTTTTCCTGTGTGCAGTTTGATTTGTTTTTCCTATCGAAGTGGATTTTTCTACAGAATTTTGCCAGGAACAACCCTTTTGTTGCCGTGGGTTCTTTTACGTGCGCTAAGTGCATGCTGCACACGGGACCTCGGTTTATCGTCTCATCCGAATGACTAGCGTCCAGACCACCACTCAAGGTCTAGTGGAGGGGGAGAAAATATCGGCCGCTGAGCCGTGATTGGAACCAGCGCGCTCAGATTCTCTCGCTTCCTAGACGGACGCGTTACCTCTAGGCCATCACTCCACTCCTGTATAGCAACAGGGTTGACTTTAACGACCTACTGGCTAACGCCCTTAAGGTAAAGCTGTTCAGAGCTGTGGTCTTGAAGCCAGGAAATCTAGAACCAGTTGGTGGGACACTGGCGCTGCGAGTAACCCAGCAGCACGTTGTGGTTTTGACTTTGTGCAGAAGGACTACACGTGCGGACAGCCCGGCCTGCCCCCCCTCACCCTGCCCCGCTGCTTTCTCCTCCTCCTCGTTGCCTTCTTCCTCTCTTCCCGCCTCTCTGCGTGCTGACAGCAGGAGCGCTGCCGGCGCCCCCCACCTGCTCATGAAAAATACCGACAGCCACCTCACCTCCTCCTTTGCTTCCTTCTCAACCGCAGTGTCTTGCGTGCCTCGCCTCCACCCTTCTGCTGCCTTGTCAGGGGAAGGCCAGTCGCGTGTCTCAGAAAGCTCTCGGGTGATCTCCCTTACCTTCGGTACAGCTGCTGCTTTGCTGAGAGAAAAAAAAAGACCACTCGAACCGCTTGCTTGCAGCTCGCTCTTTGGTCTGTCTCGGTCTCCCTCCATCCAGCGACACAGGCAGACCAACTGGCATACAACGCCTGCTGAATCTTCTTCATAGGCTGGCCTCTGTTCTGTTGGGGAAAGAATGAGGAATATTTATATCTAAAAACAAAGAAAGAAAAAAGAAAATAACAAGAGAAAAGAATACCCCTTTGAGGGTCTGTGTGCTTATATCGAAGTCGGCCCTTGAGCCATGTTCACGGCCTGTTCAGAACGGTAAAACGGTTAGATGACGCAAACGCGTGCCTTGAATGGTCTGTTCCTTAGGGAAAAGCCTTTTTGTTACATATTAGCTATGTTTTGGTTCATCCTCAGCACTATCGTACGGTATGTTCGTTGAGAATAACATTCCATCAAACGAAAGGATACCCGTCTGACATTAGAACGACAACACGTTTGTTAACAGTGGTAAAATAGTGGTGCAAGAGCAAGGAATGGAATTCTAAACGTGACAGTTAATATGACGTTCATTCATTTCTTCATGGGAAATGGTAAAAATCATTCCAACACCCTCTCCACTTTACCACTCATACCCCCGCAACACCCTCCGTTCTTATTCACACCCCAATAAGATCATGTATCTTAAACCCAGATAGATTTTTAAAGTTAGTTTTATTTCCTTAGATAACTGAGCATCTTTTGATGTGTACAGCTGAGAGAGCTAGGAAAGGGCCAGACGATTCCAGATCTGTTGAGGAGAGGAATGAATCCGCAAGTGGGTGATTTTTTTCTCTTGTTTCAAAACGTTCCATGTTGACAACTTCCTTTCTAAACCTACGATTCCATTGGTGTGCAAATGTAAATATGGTCCAGAGAAGAATGAAAATTTGCAAATATGTAAAAAGAACCGATCTTCACTGAAGTGGAAACGCAAACCGCCAATGCGGATCCCAGTCCTAGTAAATGACGAGCGCTCGTCACGCTTGGGAGCGGATTCTTTGGGTTTTCTTTTTCTCAAGGGTCTAAACTGTAGACCTCGTTATCTTCCGTTGTCCATATATTTGGATCAGAAAGACCCAAGTCTGCATTGTGGTTATCTGTATACACGGTTGGTTTGCGAGCATGTGGAAGGCTAAGCCTGGAAGGACTGCGTTCGCGTTTGTTCACGAATGGAATCGCAGTAAAAAAAAATTTTAAAAAAATTAAAAATTGTTCTTGTGTGTGGTTTGCTGGTCACTGCTGCAGATTATGACAGACAATTTGTTGCCTGCGCACAAAGCCCGCGTGAAGACAAAAATCTGTTTTGTGTGTGGATACGAACCAAAAATATTAAACAGGCAAGGATGCCATGGTGGAAGGGAAACAATTCTTTTGTTAATATGCCTTGCCTGGATTGATTTTGTTTTTGTTTGATTTTTTTTTCCTTAAAAGTGGATGTTGTGATACCGAGTATTGTGCAGTGAATGGTTTGTGTGATCTGTTATGGTTTAGGACGATATGGTTGTTGATGATGAAAAACGTTCCTGTGATTATGGAGATATTTATCGTTGGCCTTTTTCTTCTTCTTCATCTTCTTTACTGACAAGTGCTGAGTTGTGTTCTTGTGCAATATCTGTTGGGGGGGAGGGGGGGGGCAGCTGCCTGCGTTTCTCTGATGTCCACCGTTGTGTTTATGTCGTGGCAAAAACGTACATGGACGTTGCGTTCAGTCCAGTATTTTTGTTTCAACCATTGATTGCAACAGAGCCTGTTGGGATTTCTCTGTGTATCGTTTTCACAAATCAAGTTAATTCTCATCCCTTGAAACAATTCATAGCAACATAATTATTTACTGTATAATTGAAACGCTTTTTGTGTGTGTGCTTAGCACTTTAAAAAGTATGTTTCACTCTATAGATTCAACATAAATTTAATGTAATGTGTACATAGTATTACATCAGTGTGAGATATTCAAGTTGAAATGATTATTTTAAAATATCAGCAAAGACAAGGGCGCGCGTCTACAAAGTGTATAATTGGTTTCGAAACGTTTTTCTTGTGAGTGTTGAGAATTCAGCTGGATACAGAGTTATGTTTGCAGTATGTAGAGGCCCGACGTTTTATCCATAGGGTGGCATATCTTATATTGCCCACCTTTCTTGTAAACGATAAAATTCCTCTGATGGAAGTTTCAGTTGATCAGTTAGCTGAAACCGTGATCAGATTTTAGACTATTCTGATGCATTTCAGCTGTGGAGCTATAGAGACGGTTTTCTTAAGAAACAGCATTACCATGTTTATTTCCAACGTAAGGTTCTTTGGGGACTTGCTCAATCTTCCGGTCATAAAAACACCACCATACAAACCATTATTAACTGTTCGCTCAATCTATGGTTTCTATGTTTTATTTTTGTATATATTTTGTGAAAGATGTATTTGTCAGTCACTTGTTTAAGCTCTGTAAATGCGACACTTTTTGTATCGTTATTTATAATGGCGTTTTTTTATGTATATTGAATGCATGTTGAAAAATATGAAGAAGCATACTTGATGTGACTTGTCTTTGGCAGAACACTGTCAATGCTTTATATTGTTTTCCTTTTTAACATTCAGGAATATTGATTGAAACATGTGCACCACTTGTACTGAATTCATTCGTCTTTCTCCTTCCATTTTCATGATCTTTACATTCGTTTATTTTCTTACATGAGAATTTTTCTTCCTGACAAGATTGTTTTGACAGACATCCGGAACACAGTTTCTCGACATCTTTAGTTGACTATCCTTTGCCAGCTTCTTTGTCTCGAGGCCAGGGTGTTTTGATGTCACACATCGAGGTTGCCGTAAACTTGAGGGTCTCTTTTGCCTGTCTTCTGTCTTCATTTGGCAGTTTGACCTCTAGGTTCTTGTGGGACGATTTTTTTTTTTTCTGAAGACGATTCAACCACGACTGTCGGTTACTGTAATCCCTTTGTAACATGTCTGTTACGGCTTGTCCATGCCATGTGTTCGTTAAGGTCCGTGCCAATCTTTCTTCATACTCGGGAGTGCAGTGTGGGGAGGAGGCGGGGGGAGGAGGTGGGGGGATCAGATTGTATGCGGACGTGTGAAAACATTTGATTTTCCGTGTTTCTGCCATTAGATTCCCGCTTACGTGTGGAGAAAATATCGGAACTAGTTCAGTCAAATCAGAAAGATGTTAAGAGGGAAATATGAAGAGTATCACGTTGTCCTTTCGGTGACAGTGTGGTTACAGAATTTTGTCAACAATGAATCGGCGCATATTTCATTGCCTGTTCCCCCCGACTTACCTGTCAGGTCCCATTGTCTATATCACAGAAAAGAATTTCTCTCGCATTAAAACAAAATCAGCCTGAACGAGCGCATGGCTAGTGTTCAGTGTGTTGGGAATATCTTCACAGGACATTTCAAGCAGAATGGTATGACAGGGAAAGGAGACTTGGAAAACGTCACTAAAAGCGGAGTAGTTCTAGTTTGGGAAGAAATTACACACTTAATTACACTACCAAAGTGAGTGTGTGTCTGTCTGTTCCTGTTTCAAGGGCGCCATTATCTTCACTTTTGGTTCCAACAGCGTAATTCTTTGTTGCGCTGTTGCACACTTTGTTATTGATCTTTTTCTTTCTTTCTTTTTTTTTTAAATAGATTTTGCTAATTTCGCACTCGTGTCCTTTCCGAAACGTTGCAGAATTCCATTGAAATTGACAAATTATTGTGAATACGTTTGAGGTTTTTAATTCATGTGTGTTTCAAAAACATGATTCTTAACATCTTTGAAACGCGGAAGATTTTCGTAACGCTGGCGTCTCACAATAATTTTTTTTTCTTTTCCAAAACTCTGTAATTCATTCCATGAAAAAAAAAAAAACCTCGCCGACTCAGATGATAATATAACCTTTTGTGGGGGTTTGCGTTCGTGCACACGCACAATTGATTAGAAATTGATAGCTGTATCTTTTGTACACACCATTCCATCTTTTCACTGTACCATGTGGAAAGTGTTTTCCATGGATTGTGAGAGTAAAGTGGTGCACAAATGCTTCGGTATGAAATTATGTTTCATGTTTGTGTGTATCTAATTCATTCAGAAAATTATTATTTACTCGAGAGACACTTGTTAATGCTGAATATTACTCATAGTATGTGTTGCAAATGTTATCATTTTGTGCCCGTGAACGTCAACTATTTTTATGTGAATGTATTGTATTATTAATGAGGATAACCATTTATTTGCACTTAAAGTAATTGATTTTATTTCAATGGGTATCATGTGTTCGAACCAGAACAACCTTCCATGTTTGTTTGGGTTGGGTTTTTTTTTTCTTTTTTTTTACCAATACCGTTTACCATTCCAGCAGACATTAGCTTGTTCAAACCACAGAATCAAGACATTTTCAATGAATACGTCAGCATTTTTTTTTTTTTTTAATTCTTTTCCTTGCACATGAGGATTTTTATCTTAAAGGATTGAACAAATTTCCTTCGAAATGAAGTCATTACCCTAATGACCACGACGTCTTGTACACATTTGAAAGGTACATCTGTGTACCTCTTAGAATGAGACATTCACGACCATAAGATGGGTCTGATTTGTTTTTTCAGTTTTGTCCTTACTTTCCATTTCAGACCAACAGCTCAGTCACAATGTGTAAGTGATACGTGGTCAGGTTTAGATTTTAATGCGTTTTGGACGGTTGAAATCTTTGCGGACATTTTTGTTCACATTTATTTTGCCCGTGCGATCACTTTACGATGAAACGATCCCATGAGGACGTGTTTCATCCAAAGATCATCCCCCGTCCTTTCCACGGAATCATGAACATCTTATAACCCCCATGGTACCCCTCTTAGCCCTGTAACTCTCGTTGCATGAACGATCCCAACAGCGCTAAGTTTGTCTATTTGTTAAGAATGTTCCGCGAAGTGTATGGGATTTGTGAAGTTAGAGAAAAAAAAAACGAGTCTTGCTAAAAAGCAGTCAAAAGCACCGATAGGATGGTCTGTGCCACCCATCCCTGCCCAGGTGCCAGTTGCATTGCTTGGTTCTAACTTTTCGACAGTTACACGTGACTAAAATTAATGCCTACATTGACCGAACTACGCCATTGGTCAGTTCCAGAATACACACAGTTAGTGGCGGGTTACGACCATACTAGGCTCTTCCGTCCGAGCAATGCAACTGGCTCCAAGGCTTCAGTGTGTTTGCGGGTGTTGTGCGCTCGCGTCTCTTTGTGACTATCCCATGCTTATGTCAAAACGCACATATGCGCAGCTCAGAGAGACCAAACATGATGCATGGAAAAGTCTAGCATGGGAGGGGTTTTGGAACATGCCAGATCATTCCACGTCTGGCCTGCAAACCACCAAACTGAAGTCGAGAGAATGACATGCAGCTGTAAATTTATTGGCAAAGTAAAAAAAGAAGCTGCACATGAACATATCTGCATGAAAAACATTTTTTTAATGACTAGTCCGAGATTCAGTATTGGTACAATGTAGGTTAGGCCAGACCAGAGTTAATGGAGATCATTAGGGTAAGGTAGGGTAGTGAAGGTAACAAAATAGAATAGGTGTAAAAGAGAGAGCAGGCTAAGCTTGGTCAGGATAGATCAGAGTATGTTAGGCCAGAGGGTAGGGTAATAGTAATAACCATATTAATAATACGGAGGCTTATATAGTGCGGTTCCCCGCTTTTAAGAGCAGGCTCACCGCACTTTACAGTAAGAACAGATACGTAATTGGTCAGAATAAGTGTAGGTTAGAGAAGGCTACGCTAGGTCATGGTGGATCGTAATAGGTCAAATGGATAGGTAAGGGGTAGTTAAGAATAATGATAATAAATAGCTTTGCAATAAAACGTACAAATTTGAAAATATGTAACACGTGTACAAAAAAGAAGTCAACACAGTCTCATAGCAAAATACACATCATATTCGCCATAGTCAAAATACACACCAAGAAACCAGGCATCCAAATAACAAAAAAGCACATCTGACGATCAGATCAAAGCAAGTGCATGAAATCAGGAAAAAAAAAACTGAACTGATAATTATACGGTTTAAAAATAGTGCTCTCTTCAAAGCGGTTGTTGAGGTGTGTGAAGGTCACAGTGAATTCCACTTCATGCATCAATTTTGTGCGAATCTTTGGAATACAGTGTGCGCAAAGTAGATCACCCTGTTGGCGAGGGTAGGTAAAGAGTAAGTTTGATCAGTTCGGCTTGGTCGGGAGAGTTCATTAAGTTTGGTCAGATAAGGTCAGAGTTAGCTGCGGGTAGATCGAGTTTGGTACAGGTGGTGTGTATTCTTGTGGTAGTATATGCTATTAACTATTACTTTATGGAGGAATTAACTAGAATCTGGTCGTACCGAATACAGTAACATGTATGACTGTTGTGTTCGACTATGACCATCAGAACAGGAGGGGAGGTAACTGCTGTCCTGACTATTGGGGCTAGAATTTGGTTTTAGTGGAGAATGTATTGCCCAAGT
Organism: Babylonia areolata; assembly: GCF_041734735.1. Classification (NCBI taxonomy): domain Eukaryota; kingdom Metazoa; phylum Mollusca; class Gastropoda; order Neogastropoda; family Buccinidae; genus Babylonia; species Babylonia areolata. Next base: position 6,542,212 of record NC_134883.1, read on the forward strand.
TACATCCCCACTCTTGGCCAAGAGGGTTCAAGGACAATCGGCGTTGGGATGGTTCCCAAGAGGCCAACTAGCCCCCAAGACTGCAGCACTAAGAATCGGAGCAATTTAGGCCATCTAGCCCCCAAGACTGCAGCACTAAGAATCGGAGCAATTTAGGCCATCTAGCCCCCAAGACTGCAGCACTAAGAATTGGAGCAATTTAGGCCATCTAGCCCCCAAGGCTGCAGCACTAAGAATCGGAGCAGTTTAGGCCATCTAGCCCCCCAAGGCTGCAGCACTAAGAATCGGAGCAATTTAGGCCATCTAGCCCCCCAAGACTGCAGCACTAAGAATCGGAGCAATTTAGGCCATCTAGCCATCAAGGCTGCAGCACTAAGAATCGGAGCAATTTAGGCCATCTAGCCCCCCAAGGCTGCAGCACTAAGAATCGGAGCAATTTAGGCCATCTAGCCCCCAAGGCTGCAGCACTAAGAATTGGAGCAATTTAGGCCATCTAGCCCCCAAGGCTGCAGCACTAAGAATTGGAGCAATTTAGGCCATCTAGCCTCCAAGACTGCAGCACTAAGAATCGGAGCAATTTAGGCCAACTAGCCCCCAAGGCTGCAGCACGAAGAGCCAGAGCAATTTTGCCTCCAAGTTTGAGAGTCATAGTCACTCACAAAAGACTAAGCTGTAAATGATTTCCCATTGCAATGGAAAAACCATTGATCATACAGCTCTCGCCTTGCTGTTGGCCCAACTGTAAACTTTGTCAATGTGGGATGCAAATTGAGTGTTGGGCCTGAGTAAAATAATGTATTAGGAAACCATTAGAATCTCTATACACTAAGATCTAATATACAATAAGTAAAAAATCGGATAGAAAATACTCGATTCTGGTGAATACATTAGTCTATTCAAATACAGAATAATGCAGTAAAATACACCAGACTAACTTTACTGACCTACCTTAACGGCGCCTGGTGGGTAAAGGGGGGTGAGATTTTTCCTATCTCCCGGGTCAACATATGTACAGACCTGCTAGTGCCTGAACCCACCCCCTTTTTGTGTATACGCATGCGGAAGATCAAATACGCACGTTAAAGATCATGTAATCCATGTCAGCGTTCGGTGGGTTGTGGAAACAAAAACATACCCAGCATGCACACCCCCAAAAACGGAGTATGGCTGCCTACATGGCGGGGTAAATAGACAAAAACGGTCATACACATAAAATGTTAATGTCTGTGTGTGTATGTTTGCGTGCTTGAAATCTGATCGACAGGAAACGAATGATGAGCGCCCAGTGGCAGCCGTAAGTCGACTCTGCCCAGGTAGGCAGCCTGTTGTGCAAATGACCTCGTGTTTGTAAAGCGCTGTGAGCTTGGTCTCAAACCGAGGATAGACGCTATATAAATATCAATCAATCAATCCAAAACATACATCGATATAAAAGGTCGATTAGGACGATGAAAAACCGTTTTCAAGTGTTGCTCAATCCACACGTAAATTTTAAGTTAAAAACGTATCTTGTTTGTTCAAACCGTTGCCCTATGTGTGTGTGTGTGTGAACAAACCTTTGTCCGCAAGGTTTTTCAGGCGATCGATGACGTGGTTAAAAAAAAAAAAGTTTTAAAAAAGGGGGGAGGCGGAGGGGAGACCATCAGAAACCCGACCTACTCAGTCCGCTGTGAAGTACTTTAACATAACAGGCAACGTGCGAATTTATCACTTTCTTGCCGAAAAATACAACCAAATAAGAAAAACTAACTTTTCTATACTCACGTGTTAATAGGTGCACCTCGGCCTATCCTTTGCTCATCAGTTCATTACACGAGAACACTGTGCAGCAGATTGTTTGTTTTTTCACCTTATCTTTCGCCTCAGGAGATGCTGCAAGTTTAAATGAGCCCAATATTTTTCGTCCTCAATCAACCGAGATGATTTCATAACACAGTCGTGATGGATCTGTACGTACATTTCCCGTCTGACTCCTTCTTCGCATGTTTTTGTTGTTATTTTGTGGTACAAATGATAACCGCTTTTGTTTTGCTCATGCACTATATGAAAATCGAATCATGACTGCGTAACTATTTCTCCATGAATTATCGAGGGTTTGTGTGTGATCAATACAAATACGTTTTGCATCTAATAATTGCCTATCAATCGCCAGTACGTGAAAAGAACGTTTAAAAGACAAGTTCAACGACCCACATAAAAATTCCAATCAGATGAAATTATTTCAAAATGAAATAAAAACATTTGCAGGAACTTTTATAGCAACATTCTTAAATGGAGATCATTTCAAATAAAACCATGTCACTAATTATCAAGCCTATGCATGGGCTATTTTCTTCATGGAGTTTGGTTGAATGCTTGATATTCAGATAATGAAAATTCATAAACTGAGGATACAAATATGACTAGTTTTGTTGTGGTAACACAGTCTCCGTCTGCAATAATCCGGCCCTTTGCAATCGACTCCTACTCTTATCTGTAAAAGCCCCATCATAGTTCAGCACTAATACTACCGAGATCAGACCAAACCATGTTCCTTTTTGCCCCAGTCGACCGCTATGGGGGCGAGGGTGGTAGCTGAAGGCCTGTCAGTTCGTTAAAAACAAAAAAAGGACACCAATTTATGTTTAAAGGTCTTTATGTAAGAAATACTCCTGCCAGTTCGAAAAAAATATTGAACACCAAATAATGTTTAAAAGTCTTAATGTAAGAAAGACCCGGTCAGTTCATAAAAAAATCGAATACCAAATGTTTAAGGGTCTTAACGTAAGAAAGACAAGTTCATTCATTGAATGTTTCGCTCGGTCCACATGAAAATATCAGTGAGGTGCAAGGCGCCATTCTGTGAGCACCAAGCACCCGACAATCCTCGTCAGAAACCTGCACAGACTTCACTAAAGCAAGTCCTAGTTTGTGATAAGACACCATGTCAAAAAGAAAAAAGCGATGTCAGCATCAGCTTCTTAGGCTTACAGTCTGCGAGCAAACGAACGAACGAAATATGACAAATGTATTCCACGTACCTCATCCAACCTGTCCTGTTTGTATAAACGATTATTTTTATTTGTATAATACGACGGAGCCTGTCGATTCAATATACTGAATTTAATTCGCAGGTCGCTGAGCATACTGATTCAAAGTTATGTAATAACTGAACACGATTCGCAGGAGACTTTTTTTTTTCCTATTTTTCCAACTCTGTTCTGTTGTTTCGGTTCGAGCTGAAAGTTCAGAACCAGAGTTCAGAATTTAAGTCAAACGCGTGTAAAAAAAATCACGGATTGTTGAAATAAAAGTGCTAGAAATGTACTGTGGGCTAGGTATAATCATAAGCGAAAACTGGAAACCAGATTTTTTTTTCTTTCGTTTTACTTGTTCAAAAGGTTCACGAATTGGGTGTGTACTTAACCTTTGCAATTAAATGTCCGATATTATTGCCGTTTCACGGTTTACCTTCCCACCTGCAGCCACATTTGCTGACAGGGTTTTCGGGCGCACGGTTTATTTAACACGTTTCGTTGTCTCAAAGGGAGAGTGTTCAAGGCCATTTCGTGTTTGTCGTTCTTGTTGCTGTTCTATGTGTTATGCAGTGCCTTGTGTCTCATGTCCAATTTTCTTGGGTTATTCTGTTTATGCATGTTCTGGCTGCTATACGTTTCTTTGCTTCTTTGTGAGTGGATTTAAAGATTAATCTATATGTTTCGTTTCAAAATGTATATGTTTTGTTTATTTGTTTTTAAACTGGCATGTGTTCGTTCACGTTCCTGTTAACGCTAACATTTTTTCATCGGTATTTATAGGCGTGATTTTTTTTTCAAACGTGTTGAATTAAATCTGTTTATTATGGAAAATTTTGTATGTATATTAATCACATATGTTTGGAGCTTCAAAAAGGGGTATAAAGTAACACCGTTCATTCCTTCCCCACTAAGAAATGACTGAAGCAAAGCACTTGTTTTTTTATGCTGTGATTTGTTGTTTTGTCTATACATTCCTGTAATCATCACTTCACAGGTGTAGGAAAGCGTGAAATTTCTGTCAGTCTCGGCCAATGCGTGTGCAGTCTTTTCTGTACAAGTCATTTCTGCACTCCATTTGTCACGTTTTCAAAAACGTCAAGCACTACATACAAATCAGAGCATTTTGTATTAACTTTCTGATTTATACTATTTGTATATTTCTCCATATTTATCGGCATTTTCTCTGTATTTTCACAGAGACATTTATGACAATTGTGCATTTATTCTTTCTGTCACCGTTCTTTATCCAAAGATTTATATTTATATTATTTTGATTTTTAATGCATTTCTTACACTTGTGGACAATCATAGGCCTACACATAGATTTATGACATAGTTTTTGGCTCGCGTGTTTTAGACACAAAGTGAGTCTTTGTAATAACCGTTGTTGGTTGTCAGTGTGTGTGTGTGTGTGTAGTAAACTTTAACAGATTCATTTTATTTGGGGAATACTTAGGTCTGTTGACACAAAATGTGGCTGAAATTTCGGGGAAAAAAATTGTCGTTTTCTACACACACACACTCTACTTACAGTGACAGAGTACTTTTGGTAAGGACGCAAAAATGATAAAGAAGCCAGAATGTTTCCACACTCAAGGTACCATTACATTTTTATTCCTTATTCAGAAAAGACAGTGGCTAAGAATAGCTGGGGATTCCCCCTGCGATGTATAGAAAAGAAAGAGCATTAGTTGTTTTTCTCAAGGCCTGACTAAGCGCGTTGGGTTACGCTGCTGGCCAGGCATCTGCTTGGCAGATGTGGTGTAGCGTATATGGATTTGTCCGAACGCAGTGACGCCTCCTTCAACTACTGAAACTGAAATTGAAACTTCTTCAAAAAAGATAGCTTTTTGTTCGTGCTGACATGTTGATTAACCCTTTCGCCGCCGAGCTCGCCGCCGCCAAGCTCGCATTTATGCACAGGCGTGGTAGAGGACCCATGTCACTGAAAGGTGACCATTCATTGGTCTGTTATCCATGAACCAACTGCTCTTAATGTTCGGTGGTAGGATAGGCCATATTTTCTATACATCGCAGGGGGAATCTCCAGCTATTCTTAGCCACTGTTTTTTCTGCGTTTATACCAGAAGGGAATTTTGTACTCTAAATTGACTGGCGGTGAAAGGGTTAATATCCGTCGTTTTATCATTTTTGCTTCAAACAGGAACTTCTTAGAATGAAAGTTACATTGATCCATACACCTACCAGGAGCAACATTTTGTCAAGTAATTGGACATCAATCCGATTATACTGTGGGAAATTTTTAAACGGATCTTGCTCATTATAAACATTATATGTTTTAATATATAAGGCAAGGCATAGACAGGCTGTTGTGCTTTATCAAGCACGCACGACAACACATTATTGAAGGGAGAGAACGATTTGTGTGCATGCCTTATGTCCACGAGCAACCATCAGAATCAACAAAATCTTGCAATTTACCCAGTTCGGTTTGACAGTTTAACTGAACTCGCACTACCCATGCGCGTTTGATGAGGGTTTGTTCCTGTGTCTGTTTCCGTTCAAATCAAATCAAATCATGGTGCTGAGAGCCTCGCCGACCACTAAGGCTATCGCCACATTAGCACCCACTTCAAGAAGGGTAATTTTTTTTTTTTTTTAAGTAGTCACCGTTTCAAGCTTCCCACTTAAAGGTTAACTCAGTACGGCCAGTCCTCTCTTCTCCTCTACACAGACCCCTCGGGTGTCCAGTGGGTGTCTGAATGACCCAACCTTTAGCTTCCGTCGTCAGAATTGTGGTATTCTTTGTCAACATTCACCTCTTCAGTATAAGAGCCTTCCGCTTGCAATATTTTGATGGTAACTGGGGTGAAACGCTGTTAACGTCGTCTCTTTCGCCATTCGTATGGAGAGAGTTAAAAACCTTCCACAGTTTTCAAATCTGATTAAAAATGTTCTCTTCTTTCAAGAAGTCCTTTCCCGTCCAGGGAGGGATATCACGAAACAAAGCCTTCAGAGAATCCGCCTTGTAATGTCTGTGTCTGTGTTGAACGTCATATAGATCCCAGCAGTCAAGGAGCACGTGTTTCACGGTGGGAGGCAACACACCAGGGGCCTCCCTCCCCCTCTTGTTTCCGTTCTGGTCAAAATGATACAAACATTTTGAGAGATACTTGCATCGTGCATGTTCACATATTCTGACATAAGCGTTGGGTTACGCTGCTGGTCAGGCATCTGCTTGGCAGATGTGGTGTAGCGTATATGGATTTGTCCGAACGCAGTGACGCCTCCTTGAGCTACTGAAAACTAAGAAGAAAAAAACTGACAGTAAGTTGCCATTTTTTACGTCCGTGTAGAAGATACAATGCTAAGAGGTTCGAACGGGCTTGGGTATTACATCAAGAGCCGTTTAGTAGTGTGTACACACCTCAGGTCACCACCCCTACTCGAGTCACGGAGGAGGCATCATCATAATCGAAATATTCATTGTAGAAAAAAAAATTCCAGAACGCGTCCGATTTGCCGAAAGGACTGGACTTTACCGAAGTGATTATCCTATACGATATGCCTAAAGATGTGCTTGACGATACTGTCTTGAACGAAGTCTGTAAGTCGTGATGCAGGGATGAACAAGTTTGAACCTTTGACATACATACATACAAGAATCGTAAAACAATGAAATTCCGATTGATGTGGGCTGCTAAATCAAAATAGAATCGTTCTGTTTCCAACAAGCAGGTTTTGGTTCGACAAACACTCGTATCTGGGAGGAGGCCGAGGGTGAATTAGAAATATTAATTGCACCGATATTATGTAAGTATGTGTGCCCCATCTCCACCCACCCCCACCCCCCTCCCGCGTTTTCCGTTTCGTTGTTGCTCATCAGGAGTCACACGTGAGCCAAGGAGGAGGATTTGCCTCTTGTTGATATTTGAAAACAGATCTGTAGAATTGCTTGAAAACAGTCGAATATTTCCTTAACCAAGGAAAGAAAGATAAGGGAGGGCTATCCAGTCAACATTTTTATGACCATAAAGGGATCCTTGTAGTCACTGTGGTGCCTCGGGATGCATTACAATTCACCGGGTTTTATTTAGCTTTCCTTCTTTGCTGTGTAAAATGCTCCGAGTACTGGCATCGAGGAGACAGTGCATTTTCTGTTCAAATCAAATAATATTTATGGCCCCGCCTCCTACGAAGACCTACTCAAAACTAAGAGCAAACCTTCAACCAACGTAACATTGAAACTGAAATCGACTGTCATCACACCACAAAGTAGTTTGAGACAAAAATAAACACACGAACATTTGTTCATTCCCAAAATAATTCATCTATATAAAAAAATATATATGTTCACTTCTTTTTTTTAAGCCATTCAAATTCATGATCATCATCTGTTTGATGAATTCTAACATACACATTGTTTTTGCTTTTTTGTTATTTTTGTATATAAAATCGTTGTAAACATGAGTTTGACCAAGTGCTTTTTCTTGTCCAGGCGTGTTGTAATTCATGCTACTTGACTAATCCGTTCACAGTGGTGAACTGCGTTCAAATTCAAGCATGTTTGGTATCTAAAGTGGTGTGATGATTTGCAGTGTCGTTTTCTTGTTATCTAATCTGAAATGTGTTTCCATCTTCAGTGGGTTTAAATCTGGCATGTTCTCCTTTTACTTGCTGAACAAAATAAAGACAAATGAAAAGAATGAATAAATCCAAGATTTATTGCTCATTCATGTTGTTCTGAATTGTGTATAAAAACAAGCTGAGTGAAAATTTGGAAGCAGTGAGTGTTTTTAGTAATCAGTGTTTTTAGTCATCTCTCTCTCTCTCTCTCCTCCCCCCCCCCCCCCCTCTTGTTTATAGTTCAGCAGACCATACAAACCATCAAGGGTTAAAGTCTTCAAATATTAGTGAAAGCACAAACAAGTCGTCAGCAAGCTGAAAACAGTTATAAATCCCACCCACCCCCTTTCTCCCCCCCCCCCCCCCCCCCCCTTTTTTTTTTTTTTTTTTTAATTTGGTTTGTTTCTTGTTGTTTGGTGTTGTGCTTTCTTTAAGTTATGGGGACAGGGTGGGAAAAAAACAGCCTTCCCTTTGAGCTTTTGTTTTATGAAAATACCAACCAATAAAACAGGAGGTTCTTTGTGTATGTATCTTGAAAAATCAAATTCAGTCGTGTTTTACAACCCAGGAGACCATAACACTCAATCTCGGGACTAAACACACGTTTAAATCAAATCAAATTATGGTGCTTAGAGCCTCGCCGACCACTAAGGCCATATCAAGGCTATCGCCACGTTAATACCTACTGCAAGTCAAGGGTAAAAACAAATTACAATAAGAACTAGTCACCGCTTTAAGCTTTCTACTCAAAGATTAAAAACCTTCGATAGTTTAGAACCTTCAAATCTGATCAAAAATGATCACTTCTTTCCAAGAAGTCAATCAGCGTCCACGGAGGGACATCACGAAACAAAGTCTTCAGAGAAACCGCCGTGTAATGTCTGTGTTTAACGTCATGCATATCCCAACAGTCAAGGAGCACGTGTTTCACGGTGAGAGGCTCATCACAGGGAATACATCGTGGGGCCTGCTCTACCTTCAACAAGAAAGAATGAGTATATAAAAAAATATATAAAAAAAGTGTGCCTCGCGCGCAGTCTGCAGAGCACAGATGACTCCTTTCTATTCTTCACCACCGATGGAAGGGTCTCTTTTAGGTCTGGACGGATTTGGAACAGCTTGTTGTTCGTCTGGGTGTTCCACTCCTCTTGCCAAAGATCCTTAACGTAAGTGTTCACCTTCTGCTTCATGTCTGTGTATGGTACGAAGGATCTCGATAATTCTTCCTTCACAGCGTTCTTGGCCAGCTGGTCTGCCCTTTCGTTAACACGAATGCCAAATGGCCGGGAACCCAGGCCAACACATCATATCCTTTCTTCGTTACGAGAGTAAAAGCATCGTAGAATTCCAGCAGTTTGGGATGAGTCAGATTCCTGCAGGCGATCGCCTCCAGGGCTGACAAGGAGTCGGAAAAGATCATGAAGCTCTTTTGTTTCGAAAAGAGAACCATTTTTACCGCCAGAAACAGTGCCGTCAGTTCCGCAGTGTACACAGTGTGCTGTCAGATAGGATGTGTTCCGTTGTGGGCTGGTCAGGAAAGGCGGGACAGAACGCAGATGCAGCGACTCCGTCCTCCGACTTGGAACCGTCAGTGAAGATTTTTTGAAAAGTGGGGAACTTGTGGCAGAGTTCCGAAAAGTAAGTTCTGTAGGCCAGTGAACTGGTGGAGTCTTTACGGTACGAGGCCAGATCGAATCGGACCTCACGTGTTTTAAAGGTCCACCTCGGCTCTCCCCGGCCCCGCAGAGATCGCAACCTTCCCCTCCTTGGGTGTTGGAGGTGGGGAGATGCGGGGGGGGGGGGGGGGGGGGGGGGTCTGGGCACTCCCACCAGCTCAAGGGGCAAGCTGACGAGAGGCGGAATAAGGGAGTGGGGGGAGCGGGAAGCGGACACCATGCCTCCACCCGAGGCTTTCCCCCCTCAACCCTCCCCCTGCCCAGGAGCTCCTGAGGACCGCTGTACACGATGGGAAGGGATGGATACAGCGCCTCCATCCGAGGCCAATGGTTTTACCAAAGTCGGTATGTCGTCCGTCTGCGTCCCTGTGGACGTCGTCTGGATCCCAACGTCCACCATCCTGGGTCCGACAACTGATGCATAAGATGGACCTGCCTTTAGCAAAGTAGCCTCCACTAGTTTACGGGCTTCAAAGAATGGGATTTTCTTCTCCGTCTTCACCTTCTGGATCTCCTTTTCTTTTTTCCAGGTGGGGCAGTCGTTCGACGAAGACGGGTAGCTGCCTCCGCAGTTCACGCAACGGGCTGGACTGATGCATTCGCCCTGGTGCGCCGCCTTTGAACAGGTGCCACACGCCTCTTCCTCCTTGCAGCAGTCTCGCACGTGGCCGAACTTCTGGCACTTGAAGCACCGTAGAGGGGACGGCACGTACAGACTTACGTTCACCTGCAGGTACCCAGCTCTTATGTCCTTGGGGACATTGGGGCAGCAGGAGGTGAGGAAGAATGTGTTGGTCGGGACTCTGTCCGACCCCTTCCTTACTGTCACCCTGTAAACATCCGTCACTCCCTGAGAGGACAGCTCGCTCTTAATCTCTGCCTCAGACACTCCTCTCAACTCAGGGCATCTGATGACCCCCTTCGAGCAGTTCAGACCTTTGTGAGGGGAGACCTTCACCGCCCTATCCACAAAAGTGGCCGCTTTAAGCAGAAGCTGTGTCTGCCTTTTCGATGTCGTCTCCACCAGAAACGTTCCGTTCTTCAGCCTCTTGATAGACTTCAATGCGCCTGCCAAACATTGGAAACCTTTCTGGATGGCGAAGGGGCTGAGAGCCGACAAGGGCTTGCCATCATCAGTGCCATCCACCACAAGCCACGACAGCCAATATCCAGAGGTCTCTCGGACCTCCGCATCGGAGTCCGAGTCGCTTTCCGTTCCTTGTCTTCTCCTCTTTGCCACTTTAGGGGGTTGTGATTGAGTGGAAGCCATGGGTTTTTTTTATCTTTAATTCATCCCTCCCTTACCTACCCACCATGGGGTCCAACTTAGGGGGCCAGGGTCAAGGGAACACCAGCTTGACCCCTTTCAGGTTTCAGGAGGGACATACGACCAACAGTCTAGCTCTAACGCGTCCCCCACCCCCGCCCCCCGATCATGCCCAGCTCCCGGGTACAGAGAACTGAGCACTACGGGGGTTATCATCGGTAGCCTCTAAACTGCCAGTCTTGACCCAACCCCACGTAGGGGTAGCCGATTGACACACACGGGCCAATGTGTGCCGCCTGTCTTAGGAGAGGTCCGAGCCAAAGGGACGTGTTGAGAGCAGCGTGCTCTCTCAATCCCCAGGATCTCATTCCCCTCCAACACAGGTCGCGCCGCACGGCAAACACGGTGGGCCTGAAGAAAGCCGCAGAGAAAAAAGAATGTGGAAAAGAAGGCTTGATGGGGAGCTGGAGACAGAAAAGAGGCGGTAAAAAGAAGAGAGAACAGCGAAAGGGACACTTTTAGTTTGGGCCTCACTCACGACCTGTGCAGCATGGGAAGCCCTATCAGGGGCATCAGTACAAAAACAAAAACAAAAAAAAACCGACTTATTAGCCTGAACAGCTACAATGGCTATGTAGGCTGTCAATTAAAACCTGGGACTAGAGCACTAAACCCTCAGAAGCACAGATGCCCCCGCCGACATAGCTCGCTCGATCACTGGCCACTAAGCCTCCAGACCGCGACAAGGTAGTGACCCCCCGGGAGGAATCAGAGAGAAGATTTATTGTTTCAAATTATGTATTTATCACACTCGCTATTTATGAAAGATGCAAATGATGGTTTTTATTGGATACCATCCCATACTGGATTCCTTCATAACGACCAAGCAGACAGGGCAGCAAAAAGGGGAACAAAAAATTATACAGGCAGTTTGAAAGTGTATTGCCCATTGACATACAGGGAAATAATCACAAGAAAGATAGGAAGAAGACAAGAATGACTGCAGGATCTTTCAAAGATAAAAAAAAAAACAACTAAAGTTTATAAAAACCTTTTGGGTGGTAGTTGAATCCTCTTTGTTTTGACATGACGTTTCGGACCATAAGCCCGTTGTCAAGTGATGAGAAGAGGACAGTGTGAATAGGAAAGCCTATCCTCTTCTCATCACTTGACAACGGGCCTATGGTCCGAAACGTCGTGTCAAAACAAAGAGGATTCAACTACCACCCAAAAGGTTTTTATAAACTTTAGTTTTTTATCACTAGAAAGATAATTTTGAAGGTGCTTTCAATCAACTCTAAAACTATATATCAGTGGACTCTCTCAGACTCTGGTCCGATTTGCATACCAACTCTAAGTTTACTTTTCAGACTATTATCTAATTCATTGTGGACTAACTATAGCTCTAAGTCCAGTGCATATGCTTCAGTAATGTGACAATTAAGCATATAATCTTTGACTATGATTTGATGAAGTCTTACTTGCACGAAAGTGTGTCATTTCAAGTGACTGAGACCGTTGATTTGACTTTTTGCATTCACTATCTGTTGTTTCGCTTGTTAGATAAAAGACTTCTCTTTTACGAAGTCCATTAAGTAATTTTTCTGTAATTATATCTTGATATCCGTTTCAAATTTCACGCCCTATTTACCCGCTTTCCCCCAACTCACCATTCGTCCCCCTCCCCCCTCCTCTTCTAAACAATAATACTCATATGCATACATTTTCCTCTCACAAAATGTCTTCAATCACCGATCTGAGTGACGGGACAAACAAAATTCCTCCACAAGCGCAAGCACGCACAGTCTATACCATTCCCTTATGTCGTTTTTAGATGGCAAAAAAAAATTACTCATAAGGACGATATCAGCATTTCGTGCCATCGACTGTGATGACGTGGAGAATAAATCTATACATAAATGATAACATTATTCCATCCACAAATGGGCATTCTTGAATCACCTTTCATTTTGAAGTAGTTATTCCAAATCTTTCGTGATAAGCCCTAAAATTAACTGGCGTATTATGAAATGGACTATCTTACTGAGTGAGTGGCTGTCCTGACGAGCAAGGCGTTGGTCTGAGCTGCGATGAAAAATGCGTTGGTGCCAGCCAGCCAGCCAGCCCATTAGCTTGCCATGTGCACTGCGTGGATTGTGTTTGTTGCTCATCCGTCGCCTTCGTGGACCTATCTCAGGAGCGTAAAGCACGTTTTTGATGTCTACAAAATGTCAGAGACAAGACGTTAACAATTGACGTTCCCGATCCCCCCCCCCAACCCCCCTGTCCGCCCCCCCCACTCCTCCCCTCCCCGTCCGTGCCTCCCCCTCCCTCCGCAACCCCCTCCCCCCCTACTCCCTCCCCCTCCCCCCGAAAAAAAGCAAGCGAAATAGATAGTGATACGGAAAAGGCAACTGGTGTTCGTGCACGAAACTTTTGTTTGATCCTGGAGCAGCGTGGTACTCGCATAATTCTACTTAGTATCAGAATCAGTAGCTCAAGGAGGCGTCACTGCGTTCGGTCAAATCCATATACGCTACACCACATCTGCCAAGCAGATGCCTGCCCAGCAGCGTAACCCAACGCGCTTACTTATTCTACTCATCTTTTCGCCCAATATCCATTTCATTTCAGTCATTCGGGCCCAACCATAAACAGCGCCGCAGAGATAAAACGTGTCATTAACTTCTCAGCTCATTTCGTCCATAAAATGTTACTTTTGTCATATGGAGTTTATTATGGAGCATGTTCAAGCGGGCGTATGTATATTGTCATTTGTGTAGGGATTGCTGCTCTCTCCGTCAGAGTGTCACTTCAAAGTGTTGTCTCTCTCTCGCGCGCGCACGCACATACATTCACACACACGCACAGAGGCACACGCACGCACGCACGCACGCACACACACACAACACACACAACCACAACACACACACACACACACACACAACTTTGCATGTATACTCTTTCACTCTAAGTAAAGCATACTCACTGACTGACCATGCCAGGGGAGACAGGCAGACAGGGGGGGGAGGTGAGTGGGGAGGAAGACCCACGTTGTCCTCTGCTGGCTCCCACTGACACCTGCAGGTCCACGTCCCAGTGTCCGACAGATGGAGCGCCGGCCTGCTGGCAGGAGGGTGACCGCTGTCTTCAGCACTCCAGGAGGGGGACTGGGGCATTTGGGACACGTGCGCATCGTAACCGAAGGCCTCATAAAGTCCTCTGCTGATACAGAGACAGGAGGCCCGATTTTTCGGGAGACACCTGTACCAGTTTTCAGTTTCAGTTTCTCAAGGAGGCGTCACTGCGTTCGGATAACTCCATATACGCTACACCACATCTGCTAGGCAGAAGCTTGACAGCAGTGTAACCCAACGCGCTTGTCAGGCCTTGAGTGCATACTTATATATCTGTGTACCTATCAGAGTGGATGTCTCTGTACATAATTTTGCCAGAGGACAACACCCTCGTTGCCATGGGTTCTTTTCCATTGCGCCAAGTGCGTGCTCCACACGGGACCTCGGTTTATTTATCGTCTCATCCGAAAAACTAGACGCTCAGTTTGATTTTCCAGTCAAACCTGGGAGAAAGGGCGAGAGCGGGATTCGAACCGACGTGCTCACGGAACTCTGTATTGGCAGCTGAACGTCTTAACCATTTTGCCACTTCCTCTTGTACCAGGATCTCAGATATCCGGTTCCAGCAGTCTGGAGAAAGGAAACGGTTTCTGTAAGTCATTATCATTGTCGTTTTCGCTCTTGCTTATCACCCAGCCGACCGCTAAGGACCATATCAGGGCTGAAGAACAAAATAAAAATATTTTTTTAAACACGTGAATATCGATCCCATGTAACATGAAAAAAAGAAATTCGTGAAAAAAAGATTAGGCTTAAGTACAGACACATCCATGAATAGACACCCAGCGCATGCCTCTGACAATA
>NC_134883.1:6559199-6596699 GCF_041734735.1 Babylonia areolata
CTGCAAGCGACATCTCGAGGCTGCAACACGTTCACAAATGTGGAAACAAAAACTGGGTATAGAAACTTTTACGAAACCAAAAACGTTTTTTCTCAATCGAGGTACAGGTCAAATCACACACGAAAGAGAATCTTTCAGGAAAATCGTAGGAAACAGCAGTGAAATGTGTGCCTGGTGTAAAAATCCAAGCAATTAGAGATGTCTGCTGCAGAGAAGTTCATTGCAAGATACAACATGGAGCATCCTCACTTTTCAGACGATAGGAATGGCCAAACAAAAGGAATGACAACCTGCAGAGAACAATCTCCTCTTCCATGTTTCCCTTGACAGATGGAAATAACTCTCCTTTATATCAAGAGTTTTTTTGTCAATTCGGTAGTTCCAATATCTGTCAAAGGTCCTTTTTTTATACAACTGAACATTGAATTTGAAGTCTGTCAAACAATTATGGAATGGCGGTGCTTTTTCTTTTGGTGATATTCTTGGTAGGCCAGTCAACAAAGATATTGCCTCACATATCAAAGGAACTAGGATCTGTGTGTAGTTCCTTGAATTCAACCCAGCATGTGATTGTATTTCCGCCAGAAAAGTTAACAATGAATCAGAAAAAAAAAATCAAAAAGTGAGCTGAGAATTCAAAATGTGAGCCGAGACTGGTAAAACCTTAGCAAATGCAGCACGTTCTGCTGTACTGATGGAGCTGTCAGTAAGATGATTGTAAAAGAGGGGGAAAAACACCAAAGTCCGAAGTGACCAGGTTTAGGGGAATCAAAAGTGTCGATGTGTGAAAAGTGAGGAAGAACAAGGACTCTCTCAATGACAGTGCACTCTACGGACTTTCTGTCAAATCTGTGTTGAAACAGGCAGCTGAGGGCACAGTTATATCCAGGTTTTCTGACAAAGCAGTTTCGGGTGATTGTCGGGTGATTTGTTGGGTGAATTTCAGTCTAATTTTTTTAAGGAGGGCCAAATAGTCTCTGCAGACTGTACACAGAGGTAAACACACACGGCAACCATGATGAGGATGACTTCCATCCCCTGACTGACATCAGCAAACCATTATAAAAAGAACAAAATTTCAACCCAAGAACTTCAGCTCCTCTTCCTTTGTTGTAGGTCTTTAACTCTCGTGGTAGCTCATAGTGTATAACCGTTTTAACCCCGCCATTTAGGTAGTCTTGCTCATTTTCGGGGGTTGAGGGGGGTAAACTACAATTAGCTGTGCAAGACAAAAAGACCTGTTTTTTAGACCTCGGTTAACCACGTTTCTGGAACTCCCCCCACCCCCCACACACACACACACACACACCCCCATACACACCCCACACCCCCCATTCAATGTAATTCAATGTAGAAAAAGAACGGTGCCTACAACTGCATATAAAAATCCTGAAATTGTTACAGAGGACCCAGACTACATGCTACAAATGCACCTGCTCAGAAGTCACATGCGAGTACAGAGACTTCAGACAGAACTACAGTTCAACTCGCCATTAGTATGTGCACTGTGGTTTTTGTGGGGTTTGAACGAAGAATCTTAGAACTGTTTCAGTCATTCTATAGTCTTGCCCAAATCCAAGACTACTACATGAAAACAACTTAAACCCTCAACAGACAGTGGGTCCGGTCAATGTGCTAAATAATTTATTTCCTGATATGAAGGAGGAGTGGAGGCTTCAATTTTACACTTCGTGTATTGCTCAGATATGCCTGTGTTCTTATTTCTGAAACCACAAAGTAACCTTATGTGTCCACAGCATGATTTGATGCAAGCTGCAATAGCTTTCAAAGTAGATTCCGTGAAGTGGACAACAACCTCATACACTTTGTCCCTTGTCCGCCTTCCCCATACAACGCTCGGTGCAGTGCTGGCTAAGAATTGGCAGGCAGATAAATCAAATCAGGTGGCAAGAAACAAACCCAAAAAACTCTTCTTTCTCACTCACTCTGTTACACAGGCTACACACACACACACACACACACACACACACACACACACACACACACACACACACACACACACTTATACCATCTGGTCTGCTAGACTAAAGTACATCAGCGACAGTCAGCATATCTCTGATAATCTCTGCGCATCAGAGATTGTCGCCTAATCTTTCGGACGAACCTGTCACTTCAGTGCCTTGATGACCGTTCACAAATGGTTCATCTAGTTGTTGATACATCTTTAAGATGCAGTTGGGATCCATCACTGGTTATCCTCAATGCTGAGGGAGTTTAACCCTTTCACCGCCAAACTCGCATTTATGCACAGGCGTGGAAGAGGACCAATGTCACTGAAAGGTGACCATTCATTGGTCTGTTATACAGGAAACTACTGCTCTTAATGTTCGGTGGTAGGATAGGCCACATTTTCTATACATCGCAGGGGGAATCCCCAGCTATTCTTACCACTGTCTTTTCTGTGTTTATGCCACACGAGACTTTTCTACTCTAGTTTTCCTTCTTGCCCACACCCTCTATCCCCTATATCAGTGTCACACTTTGTCAGTCGAGTGACGCACAAAACTTTGGTCAATATAATTCAGGGACGATGAAAACTACATGGTTTGGCCACGAAGACCGTTTAGTGTGTGTAATATATCGGCACAGATGTTGGTAGCTGACTGGGTGGACACGAGGGTGAGAGTGGCCATGGTAATACAAAACAACGGTAAAGGAAAAGGCCGTTGCACAGAAAACAGACAAAACTACATCACAAACATATTTTATTATAAATCTGTATTTGAACTTCATGCACCATATTATAACGAAAGTCGGGTATTTTAACAATTCTATCTGCAACTCGAGAACAGAACATAAGAAATCAATAGGTTGTTTGGGTTCGGTATTCTGTTCACAGTAATAATCTTCATGCGTATAATGAAAGATCATCGGGAAATAATGCAAAGGTGAGGAACAGTGCCACTTCTCGCCAACTTGATTGGGGTTTTTTCATAAAAATTGCAATTCTATTTATAAAATCTAAGACATAAGAATAACATGCGTAAAAACGGAACATATGTTGATATCCAAATGTTTGATTTGCGGCAGTGGCGAATACACCGTTGACTAATTAAATATTTCGAGTTGTATAATGTTAATCCTGGCACAAAGACCTTTCACGTGCAATACACTATGTTGACATATCATTCCAAACTTTTCACAATTCTCAATTCCAAATCTACTATCCGTATCGCCCGTTAAGCCGTTAAGTATCGGTTTACAATGCGCGCGGCTAATGATATAGCATATTCTTCATAAAATGATGTAAATCAGACTTCGTTTTAAGACAAAGCGCGATTGTACTGTAATTGAAGTGTCCGACCAGGAAAGTGTTTCTCCTCTAACATACACTGGTGATGTCTTTGTATAATGAAAACGTACTATTCTCCTCCCAAAACACGCTGGAGTTGTCTATAAATACAATGACCTCTGAATATCTACAAATTCTTGTGCCACCGTCTGTCTTCACCTGTTCATCAGTTCTCTAAACTTATGACGAGTCTGAGAGAGCACGTCAGTTTTTATATATATAAAAAAAATATGTGGGACCAAAGATAAAATGTATATATTTTAAAGCAGTTAAACCCATAATTTTAGAATAAATATGCTGCATTTTCCCATCTGGAATTCCTACCTCAGGGGCTGAGTGTCCATCAACACACAACGTGCACACGATACCTAGCCACTCATCCCTTATTGTGTTCAATCAAAACCGTCGGACATACAATCATAGAAAGAATCGCTGTCAGAATTGCTGTGACTGTCATTCGAATTAAAACCAGGAGGATCTCTGTGACTATCAGATTCAACTGAACTAAAACCAGGAGGATCTCTACTTTTTGCGCGGTATGTTGTTCCTTTCGTGAAATCTAACAAGGCGTCTTTGAAAAGTACCCTGTCTTTCAGTGTGTACAATTCTGTGTTGTTGCTGGTCTGTTCCAGGTCATATTTTGTCAGCCGCGGAATATTGTCCAACATCTTTGCGCGTGTTTGCATGCTTCGGCAGCCGACCATGTGTGAATAGGCCAGCAAGCACAGCTCCTGCAGTCGTCTGGGGTGTCGGGCTGCACAGATCACGTAGCGGTAAGTTTTGTTGCCTTCCAGCCCTCCTTCCATGCAACGCGACCCCTTCTCTACATCTTCTCTAAACTCGAACAGCTCTTGGTTTGTGACGGCCCCCGTTCTGTACATGAGTCTCACGATGCTCATGCGATCCTGCAAGATGGCCTGCCACAAGGGACTCACCACTTCATGCTTGATGTTATGACAAACAGCACCATGAACGGTTGACAGACCCGTCTCTACTGCTCTGCCCATCATGTTGTACAGCTCAGCATCCCGACCAGCAAGTTCCACAAACGCATTCATTATCATGCTCAAAACTGTGTGAAACACCAGACGCTTTTCATTTTTATAGTTCGTTTCCACCACTTCAGCTGTTATTACTTCCGCCAGAGAAATGAAATCGTTTTGCGCCATATATTGAAATAAGACTTCGTGTCCCACACGAATGAAGAACTGCACGAAACCTACCATAAGTTGTTTTTTAAGACATCCGCGTGCCAGCATTATTTTTATCAGAGAAACCGCTTCCGGCACATGATAAAATTTATCCACTAATTCTTTCAACACAGACTGAAACTGCATCCTGGGCTTTGACAGCAGTATCACTGAAGCAAATTTTAAATCTTTCCTCCTCAAGGCATACTCAAGGAAACGTTGAAGTGCTTTTTTGTCGAGCATCGACAATCTGCGTAAAAAAAAGGGATTTTCCGCTGCTTTATCAAAGTCGTCAATCATTACCAAGTATACGACAGCCATGGAAGAAAACAAGTTCATCGTTTCGCACACAGTGCCAAACAGGTCTAAGATTTTCCGGCGGTTTGCAGGGGGAGGCACCAGCCCCGAGGTGCCCCCGTTTCGTGCCGGCAAGAC
Source organism: Babylonia areolata (assembly GCF_041734735.1). NCBI lineage: Eukaryota > Metazoa > Mollusca > Gastropoda > Neogastropoda > Buccinidae > Babylonia > Babylonia areolata. The sequence goes on from NC_134883.1 coordinate 6,564,138, forward strand.
GACAGCACGGACGTAATCATAGGCTGACTTGAAGCCGTGCTGCCTGAGCTCTCGGTCAGTTTGCCGAGCCATTGTTTCCAGCGTCTCAATCTGTGGTAAAGCCATGGGTGCCGGAATGTGTTCCTCTCGGCTGCTGTTGAACAAACCAAGAGCGGTAGATCAGGTCATCATAGTTTTGACAATCCTAGTTCTCGGCTTAGCTTAATGCTTATCTTTCCGCCGGAAGTTTTGTTGGTGGGTTTTTTTTCTTCTCGTTTTGTCTGTTTTCAACTCAGACTGACCACTTCCTGCACGCGCAACGTTTGTGCTAGATAGCAACACTTAAAGACGTGTTTCAACGAAAGAAAATGGACATTATGGAGCAACTCTTCGCTTCACACATCTGAGGAATGCCCTGTCAGGAACTGAGCAAGTTACAAGTCTGCCGCAGATGCAGAACGTCTGAAATTAACAATGTCAGATCCATCCATGAGGATTGTAGTATACACCAGTGACGTAACAGTTCTAGCTTATGAAGTGAATTCGATTCTTGTAAACGCGGCTCGTTCTAAATTCAAGAAAAGACAAACTGAAATTCGCTTGTTCACCAAACGTCTACCCGTTTATAAACTACACCCAAACGCTTAGAATACAAAATATGCTGAAAAATAAAAAGCATTTCCTCCGGTACGATTCAAGTTTGTCACTTGTTTAACTGTCGTATCCACCACCTCGTCAGTTTTTGTGTTAAAATGGGTGTGCGTGCGTTCTTGCGTGTGTGTAAATATGTGTTTGCGTGCGTGCGTGAGTGTGTGTGTGTGTTTGCGCGCGCGCGCGTGTGTGTGTGTTTGCGCGCACGCGTGTGTGCGTCTGCGTGTGCGTGTGTGTGTGTGTGTAATCATCTATTGGAGAGTAATCAACGAACCAGTAAGATTGAAAAACAAGAGGATTGACCCAAGGATAAATCTGCCCCAAACTGGCTCCAGCAACGGCGTTGTGTTAAGGGGTCGGGGTCGGGGTCGGCGAGCACCACACTGAACACCACCCTAAAGATGCTGCCCTGTACAGAGAGCCTGAACACCACCCTAAAGGTGCTGCCCTGTACAGAGAGCCTGAACACCACCCTAAAGATGCTGCCCTGTACAGAGAGCCTGAAAGCCTGAACACCACCCTAAAGATGCTGCCCTGTACTTCAGAGAGCCTGAAAGCCTGAACACCACCCTAAAGATGCTGCCCTGTACTTCAGAGAGCCTGACAGCCTGAACACCACCCTAAAGATGCTGCCCTGTACTTCAGAGAGCCTGACAGCCTGAACACCACCCTAAAGATGCTGCCCTGTACTTCAGAGAGCCTGACAGCCTGAACACCACCCTAAAGATGCTGCCCTGTACTACAGAGAGCCTGACAGCCTGAACACCACCCTAAAGATGCTGCCCTGTACTTCAGAGAGCCTGAACACCACCCTAAAGATGCTGCCCTGTACAGAGAGCCAGAAAGCCTGAACACCACCCTGAAGATGCTGCCCTGTACAGAGAGCCAGAAAGCCTGAACACCACCCTAAAGGTGCTGCCCTGTACAGACAGCCTGAAAGCCTGAACACCACCCTAAAGGTGCTGCCCTGTACAGAGAGCCTGAAAGCCTGAAAACCACCCTAAAGGTACTGCCCTGTACTTCAGACAGCTTGAAAGCCTGAACACCACCCTAAAGGTGCTGCCCTGTACTTCAGAGAGCCTGAACACCACCCTAAAGATGCTGCCCTGTACTTCAGACAGCCTGAACACCACCCTAAAGATGCTGCCCTGTACTTCAGACAGCCTGAACACCACCCTAAAGGTGCTGCCCTGTACTTCAGACAGCCTGAAAGCCTGAACACCACCCTAAAGATGCTGCCCTGTACTTCAGAGAGCCTGAAAGCCTGAACACCACCCTAAAGATGCTGCCCTGTACTTCAGACAGCCTGAAAGCCTGAACACCACCCTAAAGATGCTGCCCTGTACTTCAGACAGCCTGAAATCTGAACACCACCCTAAAGGTGCTGCCCTGTACTTCAGACAGCCTGAAAGCCTGAACACCACCCTAAAGGTGCTGCCCTGTACTTCAGAGAGCCTGAACACCACCCTAAAGGTGCTGCCCTGTACAGAGAGCCTGAACACCACCCTAAAGGTGCTGCCCTGTACAGAGAGCCTGAACACCACCCTAAAGGTGCTGCCCTGTACTTCAGAGAGCCTGAACACCACCCTAAAGATGCTGCCCTGTACTTCAGACAGCCTGAAAGCCTGAACACCACCCTAAAGATTCTGCCCTGTACTTCAGACAGCCTGAAAGCCTGAACACCACCCTAAAGATGCTGCCCTGTACTTCAGACAGCCTGAAAGCCTGAACACCACCCTAAAGATGCTGCCCTGTACTTCAGACAGCCTGAACACCACCCTAAAGATGCTGCCCTGTACTTCAGACAGCCTGAACACCACCCTAAAGATGCTGCCCTGTACTTCAGACAGCCTGAAAGCCTGAACACCACCCTAAAGATGCTGCCCTGTACTTCAGACAGCCTGAAAGCCTGAACACCACCCTAAAGGTGCTGCCCTGTACTTCAGACAGCCTGAAAGCCTGAACACCACCCTAAAAATGCTGCCCTGTACTTCAGAAAGCCTGAAAGCCTGAAAACCACCCTAAAGGTGCTGCCCTGTACTTCAGACAGCTTGAAAGCCTGAACACCACCCTAAAGGTGCTGCCCTGTACTTCAGAGAGCCTGAACACCACCCTAAAGATGCTGCCCTGTACTTCAGACAGCCTGAACACCACCCTAAAGGTGCTGCCCTGTACTTCAGAGAGCCTGAACACCACCCTAAAGATGCTGCCCTGTACTTCAGAGAGCCTGAACACCACCCTAAAGATGCTGCCCTGTACTTCAGACAGCCTGACAGCCTGAACACCACCCTAAAGATGCTGCCCTGTACTTCAGACAGCCTGACAGCCTGAACACCACCCTAAAGATGCTGCCCTGTACTTCAGACAGCCTGAACACCACCCTAAAGATGCTGCCCTGTACTTCAGACAGCCTGAAAGCCTGAACACCACCCTAAAAATGCTGCCCTGTACTTCAGAAAGCCTGAAAGCCTGAAAACCACCATAAAGGTGCTGCCCTGTACTTCAGAGAGCCTGAACACCACCCTAAAGATGCTGCCCTGTACTTCAGAGAGCCTGAAAGCCTGAACACCACCCTAAAGATGCTGCCCTGTACTTCAGAGAGCCTGAACACCACCCTAAAGATGCTGCCCTGTACTTCAGAGAGCCTGAAAGCCTGAACACCACCCTAAAGATGCTGCCCTGTACTTCAGACAGCCTGAAAGCCTGAACACCACCCTAAAGATGCTGCCCTGTACTTCAGAGAGCCTGAACACCACCCTAAAGATGCTGCCCTGTATTTCAGAGAGCCTGAAAGCCTGAACACCACCCTAAAGGTGCTGCCCTGTACTTCAGAGAGCCTGAAAGCCTGAACACCACCCTAAAGGTGCTGCCCTGTACTTCAGAGAGCCTGAAAGCCTGAACACCACCCTAAAGGTGCTGCCCTGTACTTCAGAGAGCCTGAAAGCCTGAACACCACCCTAAAGGTGCTGCCCTGTACTTCAGACAGCCTGAACACCACCCTAAAGGTGCTGCCCTGTACTTCAGAGAGCCTGAACACCACCCTAAAGATGCTGCCCTGTACTTCAGACAGCCTGAACACCACCCTAAAGATGCTGCCCTGTACTTCAGAGAGCCTGAACACCACCCTAAAGATGCTGCCCTGTACTTCAGAGAGCCTGAAAGCCTGAACACCACCCTAAAGATGCTGCCCTGTACTTCAGAGAGCCTGAACACCACCCTAAAGATGCTGCCCTGTACTACAGAGAGCCTGAACACCACCCTAAAGATGCTGCCCTGCACTTCAGAGCACCAGAAAGCCTGAACACCACCCTAAAGATGCTGCCCTGTACTTCAGACAGCCTGAAAGCCTGAACACCACCCTAAAGGTGCTGCCCTGTACTACAGAGAGCCTGAACACCACCCTAAAGATGCTGCCCTGTACTACAGAGAGCCTGAACACCACCCTAAAGATGCTGCCCTGCACTTCAGAGCACCAGAAAGCCTGAACACCACCCTAAAGATGCTGCCCTGTACTTCAGACAGCCTGAAAGCCTGAACACCACCCTAAAGGTGCTGCCCTGTACTACAGAGAGCCTGAACACCACCCTAAAGATGCTGCCCTGCACTTCAGAGCACCAGAAAGCCTGAACACCACCCTAAAGATGCTGCCCTGTACTTCAGACAGCCTGAAAGCCTGAACACCACCCTAAAGGTGCTGCCCCGTACTACAGAGAGCCTGAACACCACCCTAAAGATGCTGCCCTGTACTTCAGACAGCCTGAACACCACCCTAAAGACGCTGCCCTGTACAGAGAGCCTGAAAGCCTGAAAACCACCCTCAAGGTGCTGCCCTGTACTTCAGACAGCCTGACAGCCTGAACACCACCCTAAAGGTGCTGCCCTGTACTTCAGCCAGCCTGAAAGCCTGAACACCACCCTAAAGGTGCTGCCCTGTACTTCAGAGAGCCTGAACACCACCCTAACGATGCTGCCCTGTACTTCAGAGCACCAGAAAGCCTGAACACCACCCTAAAGATGCTGCCCTGTACTTCAGAGAGCCTGAACACCACCCTAAAGGTGCTGCCCTGTACTTCAGACAGCCTGAACACCACCCTAAAGGTGCTGCCCTGTACAGAGAGCCTGAAAGCCTGAACACCACCCTAAAGATGCTGCCCTGTACTTCAGAGAGCCAGAGACGGAAACAGCAGCCATGACCAGTATTACTTTTATGCCCTGGCTGACGAGAATAAACCGTCAGAAAACTATTAGAGTGCAGAGGAGAGTTTCAGTTTGTTTTCAGTTTCGAGGAAGTGTCAAAGCATGCGGGGGAATCCATATACGCCACACCATATATGCTAACAGTAAAACAGAGGCGGAATGCCTGATCTCCGCAGGAAACCAACGCGCAGATCAAGCACGTATAACTGTTCAAGACAAAAAGGCGTTTTTGACTCACTTGTGTAAACAAAGTGAGTCTATGTTTTAACCCGGTGTTCGGTTGTCTGTGTGTGTGTGTGTGTGTGTGTGTGTGTGTGTGTGTGTGTGTGTGTGTGTGTGTGTGTGTGTGTGTGTGTGTGTCCGTGTGTCTGTGTGTGTATCCGTGGTAAACTTTGACATTTTCTCGGCTAATACTTTGTCAGTCGACACCAAATTAGGCATAAAAATAGGAAAAATTCAGTTCTTTCCAGTCATCTTGTTTAAAACAATATTGCACCTCTGGGATGGGCACAAAAAATGAAAAAAAGAAGCTCAATTATATGCAAACTGCATTTAATGTTATATTTATATTTTTTTGTATTCTCTAAACTTGGCACTTTGACCTCTTATTCTGACACAACAAGAGTTATTATTATCATTTTTTGTTCAAACAGGAACTTCTTTTGCTAAGCATGGATTTATTTATTTTGCAAACGTTTTGGTGCAGATAGTAAAAAAGGGAAATTACTCTGTAATTAATGCTAGGGGACTTTATCACAAGTGAGTCTTGAAGGCCTTCCCTCTCATTTGTTTTGTCTTAGCTAGACCTCGGCCATCCACATTTCAGAAGCAGACATCCAAAATATACGCTTCAACACAACTGAAAGGAGCATCGATAGCAATAAAGAACGCGAAGTTGTCATGAAGTCCCAGACAACATGCAACGGGAAGTTACTTGGCATCTCATGAGCATATCATAGCGAGGGCTTCGTTCAACCTCGTAACAAGCAAATGCTTGGGGATGAGGCGGTGTCTGGATAAGTATTCAAACCTTTCAGAGCTTACATAGCTTCGCCCAAAGCCAAGACTCCCATCTGCAAAACAATGGCAAAGAGCCATTGAGTCTACCTAAGTATATACTGAACTCATTTTTTCTTTACTCCACGGAAGAAAAAAGATTAATGCCGTCTTCATGCACTGGTCAAATAACCCGACCTGTATGAATGACCGTTGGTTTCAACTGCAAACGTCGAGGCTATTTGGTGAATGTTTTCATAGCAGATTTCTTAGTGGACGACATTTAAATGCATTCTTCATACTGATAATTTTCTTTCTCGTATTCTTGTCGTCCTGCACCCGTCTCCCCTCCTTCACATCAATAGGGCACTTAAGACAAATTGTGAAAATGTGGTCTGTGGAATAGTAAGTAAACCGTCCTTTGGCCTCTTTGGTCACTTTGGCGACACTGAATGTATATCAGCATTGCTGTTATGACTGAATGGGTGTGCGGATGTGTGACTTGGGAGTGTACATTGCTAACTGGTTAAGGCAAAACAAAAAAGCAGAGGAAACAGGAAGGATAATACACAGCTAACAGGCAGATTAATTCACATGCACGCTTACTTTAAATCTGTATTTGCACTCTTCATTGTTTGAAATAATGATACATGCCGTTTTAATGTGGTGTTTTTCTTTCCTCTTCTTTCTTATTCTGGTTTGTATTTCATATGTTTTCCCTTCTTTCAAATGATAAAAATGGATAAAAGATTAATTTTAAAAAAGAAAGATTTAACTAATTACGCTCATAAAATAAACTCCAATCAATGCAATTCATTCGTACAGTAACACTCAAAGACGTTTGGAAGGAACAAGGAAAAACAAATCAAATTATGGTGCTTTGAGCCTCGCCGACCACTAAGGCCAAGGAAAAACATTAGAAAAACATTGGAGAAGTTTGGTATATGCAAATCATGACATGAATATGATTTTTCATCTGGAGTGAGTTTTCACTTTAATCTTGATATTTTACGAAAGATCTTTGAAAAGGTAAGATAAAACAGTGCCAGTTTTCACCCACATATTATGTAGTTTTTTTCGTAACTGCAGTCATATATCTGAAATCTGACACATTTTAAGGAATATGTTTTGGCACGCGAACTATTTTAAAAATTCATTCTAATTTGACACGTGGCACTGGTGGTTACATTCTGTAATTGATATTTATGGAGATACGTAATTGGGATTGGTGAAGACTAGACCGTTTTATTTGTAAAATGGTTTACCATTTTAAGCTTTTGAGAATTCTCGTTGCCAGATTAGCCTTCTTATAACCTGTTGATTATTTCATCCTATACTCTGTATACAAAGATATGGTAAACAATTACTATATGCTTTGAAACATGTAAATCAGTTCTTTTAAAATGGCGTGCGATTGCGATATAATCAGCTTGAGTAATGTCAGGTCATTCAAGTGTTTCTCCTTTGACATTATGTCCTAACTAATAGCAGATGTATAAAATCTATCTTCTCCTCCCCCAAGTCACGCAGATTCCATAAATTTACATTCCTCCATTCCATTTTATGCCAGTGCTTGTGTCTTCAACAGTTCGTTACCACAACTCCATATTTGTGATGATGTAGTCTATGATAGCAAATTGCCAAAACTATGGAAATCTAATTTAGAACAACAACTTGTTAAAATACTTGTGACAGTAAAAGCATTAAAGTTAAAACGATGATTTAAACAGAAAAACGTGCTAAAAACTAAAAAGATTTTCTGGTTCCCTTCTTTGGGGAAAAGATTCCTAAAGCCAAACCAATTGACAGAACTGAGGATGATTGCCTGGTGACATTTCCTAACGAACGTTTCCGACATCCTCTGTTTCTGATTTAGCTTTAGACAACCTGGTGGAACGACCTTCCCAACGGCTGGGCGACCATTAAAACGCCATGTACATGTGGTGCAAAACTACTTATCCCTTTTGCAGTCACAAAACGGTTTTCCAAATTGTCATCGTCGAAAGTATCGGTCTCGGAGTCTTTTTACCAAAACCCAGGAGGATCTCTACATTTCGCGCGATGCAGCGTTCCACAGTTGAAATCAAACAACACGTCTTTAAAAAGCACCCTGTCCTTTAGAGTGAACGACACTATGCCGTCACTGGTCTGTCCTGGGTCATCTGTTGTCAGCAGCGGCATTTTGTTCAAAATCTTAGCACGTGCTTCCATGCTTCGGCAGCCGGCCATGTGTGAAATCCGCAGAAAGCAAAGCTCCTTCAATCGTCTGGGTTGTTGGGATGCACATCTCAAGTAGCGGTAAATGTCGTCAGAATCCCACTCTTCTTCCATGCCAGAATATGGCATAAATTCCTTAAACTCGAACAGCTCACGGTTTGTGGTGGCCCCCGATCTGTACAAAAGTCTCACAATTTTCATGTGACCATTCAGGGCAGCGATTAGCAAGGGGCTCTCCACGTGTTCTGGGGTGTGCTGAATTATGAGAGCAGCGTGAAATGTTGACACACCTGTCCCTATTGCTATAGCTAACATGTTATTCAGCTCCTTGCCGGCACGCTCTTCGAGCTCTTCCGTTGCTTTCATTATCATGCTCAAGACTGAATCAACCACGTCCTTTTCGCTTTGAGTGTCTGTTATTTCCATCAAAGAAATTAGGTCTTTCTGCACCACAAACTCAAACAATCTTTTGTTTCCTACTTTAATGAAAGTTCCCATAAAACTGACCAGAAGAGACTTTTTAATAAATCCACGCAGCAATAGAACCTGTGTGTGACGAACTGCTGCCGGCACTGAATGAAATCTCTGGACCAGTGTTGTCAGCACAGACAGAAACTGCAAGCTGGGCTTTGACTGCAGTACTTCCGAAAATAATTTCCAGTTTTTCGCTATCATGGCATACTCAAGTAAACGCTCTGCTGCCTTTTTGTCGACCATACGCAACCAACCCAGAAACGATGGATTCATTACTGCTTTACGCACGCTAAAGTTTGCCAAAGTTGCTACAACAAGTGAAGAGAACAAGTTCATCTTCTCACACACGGCCTCAAACAGAGATAAAATCTTCACATTTGTATAGGATTGCAACAGCCCAGAACTATTCCTCCTAGCTGGAAGAACGACGTTGTGGATGCAATCAAATGCTGCCGAGTAGCCGTGAAGTCTGAGCTCCTGATCAACCTGCAGAGCCATTTTTTCCAGCGTCTCAACCTTTGGTAAAGCCATGGATGTGGGGTGTGGTTCTCCTCAGTTACTGTTAACAAATCAAGAGTGTCAGGTCACCTTAGTAGAAAGCTTTGACATTTGTCATACAGCTTAGTATTCCTCATTTTTATCCATACTTTAATTTCCATTTTCTCCTATTTTTCTCGTCGTTTTAAATTCAGACATACAATAACAAAGACGAAGACAACAACATAAGGAACAGCAGCAGCAGCAATTTTCCAATATGATTCCGTGATGTGGTTTGACATTTTTCTTTTTCTTTTCTTTGCCCCTCAGCACGCTCAATGCAAAAGCTGGGTGAGAGTTGGCAGAAGAAAGAAAAACAAAATATCAACAAGAAAAATATGATTCAAGTCACTTTTATGATTCAGCAACTGTCAAGAAACCTTTGGTTATCGAAAGGCGTCAGATCCAGACATATTTTAACCTCTGGTCATCGGAAATTGTCCCCAAATCTTTCTGGAAAAGTGTAACTTCTGAGCCTCAGAGACCATAAATAAACTAATCTACACTCTCTGCACCTCGTGAAGTTTTCCGTGGCATGAAAGGCAAGTGAGAAAACGTATTTATCACTTTGCAATCTCCATACCCAACTACCGATCACAAGATGAAATAAGCTCATCGTTTTCATCAGTCTTTGAGACAGAGTTTGGATTTCTGATTTGTTTTCCTGAATGATGGGCGTGTTTAACATTTTCGTATTCTTATTGTCCTGCTAATTTTTAACTTCCCCCTTCGTTTTGATATTGCACTTACGACTAATCACTTGTAAAACTTCTGGTCTAAGAAACTGAAAGAAAATGTCTTAAGCCCACGACTTGTTACGCAACACCAGACAGACAAGGTGTATGCATCAGCATTGCTGTTGTGAGAGAGTGAGTGGGTGGATGCACAGAAGAGGTTTCATATGGATGTATGACAATTGCAAAACAAAACTGCGGAATGGGGAGGTGGCGCTATATAGTAAAACGGGCAGATTATATCACAAACATCTTTCGCCTATAATCTGTATTTGAATCCTTTATGGTAGGTCATATCCTAACTACGGATATGAGGAAATCTTCGTTATCGGAGAAGTTTGATGATGCATTTGGTGAGCATCAAATAACATTTCTCAGGAAGAGTCCTTTCTGTTCACGGGAATCTTTACATAGAATGACATCTTTGGGGGAGACTTTAGAAGAAAGATTAAACAGTGTCACTTCAATACGTGGGACAGGTTTGTTTCATCACTGCAGTGATGAGTGTGGAATCTGATATATTGTAAGAATGTGTGTAAGCATAGAGAATGTTTTCCTAATCCATTGAAAATAAGTTTAACATGCTGCACTAGCGAATGTACTGCTGCATATAATTTAAGTTGTGTAAATTTTCCGTCGGTTAGACTTAAAATATTTACTCGAAAAGCACTATGTTGACATATTTTAAACTTTTCATAAGTCACATCGCGGGAGCTGCCATCTGTACAGCCTGGTAAACCATTACGTACTGTGTTTATGATATATACATGAAATGAAAGATGAAATTAATGTACACAAGATTTCCTTTAAAATGTCTTGTAATTACATGACAGTTGAAACATTAAAGATTAACCTGTCATAAATGTATTTCTCTTCTGACAAGATATGCTTGATACGTTGATAATGGCGCATGAAAATTGCATGTTCTACTAACGTGCAGAACAAGTCCCAAGAATTAACTGACCAGATGGCATGAGAAATACCCCTGAGTGAGTCTTTTCTATCCTGAACCTCTTAGTACTGGAACATATTTGGATTCAACAATACTTTATCTTTAACATGAAAAATGTATGGAGTCTTGTAGTGATACACGTAGATACGTGGGCAGCATGTGGCAGGTGCCTTCAAAGTTAGAAATCGATAAACTGACTGAAACTTTTCAGCGTTATTTGTGCCGATAGTGTTTGTTCTAACTTTCCACATATTTCCCCAGTGTCTTTGTCCTCAACACTTCTTTACCACTCCTCCAAACTCATGATGAGAAAGTCCAAGATAGTCATTATCCAAACCTATGATAATGACATCTAATTTTATACAATAACTTGTTAAAATACACATGACAGTTAACGTATGAAAGTTAAAACTATAATTTAAAAGAAAACACATTAACATATTAAACTGATTTTCTGGTTCCCTTCTTTAGCGAAAAGAAAACCTGTCTAATTGCACCAAAAAAAAACCAAAAAAAATTAAGGATGATTATCTGACGAGGTTTTCTAATTAAAGTTTACATCACCCAATTTGTATGGGCTTCGACCAGACGATATGCCGGTGGGATGACCACTCCAAAAGATTAGTAACCGTTAAAACGCTATGTACACATGGTGGCTAAACACTTATCCCTTCTGCAGATCCAGAACCGTCTGTCAAAATGTCATCATCGAAAGTATCGCTCTCGGGTATTTTTGTCCAAAATTCAGGAGGATCTCTATAAGATACTGCGCAATGTAGCGCTCCATACTTAAAATCTAACAAGACGTCTTTAAAAAGCACCCTGTCTTTTAGCGTATACGACACGGAACTGTCACTGGTCTGTCCTGGGTCATCTTTTGTCAGCCGCGGCATTTCGTTCAAAATCTTAGCACGTGCTTCCATGCTTCGGCAGCCGGCCATGTGTGAAATGCGCAGAAAGCAAAGCTCCTTCAATCGTCTGGGTTGTCGGGCTGCACAGCTCAAGTAGCGATAAATGTCGTCGGAATCCCGCTGTTCTTCCATGCCAGAACTCGTTTCACACACGCGATGAAGATATTCCTGAAGCTCGAACAGCTCACGGTTTGTGGTGGCCCCCGATCTGTACAAAAGTCTCACAATGTTCATGCGACCATTCAGGGCGGCGATTTTCAAGGGGCTCTCCGCGTATTGTGGGGTGTGCTGACTAATGAGAGCAGCATGAAATGTTGATACACCTGTCTCTATTGCTATAGCTAACATGTTATTCAGCTCCTTGTCACGCTCTTCGAGCTCTTCCATTGCTTTCATTATCATGCTCAAGACAGAAGCATGCTCGTTTTCACTTTGATGGTCTGTTGGACTTTCAGAGCCTTTTACTTCCATTAGTGAAATGAGGTCATTTTGAACTACAAATTCGAACAAGCTTTTGTTTCCTACTTTAATGAAAAATTCCAAGAAATTCACAAGAAGATGTTTTTTAAGAAATCCTCGTTTCAACATACTCTGTATAATAGGAACCACTCCTGGATCTGAATTAAAGCTATGAACCAACGTGTTCAGCACAGATGGAAACTGCATCTTGGGCTTTAACTGCAGTATTGTCTCCATAAATCCCCATTTTTGCTTTGTCATGGCATACTCGAGAAAACGCTCGGCTGCCTCCTTGTCTACCATCTGCAGCCTTTCATTGAATGATGGACTTCTTGCTGCATCAGTTGTGTTCTGAACGTCTGCCAAGGTTGCGACGACAAGCGAAGAAAACAAATTCATCTTCTCGCACACAACCTCAAACAGAGCTAATGTCTTGCTTCTGTTGAGTGGCAACAGCGCACCGTCAGTCTTCTTTTCTGGAAAGACAACGTCCTCGAAGGCCTCTAATGCTGCCAGGTAGCCGTGCAGTCTGAGCTCTTGATCAACCTGCAGAGCCATTTTTTCCAGCGTCTCAATCTTTGGCAAAGCCATGGATGTGGGGTGTGGTTCTCCTCAGTTACTGTTAACAAATCAAGAGTGTCAGATCATGTTAGTAGAAATCTTTGACTTTTGTGATTTAGTATTACCCGTTTTTGACTCACTTGTGTAAACTATGTGTGTGTGTGTGTGTGTGTGTGTGTGTGTGTGTGTGTGTGTGTCTGTTTCCGTGGTAAACGTTAGCATTGCCATTTTCTCTGCAAATACTTTGTCAGTTGACACCAAATTTGGCATAAAAATAGGAAAAATTCAGTTCTTTCCAGTCATCTTGCTAAAAATATTGCACCTCTGGGATAGGCACAAAAAAATAAAAAGCCAAATTATATGCAAACTGAATTTGCTGTTATATTCATATATTTTTTTATTCTCTAAACTTGCACTTTGATATATTCCGACACAACAACAAGAGCATTCATTTTTATCATTTTTTGTTCAAACAGGAACTTCTTTTGCTAAGCATGGAAGTTATATTTCTGGTGCATGTCTTTGCTGCAGATAGTAAAAAAAGGGAAATTAATCTAATTAATGCTAGGGGGGGTAATTTGCTTTAAACTGATCTTTCTCATCTTAAACATTACTTTGAAATTATACTCAATACATAAACAGCTTGTTTTACTCTCGGTGTACAGGGCTTTCACTATGTTCATTCACCCAAGTGGTCTTTTTCAGAAAATACTAAAATCAATACTGCGAGTGGACTTTATAGATCTATTGGCTGAGCCCTGAAGGTCATGGGCAAAAATCAGTTGCGTACACATTTCTACATATTCAAAGCGCGTACTCATATTCCTCGCGAACGTGAAGGACGCCATTTTGTTTCAAGTTGTTGACCTGCCCGTTCAATCCTATATTCAATCGACAATACACGATAACATGTGATGGAAAGTTGGAGAAGGAGACCGTTAAATATTTATTCAGAGAAAGATTTGTGAACGCCTCACTTACTGGATTATGCCCCAAACTGCTATAAAAATAACAAAATCAGTGGGAATTCAGTTAAAAATAATAAACCATGAGAGTTAATACCCTTGATGAAACGCAAACATTTCCAGTCTTGACTTTTCTCAAAATCCTTTTCACTTCATGCGACGTTTAGAAGTACTTGTACTTGGCTCTACATGTTATTAGTTTAACAAAATACTAAATTTTCATATCAACTTAACTATAAAACTAGAATGATCAGTAAAAGAGAAATTGAATCGACGTGTCGTACATTCCCGGCGGGTGTAACTAAACTTGTACATCTATCTAGATCCAGAGAAAACGGCTGAATGTTACAGTGTGATTGCGGCGATAGCCACGTCTCCTTCACCGCGGACTTAAAGAATTTTAAATTGCCCTTAAAGATTTTTTGAATGCCCAAGATACACCAGAATAATGATTTAAACAGCGTTCTCACTGCGAATACCGCAATCGATTTATCGCCCTTTAAAAAAGCATGTTTAAATGTTAATTTTTTTGTTTTTTTTAACGTCAGTTAAGGAGCCACGATAGTGTATTGGGTAAGACAGTTTCTTCTCGCCCGAACACGCGGGGTTCGAATCTGCCGTCAGGACTTCTTTTTTTTTTTCCTTTTAACCCGAAGCTTTATAATAAATACAGAACACATTTTAACGATTAGATTTCTTTTTAAGTGTATCACAAGTGAGTCTTGAAGGCCTTGCCTCTTGTTAACCAAACGTTAATATCTTTCCCTTTTGTGCCATTTTCAACATAGACTGGCCCTTTTTAAATGATTGTTATTCCAAAATCAATAATACACAATAAAAGTAGAGACTTTTGGCATTTCAAAACAGGTGTACATTCCAACCTTAGATTAAGACTGCCAAAAATTTGTGTCAGATTTGTCCATGTAAATCGTACCAGATGCTTCACTTAGCTTCCGAAACTGATCATTGATACACTGATGTATCGTTTAAGTTGGACAGGAATAGCCAAAGGGAAAGTTCTTGACAAGAGGAAGAGCTCCAAAAACAATTACAACTTGCACGTGATATATTCCACGTGCGATCGAGGTTGTACCAGCGTTGTCTATTTGTCATTTTGTTTTTGTTTTATTGTTTGTTGTTGGTGGTGGTGTTTTGTTTTGTTGTTTTTTGTTGTTGTTGTTGTTGGGTGGGGTTGTTTGTTGGGGTTTTTTTTGTTTGTTTTTTGTTGGGGTTTTTTGGGGGTTTTTTTCTTTTGTTGTTTTCTGCTGTTGTTTTGCCTGTTATGTTTCTGTTTCCAGCTCGTACAGGCAGTTTCGGTTGCCCAGTTCAGGGTAGCCTTCTAAAGATATATCTGTTAACTGAATCTAAAGTATTTAAGAAAACGAGCAATAACAAAGACGACGTCGACGACAGCAGCAGCAGCAGCAACAGTTTTCAAGTCGATTCCGTGATGAGGATTGACAATTTTATTTTTCTTTCCTTAGTCTGCCCCACAGCACACTGATTGGAAAGCTGGCTTAAGAGTTGGCCGAGGAAAGAAAAATAAAGGCAATAACTTTGGGGGGGGGGGGGGAGTATACATGTATTGATCCAGCCAGTAACTTTTGTGAATCGGCAACTGTTCAATCTTTGGTTATCTAAAGGCGTCAGATACTGTTTCGTGGCAAGAACAGTCAAATGAGAACCTCAGTAACCAACCACTGATTGCAGTTGAAATAAGACCATCGTCTTCAATCTCTGTGACGCATATTGGATTCGTGAAGTTTTCCTTAATGATGAGCGTATATGTTTTTGATGTCCCGCTCCTATGGCGTGTTTTGTTGTTTTTTTAACACATCCTCCCCCTACCATCACCACCATACTGATATTGTACTATTACAAATCGCGTTACTTTTTTTACCTAGAAATTGAAAGAAAAATGTATTAATTCCGCGGCTGGTGTATATATCATCATCAGCAGCAGCAGCACTATGTTGTGAGCGGGTGGGTGGGTGACTGGGTGCACAGAAATGGTTTTACGTGTATGTATGGCAATGGCAAAACAAAACCGTGGAGATGGGGAGGCGACACTTTATAGCAAACTGGCAGACGACACCGCAAACTTTTTTTTTTTTTTTTTTTTTTTTTTTTTTTTTTACTTATGAAGCTGTATTTGAACCCTTTGTGGCATACCATAATCAACCGGCAGAAATACTGATTTCGAAAGTCTGCAATTACAGAACAGTAAATAATATCAATACTTCTCAGGCTGTTAAGCCACCCACTATATACTGCATTTATAATACATACAAACAATAAAACATGCTTAAAATGGTGTACATATTTCTTTTAAGACGTTTTGCGATTACAGTACAGTTCATAAAAGGTTAGAGATTATCTTCTCATACATGTATTTTTCCTCTGAAGCGACGTGCTTCACAGCTTGTTATGGATGCATAAAAAAAAATCATGTCCTCCCGAAAACGGGCGGAACAAGTCCCATAAATTGACTGACCCCTGAAAGTCTGCCCCTTTCTGCCAGTCTTTTGTCTTCAACTGTTCATAAGTTCTGCAGACTTTTGTCCAAAAAATAGACGTCTGTTCTCCCAAACTGATATGGTTTAATAATGCACATTAACTTCTCAGAAAATCCTCAACATTAGAGTACAGGTATGAATATAAGTACTAAAACAGTAATTTGGGGAGAAAAAAAAAGGTTGAAATGTTAAACTTGTCAAAGTGAAAAACATTAATAAAATAACCTTACATCGACATCTCTCGTTGAGTTTTCAGTTCTCAGCAAGAGACAGAACTAATGACGATTACCTGATGACAATTCCTGACCTACATTTCCGGCACCTATTCTCAGCTTCAGCTTCGGACCATTCTACTCCTCTGTAGATCCTCGACAGCTGGGTGCCTATCAAAACGCCAGCTGATATGTCAATCGTCTAAACTGCTTATCGATTCGTCATCGAGAGAATCGCTCTCGGATTCATATGGACTGAACCCGATAGGATCTCTGTTTCTCGCTTGGTGTGGTGTTCCATCCTTAAAATCTAACAAGACGTCCTTGAAAAGCACCCTGTCTCTGAGTGAGAACGACTTCCGGATGTCGCCGGTCTGTCTCTGGTCAACGTGTGTCGGCAGACGTATCTTGTTCGCTATGTCAGCACGCTCACCCAGGCTCCGGCAGCCAAGCAGGTGTGAAACCTGCAACAAGCCCAGGTCCTGCAGTCGTCTGGGCTGCTGTGCCGCGCTCTTCACGTACCGGTAGATTATAGCCCGCTCCTCTCGCTCATCCTCGTCAGCCCCCATGCCGTCACACATCCCATCGTCCAGCGATTTCAGAAGCTTGTGCAGCTCCTTGTTTGTGGTGGCCCCTGTTCTGTACAAAAGCTTTACAATGTCCAATCGACCGTTCACCACGGCATTGTACATGGGGCTCTCCATTCCTTCCGGAGTGAACTCCACAGTGTAATCAGCGTGAAAGGTCGACAGACCTGTCTCCATTGCTATCATCAGTATCTCCTTCAGCTCCTTCTTCCGCCGAGGCAGCTTGTCAAACGCTTTCACTATCACGCTCAAAGCTGTGTTCAGCAGCACCTTGTTTTCGTTTTCATCGTCTTTCTCAGTTTCATCTTTTAATACTTCCGTCAGAGGAATGAGATCATTTTCCACAACAAATTCGAACAAGTCCGCGTTTCCTACTTCAATGAAAAATCTCTCGAAAATTACCAGAAGAGGCTTGCATTTAACAGCACGTTTCAATAAGATCTTTGTAGCAGGAAAAGATTCCGGCACTGAATGAAAGCCGTAAACCAGCCTTACCAGCACAGACATGAAAGTCTTCTTCGGCTTGGACCGCAGTATCAACATAGCAAGGCGCCAGTTCTTCTCCTCCACGGCGTAATGGAGGAACAACGTGGCTGTCTTCAAGTCGGTCATCCGCAGACTGGCTGCAAACTTTCCACTCTCGTCCTCGTCTTTCCACTTCCGACTGTCCACCAAGTACGCGACGATAACCGGGGAGACCAAGTTCATCTTCTCGCACACGCTGACGAACAGGGCAAATATTTTCCCGTCACTCTTCGCGAGCGGCAAGAGCCCAGAGTTGTGCCTCCTGGCAGGAAAGACAACTTTCCAGACGAAACTAATTGCTGTCCTCACGCTGTGGCACCTGACCTCTTCATCAACCTGCAGAGCCATTTTTTCCAGCGTCTCAATCTTTGGTAAAGCCATTGATGTGGGGTGTGGTTCTCCTCAGTTACTGTTAACAAACCAAGAGTTTGAGATCACGTTACTAAAAAAAAACAAAAAGAAACATTTTTTCCTTCGCAGTTTTTGACATAACTTTGTACTTCCTGTCTTTCAACCATAGATTTTTCAATTCGTATTTTCTGAATTTCTTTATCTCTTTGTTTCAACTCTAAATTTTCTGAAAAACCTTGTCTTGGTTTTTGCTTTGGACTTTTAGTCCATTCATTATTGCCAATAGGAAGAAAATTGAAAATACATGGAGCACTTGTTTCCCGAATTTATCGGAAGCCAACCGACGACGCAGACCACATGGAACTCCTTATGTCAGATCCGTTCGTGTGAATCGTAGCAGCTGCCACATTTCGCTTCCAAAGCTACACTGACTCGGTGCATCGTTTATTGTAGCGGATAGTCCAGCCGACCGTACCGGACCACACGGGGTTTGGCAAACCATACACATGTTCAACCGCGTCAACACAAAACTATCACGGGGTTTGGCAAACCATACAAATGTTCAACCGCGTCAACACAAAACTATCACGGGGTTTGGCAAACCATACAAATGTTCAACAGCGTCAACACAAAACTATCACGGGGTTTGGCAAACCATACAAATGTTCAACCGCGTCAACACAAAACTATCACGGGGTTTGGCAAACCATACAAATGTTCAACCGCGTCAACACAAAACTATCACGGGGTTTGGCAAACCATACAAGTGTTCAACCGCGTCAACACAAAGCTATCACGGGGTTTGGCAAACCATACAAATGTTCAACCGCGCCAACACAAAACTATCACGGGGTTTGGCAAACCATACAAATGTTCACCCGCGTCAACACAAAACTATCACGGGGTTTGGCAAACCATACAAATGTTCAACCGCGTCAACACAAAACTATCACGGGGTTTGGCAAACCATACAAATGTTCAACCGCGTCAACACAAAACTATCACGGGGTTTGGCAAACCATACACATGTTCAACCGCGTCAACACAAAACTATCACGGGGTTTGGCAAACCATACAAATGTTCAACAGCGTCAACACAAAACTATCACGGGGTTTGGCAAACCATACAAATGTTCAACCGCGTCAACACAAAACTATCACGGGGTTTGGCAAACCATACAAATGTTCAACCGCGTCAACACAAAACTATCACATCTACAAATAAAAAATAACGAAAAAACAAACCAAGACA
This sequence comes from Babylonia areolata, assembly GCF_041734735.1. Lineage (NCBI taxonomy): Eukaryota > Metazoa > Mollusca > Gastropoda > Neogastropoda > Buccinidae > Babylonia > Babylonia areolata. The sequence goes on from NC_134883.1 coordinate 6,583,214, forward strand.
AACCCATAAAACAGTTCATGACATTCCCAACCATCTAGCTCCTTTGGGCAAATAAGACAAGGACATGCTGACCATGTCAGTCCTTCGGTTTAATCTATCATCCCCCGATTACAAAAAAAAATCCTAAAAAAGGATGAGAAAAATTAAAACAAACAAATAACACTTCAAAGCCTAACAAAAATACATAAAAAGCCATATAGGCAAATAACACTGCAGAATGGACAGCTAGTGCCCAGCCTAGTGTTCAGTTTCACTACCTTGTTGCCAGAGCAAAACAGCACGGACTGCAAAAAAGACTTTTCTTAAGTGTCACGGCTTCACAAAAGAACAGTGAAGAAAGAAAAAGGCAGAAATAAAGGGAGCAACTGAAAAGAGAAAATTTATCGCACAGAATTTCCACAAGGCGGGGATGCTATTTATACTGAAAGATTCCCCGGCATCCCACAGGGGTGACTTGTTGCAGTATTGGTTGCAATTGGTTGGACGGGCGCAATAGCCGAGTGGTTAAAGCATTGGACTTTCAATCTGAGGGTCCCGGGTTCGAATCACGGTGACGGCGCCTGGTGGGTAAAGGGTGGAGATTTTTACGATCTCCCAGGTCAACATATGTGCAGACCTGCTAGTGCCTGAACCCCGTTCGTGTGTATACGCACGCAAAAGATCAAATATGCACGTTAAAGATCCTGTAACCCATGTCAGTGTTCGGTGGGTTATGGAGACACGAAAATATTTACCCAGCATGCATGAACCACGACAGAGTCATCGGCAAGTCGATGTTGGTCGTGTAACGGAAAGAAGAAGAACCAGGGGAACTGACAGCTCGGAGAAGTGACGTCAAAAATGGCGACAGTCATTGTTCTAAAAATAGTGGAATTCAGTACAATGTACAAAATGCGCTTGCAATTCACTGAATATTCCGCAAGACAGTTTTGTTGGTCCTAGTTTGATTGCGGGGTGGGGGTTGGAGGAGGTGGGGGTGGATGGGGGTGAATCCAACTCGAATAGCTTAACTGCCGTGTAAAAGGTGACCGTCTGAAAGAGTGAACATTTTTTCCCCGTTAGGTATTGTCATAAAATCGTCTTTTTCCAGAAGACAAATAGGATGGATTCACCCATTCGTCAAAATAAAGTGCCTGGCGCGGACTGGCGGAAACGATTAAAACACGTTTACGGCGATGTATACCTTTTATGCCTTTGCCATGTGTGAAATGTGGTCTGCCTCGACCGTGCAGTTGAACTGGCCGTGGGTCAGTGTCTTTACATCGTTATTGGACAGTGGTCCGTAACCGGGTTGGAAGGAGCAGATGTTGGAACGATGTATTCAATCAAACACGACAGAACAATGTCAAGCCTACATAGCCTACATAGTACGAGTCGTAATTTGAACCGCGCGCTACGCACGCACGCACACACACACGCGCGCACACACACACACACACACACACACACACAACTTCTCAAGAATATGTTTATCAATTTACGCGCTTTTTTTTTTCTAAATCCACCTGTATACTATGTAGATACAGAAACTGAAACTAGGCCAGCTATGGATAAAAATTTTCAGCTTCATAGAGAAGCGTGATTTACCTGATCTCAGCGGATGACTCAAAGGTCATTTAATGAAGGAAGGAAAGAAGGGGGAAGGAAAAACAAAAAAGAAAGAAAAAGTGTCAGCTTCAGTTTCTTAAGGAGGCGTCACTGCGTTCGGACAAATCCATATATGCTACACATCTGTTAGGCAGATGCCTGACAACAGCACAACCCAGCGCACCAAGTCAGGCCTTGAGTGATGTGTACCTGTCAGAGTGGATGTCCTACAGAATTTTGCCAAAGACAACACAGAAAAAAGGTGAAAAAATAGAAGGAATGTGCATTCCATCAAATCATTCAGTTTTCATTCCATGCACGCGCGTCACTTCTTTGCAATTATTTTGTGAATAGAGAACCCACCAACGATCTGAAAGCTAGACTTTCGACAGTTTTCCTGAAACAATGGAGAAGGGAAGCTAATATTGTCAGTTCCCTGTGCACCACCGGCGTTTAGACAGAAGGGTGCACCTGTGTGTAAAACTGACGCGACGCGGAAAATGGGACAGAAAAAAAATGTTGCGGAGAGGGGTTAACATTTAGGTGCGCAAAAGGGAGTGCAGCTCATTTCAATCCTACTACTACTATCACTGCTGCTGCTGCTACAACGATGATTATTACTACTACTACAACGATGACGACGACAACTAATACTTCGTAAGAAGATCGATGTTACAGTGTCGTGTCGTGTCGTGTAGGTTTTTTTTATTATGTTTTGTTTTTAAGGAAGTGAATACAATTGTCTGTTTACTGCACAGATAAAAAATACAGGACAGACATGACATCTACGGTAAGCGCGATCAACATCTTTAGACGAAATAACTTAAGGCCGACATATAAGCACTACAGAAATGCATAAACTAATAGAGACATACAGGCAGACATGCAGACAGAGCTTTCACTGTATGCTTATGAAAGCTCCTAGCCAATACACAATGCAATACACTTTGAAAGCTTTGCAGAAAGTAACCCAACCTCTACACCCTTCCGTAAAACTAACTTATTTCCATGAAAGAATTAAACAAATACGTCTGTGTTGGACGTCGGTAATACTCTTTAAGAAATAAATAAATAAATAAATAAAACACGTGAAAGGGCAAAGAATCCTGATTCTTTTTTCCGGAAATGACCTCAAGTGCTTGACAGAGAGGGGTACCTCCAGACAGCGCTTCGTGTCGTTATCACTACGTACAATTGCCCTTCGTGCCCATGGCACTACTGTTTGAAGTGGTTTTTGTTTCATTTATTCGTCTCAATAGCGCTGCATGTTATTAGCGCTCCGTGTCTATGTGTTAACAGCGCTACGTGTCGATAGCACAAATATTTACCAACCGAATGCTTGTTTACGTGTCAACAGCGCTAAGTGTCAATAGTAACAATGTTTGCCAACCAAATGCTTGTTTACGTGTCAACAGCGTTATGTGTCAATAGTACAAAAATTTGCCAACCAAATGCTTGTTTACGTGTCAACAGCGCTAAATGTCAATAGCAACAATGTTTGCCAACCAAATGCTTGTTTACGTGTCAACAGCGTTATGTGTCAACGGTACAAAAATTTGCCAACCAAATGCTTGTTTACGTGTCAACAGCGCTATGTGAATAGCAACAAATTTTGCCAGCCAAATGCTTGTTTACGTGTCAACAATGCTACGTGTCAAAAGCACCAATATTTGCCAACCTAAGGCTTGTTAACGCTGTCTGTCAACAGCACTACGTGTCAGCCGCGCTATGTGTCAGTGGCGCTAATCATTTGTCAACTTTCAAGTCACTTATTGCTATGTTTCATTGGCACTGAACTACGGAAGTAGCCTGAAACTCAAACAGCCTTGAACTTGATGCAGTGCAAATCGCGCAGACTCTGTACTTCTCGCTCAGGAGAGGGGGACGGGTGAAGGGGTATCGGAGTCTGAGGGTGGGGGAGAAAAGAATACTTTGTGTGAGAAATGTACTCTAATACTCTAAGGGTGTTGTGGGTTTGGTGTTGTTTTTTTGTTGTTTTGGGGGGGTTTTGGGGGGGGGGGGGTTTTGAGGGGGGGCCCGGGGGGGTTCAGCATTTGCGAAAATCAAACACAGTTGGGTCAGATGAGGACAGCACTGAGAGTTTTCAACACCAGCTTTAAAGTTCGCGGACCGCGTGATGCGATTACTTCGTAAATCGCAATATTCTAAGACTTTCTTTCATCTTGTGTGTGTGTGTGTGTGTGTGAAAATCAAGTACAGTTGTTGGGGTGAGGGGGCGAGGGGGGGGGGCAGTACTGAGACGACCTCCTTCGAAATCGTATCTCGAGGTTCATGGACCGTGAAATGATTACATCATTTAGTCACAGATGTTCTGAAAGGAATCAATATCAAGATTGTACATAGGTGTAGCCTGATCCGATCTGGAAAAAATAAAGATATATATATATATATATATATATATATATCGGTTTCCATACTGCGTGACCGGTCCCTCAATGACGAATCACATTATCAGAAATAATCGCCATATAATTAATATACACTTGTGTGTGTGTGTGTGTGTGTGTGTGTGTGTGTGTGTGTGTGTGTGTGTGTGTGTGTGTGTGTGTGTGTGTGTGCGTGCGTGAGAGAGGGAGAGGGAGAAAGGGAGACAAAATTAACATGCATCTGACAAAGGTAAAAGCTGTCGATGTGCAGATCTTAACTTTCCTGATGGTGAGTAGAATTAACACATGCAAGTAAATGCAACATAATAAAGGCAGAAATTTATCAAGCATTCAGTCACAGAGAGAGAGAGTGCACTGACAGTCTTCAAGAATCGAGAAATGCAATTGTCACGTGGCGATAAAAGTAGAGGTCCCATCGACACGCAGTGCTCTTGAACGTAGTGGTAATTGCACGTTAGTGCTGTTGACACGTAGCGCTGTTGACGTATGATAATGGTACGTAGCTCTGACACGCAGTTCTGTTGACGTATGATAATGGTACGTAGCACTGTTGACACGTAGCTCTGTTGACGTATGATAATTGTACGTAGCGCTGTTGACACGTAGCTCTGTTGACGTATGATAATTGTACGTAGCGCTGTTGACACGTAGCACTATTGAAAATGATAATGGTTCGTAGCGCTACTGAACGTGCGATGGTACGTAACGCTGTTGACACGTATGATAATGGTACGAAGCGCTGTTGACACGAAGCGCTGTAGAACGTATGATAATGGTACGTAAAGCTGTTGACAAGTAGCGCAACTGACCGTATGATAATGGTACGTAGCGCTGTTGACACGTATGGTAATGGTACGTAGCGCTGTTGACACGTAGTGCTGTTGACACGTATAATGGTACGTAGCGCTGTTGACACTTATGGTAATGGTACGTAGCGCTGTTGACACGTATAATGGTACGTAGCGCTGTTGACACTTATGATAATGGTACGTTGCGCTGTTGACACGTATGATAATAGTACGTAACGCTGTTGACACGTATAATGGTACGAAGCACTGTTGAACGTATGATAATGGTACGTAGCGCTGTTTACATGTATGATAATGGTACGTAGCGCTGTTGACCGCATAATGGTACGTAGCACTGTTGACACGTATGATAATGGTACGTAGCGCTGTTGACATGCAGCGATGATGCCCGTACGATAATGGTACGTAGCGCTGTTGACCGTATGATAATGGTACGTAGCGCTGTTGACACGAAGCGGTAATGACACGCTACGTAGCACTAAAGAAACTTACACCATCGACAAGCACCACACAGAGAGAGGGGTGGGGGGAGGGCAGGGCAGGGACGCTTTGATGTTTTACTGCCATAGACAATACAGCCCTTGTGACAGGGGGATACACATACAATTTCAAGAGATATAAGATCAACACAAAAAGTAAATTAATATTCTGAACACACATACTATTAGCGAAAATACAAAACAGACCAGCATGAAACAGCTGATAACATCTCGACTATCCATAATGAACTTTCTCACATACACATACACATTCATGCGTATGTTATCAAATTATCAACAAATTAAATATCTACATAAATTGGAGGGAGGGGGTGTGGGGGGGGGTTCTGGGTGAATAATAACGGTCAATGTAATTTTGTACTTTTTTTTTCTTTTTCTTTTTTTCTTTTTTGGCAATATCCTATTTCTTCCCCCCTGTGCTTTTCCGTTTTTAGACGGAAAAACTTATGAATTGGTTAATAACACTGGAATGGAGTGATGGCCTAGAGGTAACGCGTCCGCCTAGGAAGCGAGAGAATCTGAGCGCGCTGGTTCGAATCACGGCCCAGCCGCCGATATTTTCTCCCCCTCCACTAGACCTTGAGTGGTGGTCTGGACGCTAGTCATTCGGATGAGACGATAAACCGAGGTCCCGTGTGCAGCATGCACTTAGCGCACGTAAAAGAACCCACGGCAACAAAAGGGTTGTTCCTGGCAAAATTCTGTAGAAAAATCCCCTTCGATAAAAAAAATAATAAAACTGCACGCAGGAAAAAATACAAAAAAAAAAGGGTGGTGCTGTAGTGTAGCGACGGGCTCTCCCTGTGGAGAGCAGCCCGAATTTCACGCAGAAAAATCTGTTGTGATAAATACAAATACAAACATAACATATATACTCTACATTTCTTCCCCTCCACTCTTTGACTGGCCTTCTCTACGTCTCTTGACAGCCTTCATTGAAGGGAAGAAGAAGGCTTAGAGGGGATTATTCTTTCCGTTACACGACCAACATCGACTTGCCGATGACTCATGGTTCATGCATGCTGGGTATTTTCGTGTCTCAATAACCCACCGAACACTGACACAGGTTACAGGATCTTTAACGTGCGTATTTGATATTCTGCGTGCGTATACACACGAAGGGGGTTCAGGCACTGGCAGGTCTGCACATATGTTGACCTGGGAGATCGGAAAAATCTCCACCCTTTACCCACCAGGCGCCGTTACTGTGATTCGAACCCGGGACCCTCAGATTGAAAATCCAACGCTTAAGCCACTTGGCTATTAATAGAAACATACAAAATATTAAATTGCTATAATGAAGTCAATGTGAATAATGTTTTTAGAATGTCAGATTATGAGAATACAAGAAATTCAATGATTAAAATTTGTAAAGAGCACTGTAATACTAACCTAAGGAAAAATTTATTAGCTAATAGAATTGCACATATATGGAATGCACTACCATTGGAAACTAAACTCACAAAATACTAATGTGTTCAAAAATCTCCTTGACATGATCAATTTAAAAGAAAAATTTACTGACTTTGATGAGTGATTTACAGAACATGTAAAAGAAAACATATGTATCCCGCAAATAAAAGGAGACCGATATTGAAGGGGACATAAAAAAAAGGCCGTGAGGCCTAGGCAGTCAAATGCCAGTCCCTGCACTACTACGACAACTACTACATTTGGGCATCTGAACTACTGTATCTTTTTAGAGGGAGAGAGAAAGTGAGAGAGCACACAATTTTCCTCGAAACTTACCAGTTGTGAAGTCGGTCGACTCTTATTGCTGTGGTCACTGGCGTGAACAAAGTTCTGTCGTGTTTCTCTTCCTCAAAAGACTTTGCAGAACACCACACTTCTTGAATTTCTCTCTGTTGTGGAAGCGAGTTCGCAACTATCGACCGATACAATGCTAAAATTGTCCGAAAATTTAATTCTGAAGATGGTAGTTAAAATACAACACTCGTCGGAAGACACGGAGCGGTCACCTGTTGACAGGGTCTGTCATACACTGTTGAAGTCCCACCTTTCAGTTACTGGGGTTCTGTGGCTGTTAGCAGATCTGAGTTCCGAACACCATGGCAGCTGAGTCGCCCAAATGACGAGATGTTAGCTTGCAACTCAATGCAGTTCAGGTACCTTTCTGGGTTTTTTCTCCCAAAGTGTGCATTCCGTGTTGCACGCCTTGAACATTCGTTGTACGGTGAAGTGTCGGACTCACACTTTTTTTTTCTTTTTTTTTTTTCAGGTCCATCTCCCTCTCTCTTTGTCGACTTTTCTACTTGTTTTCGGGAGCTCTCTCAAATGCCTCGGGTACGGGTAGCATGCATGCGTTTGTGTGTGTGTGTGTGTGTGTGTGTGTGTGTGTGTGTGTGTGTGTGTGTGTGTGTGTGTGTGTGTGTGTGTGTTTGTGTGTGTGTTTGTGTGTGTGTGTTTGTGTGTGTGTGTGTGTGTGTTTGTGCGTGTTTGTGTGTGTGTGTGTGTGTGTTTGTGTGTGTGTTTGTGTGTGTGTGTGTGTTTGTGTGGGTGTGTGTGTGTGTGTGTTTGTGTGTGTGTGTGTGTGTGTGTGTGTGTGTGTGTGTGTGTGTGTGTGTGTGTGTGTGTGTGTGTGTGTACGTGGCGCGCAATTGTGCGTGGTTGTGGGTGAGTGGGTTAAGTGTCGGTGTGTTTGTGTTTCTTTTGAAATATGCACTTCACAGTGACATGTTGTTGTTTTTTCTTTCACAGCTTGTCTTTCATTATTGCAGCTGTTTTCGTTTCTTCTTATCCAGGGTTGTCTTTAAAGGAAACTTTTATTTTCAGTGGATTCTTTCATGTGGTGTGTCTAATTAGATTTATATATTAAGCATAAAAATAAAGGTTGAAAAATGTCAACGTGTTTCTGATACAACGCCGTTCCTCCTTCCCGTCTATATTAGACAGGGGGGGGGGGGGGGTTCTGTCAAAACAAGTAAGCCGATTCAGTTTACAACCAATATGAAAATCAATTAAAACAAAAACATAAGGAATCACATTGGTGGGTAAGTTTCTTCAGTATCGACTATCTTTATGACCCAAGAAACGCCATTGATGCACTATTAATGGAAACGAAACGAAACGAAATTTTATTTTACCAGGGTAATGAGATAAGCAAAACATATGCTTTTTTTTTCCACCCAGCCCTGAGGTATGAAAAGAAAGAAAAAAAAAAAAAGAGGGATGTTGGGGGGGGGGGGGGGGATAGGGCTACACCAAAAGAACACATGAGCACATAATCATTAACAAGAAAAAATATCAACGACAATAATTCGCTGAAAAATCACACGAGAAACTAATGAAAAAGACTACTACAAAGCAACAAACTACAAGAACTCTATCCCAACCCCTGCCCCAGTCTCCCCTCCAACTCCATGGGGTGTCCAGCAGGGTGTTTTAAAGGTTCTCTAAGTGTTTCCATCTTTCCATTTAGGACACTTACTCCTTAAAACAAGTATGACACCGCCCTGGATGATTTTATTTTAATCTTGGGGAGGGCAGCGGGGAAGGTGTGTGTGTGGGGGGGGGGGGAGTGGCAGGACAAACGGAAGCAGGGATGAAGGGGGAGGGGGGGTGTGGGGGGGGGGGAGTGGCAGGACAAACGGAAGCAGGGGGAAGGGGGAGAGGGGTGTGGGGGGGGGGGGGGGAGTGGCAGGACAAACGGAAGCAGGGAGGAAGGGGGAGGGGGGGGTGTGGGGGGGAGTGGCAGGACTAACGGAAGCAGGGATGAAGGGAGAGGGGTGTGGGGGGGGGGGAGTGGCAGGACAAACGGAAGCAGGGAGGAAGGGGGAGGGGGGGTGTGGGGGGGGAGTGGCAGGACTAACGGAAGCAGGGAGGAAGGGGGAGGGGGGTGTGGGGGGGGGGGAGTGGCAGGACTAACGGAAGCAGGGAGGAAGGGGGAGGGGGGTGTGGGGGGGGGGAGTGGTAGGACAAACGGAAGCAGGGATGAAGGGGGAGGGGGTGGGGTGTGGGGGGAAGTGGCAGGACTAACGGAAGCAGGGAGGAAGGGGGAGGGGGGGGGGAGTGGCAGGACAAACGGAAGCAGCGAGGAAGGGGGAGGGGGGGGTGTGGGGGAGTGGCAGGACAAACGGAAGCAGGGGGAAGGGGGAGTGGGGGGAGTGGCAGGACTAACGGAAGCAGGGGGAAGGGGGAGGGGGGGGGTGTGGGGGGGAGTGACAGGACTAACGGAAGCAGGGGGAAGGGGGAGTGGGGGGGAGTGGCAGGACTAACGGAAGCAGGGGGAAGGGGGAGGGGGGGGTGTGGGGGGGAGTGACAGGACTAACGGAAGCAGGGGGAAGGGGGAGGGGGGGGTGGGGGGGAGTGGCAGGACTAACGGAAGCAGGGGGAAGGGGGAGGGGGGGGTGTGGGGGGGGAGTGACAGGACTAACGGAAGCAGGGGGAAGGGGGAGGGGGGGGGAGTGGCAGGACTAACGGAAGCAAGGAAGAAGGGGGAGAGTGTGGGGGGGGAGTGGTAGGACTAACGGGAGCAGGGAGAAGAGGGAGGGGGGTTGGGGGGGGGAGTGGCAGGACTAACGGAAGCAAGGAAGAAGGGGGAGAGTGTGGGGGGGGGAGTGGTAGGACTAACGGGAGCAGGGAGGAAGGGGGAGGGGGGGGGAGTGGCAGGACTAACGGAAGCAGGGAGGAAGGGGTAGTGGGTGGTGTGGAGGAGGGGCAGGACAAACGGAAGCAGGGGGAAGGGGGAGGGGGGGTGTGTGTGGGGGGAGTGGCAGGACAAACGGAAGCAGGGGGAAGGGGGAGGGGGGGTGTGGGGGAGTGGCAGGACAAACGGAAGCAGGGAGGAAGGGGGAGGGTGTGTGTGTGTGTGTGTGTGCACATGTCAATAAACACTGGTGTCATCTAAACTATATTACTGTTGTGAACTCACATTGCTCGCCTGCTTTTGAGTTCACGACCGCTTGGACGAAGGACTTGCCACCTGCCAAGAGAGTTAGTTAATGCACGTGCGTTTGACAGTTTTGGATGTTCATCTACGTGTCAACCCCAGTGAAGTCGTGAACTCACTTGCAAGTCATCTGCACGACCTTGACCCCAAAGGGACCAGATTCGTTAAAAATTCTAAATGGCGATTTTCACAGCACTCTGAAAAAATAGCTTTTTTTTTTTTTTTTACCAACAGGTTTCTGAACCAACACGGTGGGACAAGACAATTGACCTTTTTTACTCTAACGTGCAGAATACTTATTCATCTCTACATATGTCACCCCTTGGAGAATCAGACCATAACCTGGTGCGCATTATTCCACGCTACAGACCCTTTGTAAAACGGCAAGCGCCTGTGTACAGGATTACTTCTGATTGAACTGTTGACACCATTGAGACTTTGAGGGGCTGTCTCAAAAGCACAGATTGGAGTATGTTTGTAGATGCAGTGGATGGTGTGTGCGAACTGACAGACACTGTCACAGAATGTGTCCAGTTTCGTGAGGAATGTGTTGTTCCCAATAAAGAAATCAAACTTTTTCGGAATAACAAAATCATGGATTAACAACGAACAGATAAAAGCAACTCTTAATATCAAAAGAAGAGCGTCTATGCAAAAGATAAGGATGATTTAAAGAAGGAACAAAATAAACTGAAAACAGAATTGAAGAATGGTAATGCAGAGTATGAACGCAAAACAGAGGCTTAATTAACTGGTTGCAATATGAAAAGGGTTTGGGAAGGGCGTGATTTGATGAGTAGTCATGGAACAAAAACAGAGAAAGGAAGCCTATAACAAAGTGTCCAGACAGCAGACAAACTGAATGCCTTTTATGCACGGTTTGACTGTCACGACTTCAGTGATAACAGAAAAGTGCTCTCTGACTTCCTGACCAAAATCCCCTTAGAACAACAAGGGGAAAGAATAGTTATCACTGGAGATAACGTTCTGAAACAATTAAGAATGGTCAGCTTAAACAAAACAGCTGGTCAGGATGGTATGAAAACACACACTCTTGGACACTGTACGGAAGAAAATGTTAACTATCATTTTTAGTCACTCTCTGACCCAATGTAGAATACCCCACATTTTGCAAAAATAGCACGCGTTGTTCCTGTTCCAAATAAAACATCTGTTAAGTGCATGAATGACCATCACCCTGTGGCTCTAACTTCTGTCATTATTAAGGCATTTGAGAGAGTTGTTTTGATTCACTTACACAGATTTGTGAAGGAGTTTTTAGACCCTCTACAAGTTGTTTACAGGAAAAACAGAGATGTTGATGACGTTTTGTTGTTTGTTTTGAATAAGGTATATGATCATCTAGACAGGCTTGGTACATGTATCCGTTTGATGTGGAGGGGGGTTTACTTCTCATGCACTTTTAATACAAGTTTAACACAATTCAACACAATTCAGTCGCATCTTTCAACTAATAAACTTTGAAAGATGAAAGTTGATTCCCCAACTATTTTATGGACTTTTGACTACCTCACAAACTGACCCCAATTTGTATATTTAAATAAAACAAACTCTTTTTCAAATGTTTTATACACGGATACTGGCGCATCCCAGGGCACTGTACTGTCACCCTTCCTTTCTACTTTATACACAGCTGGCTGCAGGAGTGACAGCACCCTGTCCACTTGTCACGTTTGCTGAGGTATCAGCTTTGACAGGACTTTTAACTGATGACGATGACACTTAATACGGACAGGTCATTGACAATTTTACAACCTGTTGTCATGATAACGTTAAATATTACATAAAACAAAATAACTTGTTATTGATTGTACAAAAATGAAAACTCACGTATTTTTAGTTATATAACCAGCTGCTAGAAATGTTTTATTGTTATGCTGTTTATAGAGTTCTGTTTTATGGTTCGACGTGCTGGGTTGGGAATGTGACCAAACAAGACAAAGACAGACTCGACAAGATCATTACAAAAGCGGGTGGGGTGGTGGGCAGAAAACAAAACAGTTTTGACACGTATAATGGGGAAAAAAATGACAGATTTTATACAGTTTTTGACGATGAAAGGATGACCTGGACGGAGGTGTGAGGACCTTGAAAACACACACCATCCCAACTTCTCCTAGCCTTTCGGTTCTCTGCTGACGTCACCTCTATCTCCCCTCCGCCTCCTATATGGTACAGGCGGATGGATGAAGTCTTCAGTTTCAGTTTCAGTAACTCAAGAAGGCGTCACTGCGTTAGCAAAACTCCATATACGCTACACCACACCTGCTAGGCAGATGCGTGACCAGCAGCATTACCCAACACGCTCAGTCAGGCCTTGAGTACATGCGGATAATGTATGAGTGCATGCGTGTCATTCATGTATGTACCTATCAAAGTGGGTGTTTGCTTGACAATATCCACATTACTTCCCCTTCACTCTTCTGTGTGACTGGCAGTGAACGTTCACGCCTTGTTGTGAACACTGTTCATTCCGTCTTGAGGGGAAAATTATGGATATTGCCGTGTGCTTTTTGTTTTTTTCTACGGAATATTGCAGGAGGACAACAGTTATGTTTCCGAGGTTTTTTTGTTGTTGTTTTTTCAGTGTGTGCTGCACACGGGACCATGGTTTATCGTCTCACACGAATGACAAGACGCTCAGTTTGATTTTCCAGTCAAACTCTGGAGAAAGGGATGTGATACGTGTGTATTCTGTGCCACCTTCCCCCTGGTGTAAATCCCTTCAGTCCCTTCAGCGTATACAAAATTCTGCTGCCCGACTCGTCCTCAGAAAGAAAAGATCTGAGCACATCACTCCTCTTTTGCAACATCTCCACTGGCTCCCTGTCTCTCACCGAATGAAGTAGAAGATCAGCACTCTATGCTACAAATGTATTCACAAATCAGCCCCTTCCTATCTCTGTGGCTGCCTTCACCTCTACACTCCATCTCGCTCACTACGATCAGCTTCGGATCCACTCCACTTACGCATACCCAGATTCAAACTCTCGACTGTTGGCCGACGTTCTTTCTCTGTCTCTGGACCTTGCAATTGGAATGAACTTCCTCTTTCGCTTCGTCAAGTCTCCACACTCAGCTCTTTCAAGTCTGGACTTAAAACCCACCTCTTCCTAAAATAGCCTCCCTTCCCTGCCTCTTCCTTGTCTTTAGTTTCTCCAGTTTTAGAGTTATGCGTGCGTGAGAATGACTGGTGCGAAAGCGCTTAGATTTGTCTATGCACAAGATTCAGCGCTATATAAGTACCATTAT
>NC_134883.1:6601699-6611699 GCF_041734735.1 Babylonia areolata
GCAGCAGTCTTAGGGCCCGGAACTCCAAAGGGTACTGCCACTGTCAGGCTGCCCGTGTGGCCATCATCATTGATACTTTATATATAGCGCCTGTCTCGGTCAGAGACCAACCTCTCAGCACTTTACAAACACAGCCATTTGCACAGCAGGCTGCATACCTGGGTAGAACCGACTGACACCTGCCTCATCATTCGTTTCCTGTGTTATTCAGTCAGGGTTTTTCAATCATGCACATATAAGTTAGAGTGGATTTTTCTTCATCCGTACAAGAGATCGTCCATACATTGCTGCTGGGGTGTTTAGGAGGAGCTCAGTGATGCCTGACCTGATTCAGCATCATGCAGGACAGCGTCTGTACAGCCTCCTTTCGGTGACCCAATTACCTTGTCGTTGAATCAGACTGAGAGACCGCCCCTTCTTTTGTGAAGACGGCCGCTGTGTGTCTCTCAGTTCCAATTAACTGCCGACACGGACAACTATGACAGGGAGACACCCACGACAAGACAATGAACGGGACTCCGAGAATCATGACAGCAGGGCAAGAACAGGTCACTGAATTCCATGGTTTGCGATTAATTTGGTTCCGACACTGTTTTATTCGGAACAGGTCACAATACACTAGACAAGAGTCACAGATACACAGGACAAGGAGAAAACCTTACACGAATTCCTGTTCTGAATTAAGCACCTTGTAACCATATGATGCCTTCAGAGCTAGAAATGTATAAATCGACTTGCGATGATTTTTAACAAAACTAGAAGACGAACGCAAAATTTTTCGATGGTCAACGCAGATTCCTGAAAAAGCGCGCGCTCAAGGGCGAATTTTCTGTCCGTCTCCGTTCTAAATTAAGTACATCGCAACCGTGTGTTGCCCTCAGAGCTATAAATGTAAAAAAAAAAAAAAAAAAAACGTCTTTCGATTAGGTTTTTTTTAACGAATGCAGAATTTCTCGATGACCAAAGATGACAAAGATAATGAACACATTGTGGAAACCCATTTTGGTTTTAAAGTAGAGTCTTCAAAGCCTACGTTTCTTTCTTCTTCTTCTTCTTCTTCTTCTTCTTCTTCTTCTTCTTCTTTACTTTTTCTTGTTTTTTTCATTAAGTTACATCGTCAGTTCCACTCATGGGATACGTTTGCAGACTCATTTGGACGAAGAAGAAAAAAAGGGAAAGTCTCTAAAACGCCCATATGTGAAAAGGCTGACGATAACTTTTCTCAATCCAACCATTCTTTTCACACAACACATTTCTAAGGCTCACTCTACCGTCAGTGAATGATATTCCACGACTGATGCTGACGAACTTAGAACGATTTCAATCGTTCGGTAAAACTCGAACTTCATACAATTACGGCAAAAACTAGCAGAAATCAAACTTTTCCTATGTTCATCATCGAAAGTTCCCCCCGTGTTCCGTTTCCACCATTACGATCTCAACCTGCTAGACCACCAGTTGACAAGACATAGCACCACAAGACAGCATCACATGCAAGGGCAAAGCATGATGATGAATCGGCGACGTGACTCTTCTTTCTCAGCGACATCACCAACAACGCGTCACGTCTTCCCACAAAGCCGTCACGTGCACGTCACACATATGACTTCCATGGCCACTTCCCACAAAGCCGTCACGTGCACGTCACACACACATGACTTCCATGGCCACTTCCCACAAAGCCGTCACGTGCATGTCACACACACATGACTTCCATGTCCACTTCCCACAAAGCCATCACGTGCATGTCACACATATGACTTCCATAGCCACTTCCCACGAAGCCATCACGTGCATATCACACACACATGACTTCCATGGCCACTTCCCACAAAGTAACGTGCATGTCACACACATGACTTCCATGGCCACTTCCCACAAAGCCATCACGTGCATGTCACACACACACATGACTTCCATGGCCACTTCCCACAAAGCCGTCACGTGCACGTCACACACATGACTTCCATGGCCACTTCCCACAAAGTAACGTGCATGTCACACACATGACTTCCATGGCCACTTCCCACAAAGCCATCACGTGCATGTCACACATATGACTTCCATGGCCACTTCCCACAAAGCCGTCACGTGCATGAAACACACATGACTTCCATGTCCACTTCCCACAAAGTAACGTGCATGTCACACACACACACACACACACACACACACACACACACACACACACACACACACACACACACAATCTCTCGTGGCACTTCCCACAAAGTCGGCACGTGCATGTCAAACACATGACTTCTGGGTTTACAGTTTTGGAAGCCAGTGGGCAAAATGCAAAAAGACCGAGACGAGTTAGGCACGGACCAGTGGTAGTATTACATCAAATTAACTAATTTGTCAAGCCAATAACTGAGAACATGGTACAGTTGTTTGGGTTGTTGTTGTTGTTGCTGTTGTTTTGTTTCTTTGTTTTTTTATTGCTGAACTACACAACCCACTTGTCTTCAACACGAATGTCTATTCATCGTAAATTTTGCTTAATGGTAGGGAGAAAAAAAAAGACGAAAATGCTTATTTATTCGTTTGGGTTTTCTGTTTGCTTTTGTTTTATGTTTTACACAACATTATTTCTGCTTGTATGGTACGTGTGTGTCTGTGTAAACTAAACGTTCCATGTGTGCAATGTTTCGCACTATCCGTGCGACTGGGTTGTTTGAGCTAAACACTGCCAGTGAAGCTCGGAGTTTCATGGATAAATCAACGTATGGCGTTGTATTCAATGCTATGTTATGTTATGCTATGCTATGCTATGCGATACTTTGCTGTGCTGTGCTAGCGTATCGTAGCATATCATATCGTATCGCCGAAGAATGTTTCAGCAGGTGCGTTCTGTTTCAGGTGTGCTTGCCTGTTTGGTAGCACACTCAATCTTTGAATTTTGTGTTGCTAACTTCATCTCTTTTTTCTCTCTCTTTTTTCAACTTTTCTGGGACACAAAGAAAAATGACAAACAACGATGAGTAATAGCAATATTGTTATCAATACTAAGGTGTTCGATTAACGACATGATGCAGTTATGGTTTTAATTAAAATCAGCGGGAGATAAACCTGTTCAGCTGTGACTGTTTGCGCAGCACAGACTCGTCGCCGTAATTATGCTGCAGCGGACGACCAAAAAAGGTGGTGGTTTTTTTTTCAGAATGTTGTATCAAATGTAAAATGGACCTCACACAGACACAGACACACAGGAACACGCACGAACGCACGCGCGCGCGCACACACACACACACACACACACACACACACACACACACACAGATGGAGAAAGAGGGAAAGACGAAGAGAAAGAGAGATACAGACAGAGGCAGACAGACAAGACATCTGGACAGAGACAGAAACACACACACACACACACACACACACACACATACACACACATACACACATACATACATACATCATACATAAATACATACATACATACATACATACATACATACATACATACATACATACACAATTCTTCTTCATCTTTAAAGAAATCTTCTGTAATTGTACTTAGATATTCATTTCAAATTCCATCCTCCACTACCCAGGTTCCCCCAAACTCATAATTCACCCCCCTCCCCTTCCTCTCCTAAACGATAACACTCAAATGTTTTTGTTGTTGTTTTTTTTTAAATAAATAAATAAGAACATCGAGATTCTAACAAAATGTCTACAACCACCAGTATGTGCGAACGGACATTAAACAAAATAATAATGATGATAGTTTATTTCTAAAGCGCCTTTCATTAATGTACAATAATGCTCAAGGCACATTCCACGAGGAAAACATTACAGGAAAAGAAAAATTTAAAAAAAATAAATAAAAAATAAAAAATAAAAAAAATCTGAACTACCAAAATCCATCATCATCATCAACTTCATTTTTGTTTTTATCTTTCCATTAATTCAATCCCCTGTCTCTTCAGCAAAAAAAAAAAAACCACCAAAAACAACAACAATGCTGTTTCCTGCCCTTCTCCTCTTCCTGGCCATGTGTCCTCACCACGGTTCCACCGGCTTTGTAGCCTACGGCAAGAAAGCAAAAGCAGAGCGAGACAGTGGCGGCCTTGGGGACCTGTTTGAGGATTTGAAAGAACAATGGGAAGAGGTCCTCGGAGGTGACAAGAGGGAGGCTGCACCCCGCGACCTTGGTGACGTGATTGAGGATTTGGAAGACCAATGGGAAGAGGTCCTCGGAGGTGACAAGAGAGAGATGGCAGGCCGCGACCTTGGTGACGTGATTGAGGATTTGGAAGACCAATGGGAGGAGGTCCTCGGAGGTGACAAGAGGGAGGCTGCACCCCGCGACCTTGGTGACGTGATTGAGGATTTGGAAGACCAATGGGAAGAGGTCCTCGATGGTGACAAGAGGGAGCCAGGGATCAAGAGGAGCGCATAGTTACAGTCAGGTAAAGAGTCAAGTTGTCGTGCCGATTATAGTTACAGTGACTTAAAGAGTTCAGTTGTGGTGCCGATTGTAGTTACAGTGACGTAAAGAGTTCAGTTGTGGTTCCGATAATAGTTACAGTCAGGTAAAGAGTTCAGTTGTAGTGCCGATTATAGTTACAATCAGGCAAAGAGTTCACTTGTGGTGCCGATTATAGTTAGTGACGTAAAGAGTTCAGTTGTAGTGCCGATTATTGTTACAGTGTGGTAAAGAGTTAGATTGTGGTGCCGATTATAGTTACAGTGACGTAAAGAGTTCGGTTGTGGTGCCGATTATAGTTACAGTGACGTAAAGAGTTCAGTAGTAGTGTCGATCATAGTTAGACTGACGTAAAGAATTCAGTTGTGGTGCCGATTATAGTTACAGTGACGTAATGAGTTCACTTGTGGTGCCGATTATAGTTACAGTGACGTAATGAGTTCACTTGTGGTGCCGATTATAATTACAGTGTGGTAGTGTTCAGCTGTGGTGCAGTTTAATACTTACAGTGACGTAAAGAGTTCAGTTTTTGTGCCGATTATAGTTACAGTGACGTAAAGATTTCAGTTGTAGTGCCGGTTATAGTTACAGTGACGTAAAGAGTTCAGTTGTGGTGTCAATTATAATTATAGTGTGGTAAAGAGTTCAGTTGAGGTGTCGATTATAGTTATAGTGTGGTAAAGTGTTAAGTTGTGGTGTCGATTATAGTTACAGTGACGTAAAGAGTTAGGTTGTGGTGCCCTTTATAGTTACGGCGAGGTAAAGAGTTAGGTTGTGGTGCCCATTATAGTTACGGCGAGGTAAAGTGTTAGGTTGTGGTGCCCATTATAGTTACGGCGAGGTAAAGAGTTAGGTTGTGGTGCCCATTATAGTTACGGCGAGGTAAAGTGTTAGGTTGTGGTGCCCATTATAGTTACGGCGAGGTAAAGAGTTAGGTTGTGGTGCCGATTATAGTTACGGCGAAGTAAAGAGTTAGGTTGTGGTGCCGATTATAGTTACGGCGAGGAAAGGAGTTAGGTTGTGGTGCCGATTATAGTTACGGCGAGGTAAAGTGTTAGGTTGTGGTGCCCATTATAGTTACGGCGAGGTAAAGAGTTAGGTTGTGGTGCCCATTATAGTTACGGCGAGGTAAAGAGTTAGGTTGTGGTGCCAATTATAGTTACGGCGAGGTAAAGAGTTAGGTTGTGGTGCCGATTATAGTTACGGCGAGGTAAAGAGTTAGGTTGTGGTGCCCATTATAGTTACGGCGAGGTAAAGAGTTAGGTTGTGGTGCCAATTATAGTTACGGCGAGGTAAAGAGTTAGGTTGTGGTGCCGATTATTATCATTGCTACAATCGCTTGCTGCTACTGCTGCTGTTGCTGCTACTGCTGCTACTTCTACTATTACTACTTCTCATTCTGCTGCTATTACTACTACGTCTACCGCGACTACTGCTGCTACTACTACTACTACTACTATTGCTGCTGCTGTTGCTGCTGCTGCTACTACTACTACTACTACTACTACTACTACTACTACTTTTTCAGTTTGACGTGTGCATACAGTGTGCATACAATTTCGAATGTGAAAGCAGCTACAGAATCAGACTTTCATTAAAAAAGATACATATGAAACATTTGGATATGCTATGACAGGAAAACGATTTTCTTCGTTTCTAGTTACAAAAGTACTTTTATATATCATTCATACATACATACGTACATGCATACATACATACATACATACATACATACATACATACATACATGAAAATATTCATACATATCTATACACAAATGCATACGTATGTACATACGTATATACCCATCTATTTACACACACACACACACACACACACACACACACACACACACACACACACACACACACACACACACACACACACACACACACACCGTAAATGCAGAAAGAAATTGCGAAAACAACAGACTGAGTTTCTTTCTTTTTTTTTCTAATTCAGATAATAGACACATATTTTAATTTCAACAATTAAAAAAAATCGTCTTTTACCTAACAGCGGTTGTAGTTTGATACCGGGCAAGCTGATCTTCAGTGTGTACAGCATAGTCAACAGAATTCCAGTCAAGATAAGTTGGCATTTCATTGTTTTGTTAGGTGCAACGTTTGTGCTATCCATATATATAATCATTAATGTTGTCGGGTCCCCTCCGGAACCTGAGAATTCTCTTCACGGTTTATCTGTGTTCTCCATGCTGGTTACACGAACACGCAACGTGTTGCTGTGTCCTTCATATTACTCTTTGACAGCTTGCTCCTAATCCGCTGTTATTTCATAAATTTGAATTTCAATTCTTTAGAAGCAGGAAAATGTACTTCATGCAAAAGCGATGCGTATCTTCAGAACAATGTTTTAAGAAACTTGCTTTATCAAGTTTTGGTTTTTGTTCTTTTTTCTTTTCAATTTCCTGCGGAAGTTATCTCAATGAATAAGAGTTCTTCCTCTGTACTTGAACAAAAATCATCGAGAGTGCTTCATTTTGCACGCTTGTGGTAAAAATGCGTCTCAACGATCGACTTTCGTTTTGCACTTACAAGTTAAGATGGCATTTCTGAAGGAAAATGTCTGTGACAGGAAATGCCAGAATATATGTATATATATATATGTGTGTGTGTGTGTGTGTGTGTGTGTGTGTGTGTGTGTGTGTGTGTGTGTGTGTGTGTGTACTTGCAGCTCTATCTTTTGCTTTTGATTTACGTCACAAGGCTGGTGATTTTTTTTTTTTTTTAAACTAGGTACAAGCGATTCCACTTCTAAACTGTAATTGTTGTTGCTGCTGCTATTCTTTTGATGTTATTGGTATCGTTGTTTTGTTTTGCTCATTCGATCTTGTTTTCTTTTTCAGGTGAACTGGAAAGAAATGGAAATGTTTTTCTGGTAATCTTGTCCGATCGTCAGGCGGATTTCTCAACTGCTGTTCTCTTAGATGGTGCGGTTGTTCTCTTGATCCAAATATATAATAAAAAATCAGACTTGAAAAACTACCATCGTACTTCATTGTTGACAGTTTGTTTTTTTCTTTCAAATCGCTAAATAACGGGGGAAATGTGTAACAGAGAGAGAGAGAGAGAGAGAGAGAGAGAGGATTCCCATTCATCCTCTATGCCGGTCAATGACTGTATAGGCTTCTTCTGGGATTTTTTTTTTCGGGGGGTGGTGGGGGGGCGGGGCTGGAGGGGGGGTTGTTGTTGTTGGGTTGTTTTTTTTTATCTATTCGTGAAATAACACCCCTTCGTTGAAATTCAAGTGTGTGTAGAGAGAGGTGTGTGTGTGTGTGTGTGTGTGTGTGTGTGTGTGTGTAGGTGTGTGTGTGTGTGTGTGTAGGTGTGTGTGTGTGTGCGTGTGTTCGTTCTTATATCTGGAGGGGGGTGAGTCAGAGAGAGAGAGACAGAAAGACAAACAGACAGACGGACATAGAGAGAGTGAAAGAGAGAGAGAGAGAGAGAGAGAGTGTATGTGTGTGTGTGTGTGTGTGTGTGTGTGTGTGTGTGTGTGTGTTTGTGTGTGTGCACGGACACAACGGTAGAGGCCAAACACACATAACGTGTGACGTGTCCACCATCCAAACAAGACGAACCACTCTGGGGGCAAAAGGCTAAAAGGCTTGTTTCCGCAGTATGACGCTGTAGCCCTCATACTCTGATCCCTTCAACATCTCACACAAACCGATGGTTCACACTGCCAAATGTTTTCAACGTCCACCACAGTACACACACACTCGTCACTTAATAAAACAGCCAACTTATAAGGGGCGATGTACAAAGTTCTATTTTGTTTAGTCAGGTTATCCGGGCAACGCATACAGTTCTGTTATGTTTAGCCAAGTGCCAGGAACGGTGGGAAGTTCTAGTGTGTTTAGTATAATACAATACAATACAATACAATACAATACACAAACCTTATTGTCTATACTTTGGTACAGAGATTTTCTTTTGGGCAGCAGCACATGTCCAACATAAGAAGAAAACAACAAACAAAAAAAATGAATAGAAAATAAAAAGATAAATTAAATGGCACCAAATGGAAATAGCTATTTACAAATATACAGATTACTGAAATTTACGTGCCTCTCCATTTCAGTCAGCCAAGCCGCATTGCTCATCTTCACACACACACACACACACACACACACACACACACACACCACGCGCACACGCATGCACACATACACTATCTCTCTCTCTCTCTCTCTCTCTCTCTCTCTCTCTCTCTCTCTCTCTCTCTCTCTCTCTCTCTCTCTCTCTCTGTCTCTCTCTTCACAAAAAATGCAATTACAAAGATCATAGTTCATTTAAAAATCAAGTATCACCAGAGTAAGACAAGAATTAAACCAAAAAGCAGCACTTCCATAGTTCACAAAAAATAAATAAATAAATAAATAAATAAAATAAAATAAGAGGCATCACAGAAGGACAACTTTCATTCATTCATACTAATCAAAAGCCCTAACACAACTTCTTCACCCACCCACCCACAACCCCCCACCACTACACCGCCATATCCCACACCCCCTCCTATGGAAAAATACCTACAGGCCTAAACACAATCGCCCCCCCCCCCGCCCCCACCACCACCACCCCTACACACACACACACACACACACACACACGCCTTTCATCCTTCCATTAAAAAAAAAAAGTATCAGGAAGAATTATTAAGTTCTAGTCTGTTGAGCAAAGTATTTGGGAAAAGGTACCTGGGCGGGTCCAGTCCAGTGCTGTACTGTACTGTACAGTTCTGCATTGCGTGGAACAAAACAAAGCAACGCGGTACAGCGCCCAATACCACGTTACAAAGGGGAATGCAGAGTAGTACACCACACCACACCACACCACAGCAAACCACATCACACCACACCACACCACAGCAAACCACATCACACCACACCACATCACACCACACCACACCACAGCAGTATAGTCACAGCAAACCACATCACACTAAACCACATCACACCACACCAAACCACAACAAACCACACCACACCACACCACATCACACTAAACCGCATCACACCACACCAAACCACATCACACCACGCCACATCACACCACATCACATCACACCAAACCACACCAAACCACACCACAACAAACCACACCACATCACATCACACCAAACCACATCACACCAAACCACAACAAACCACACCACATCACACCAAACCACAACAAACCACACCACATCACACCAAACCACAACAAACCACACCACATCACACCACACCACATCACACCAAACCACACCACACCAAGCCACATCACACCAAACCGCATAACACACCACCAACCACATCACACACCACCAAACCACACCACACCAAACCACATCACACACCTCCAAACCACATCACACCACAAAACAGAACACCACACATCACACCACACCACAACACACCACACCACAACACAACACAACACACCACATGACAACACAAAACAACACACCACACATTACACCACAACACAACACACTGCACCACAATACGTCACACCACATCACACTACAATACACATCACATCACATCACACATCAACACAC
>NC_134883.1:6619199-6621699 GCF_041734735.1 Babylonia areolata
TTTCAACAGCTGTCAGCTGCTCACGCACGTCCTTAGATTCAAAGCAAAGGTAAGTCTCTCTCTCTCTCTCTCTCTCTCTCTCTCTCTCTCTCTATGTAAAGGAAACAAACTCTTACAAATACTTAGGACTTTATTTTACAACGAAACTAAGTTTAAAGCATGCTTGGGAGGAATCATATAGAAAAGGGAAGAAGGGTGTCATAGAAATAATCAGATCGCTTAGAGAGTTAAATTGCATTGATCTTTGTATATTTTGGAAATTATTTGATACGCAGGTTGAGCCTATGCTGACTTACGGGGCAGAAGTTTGGGGTCTTAACAACAATAAGGATATAGAAAAAGTACACACATTTGCTGTTAAGCGTTTCCTTGGTGTTCCACTTCATTCATCAAATAAGATTCTATACGGGGAGACCGGCAGATACCCACTTCATTTAAGAACATTTGTAAAATGTATTAAATACTGGATTAAGGTAACACGCTTACCAGTATCAAGGCTATGTAGACAAGCCTATGAAATGATGTTGGTACAAGAGGAAGCAGGGAAGCAAAACTGGGCATACTTTGTTAAGAAGGCATTAATAGAAAATGGATTTGGAATTGTGTGGTTGTGCCAGGGCGTAGGGTATGAAAATGGATTTATTTCTGAACTTAAAGATAGACTGATTGCATCATACAAACAAAACTGGCATGCACAAATGGAATTCAAAGAAAAATGTACTTGGTTCTTTTCATTTAAAAGTATATTCCAAACAGAAAAATTTATTGTGATGATATCAAACAGGTGGCACAGAACAAACCTAGCCAAATTTAGACTAAGAACACTTGGCTTTAATGCCAAATAAAGATGGTTTGAAACTGGCACAGCAACACAGTCTCCCTGTCCAATATGTAACTCAGCTACTGATGATGAAAACCATTTTGTGTTTCAGTGCAAATCTTATGATTTTATTCGTAAAAAATATATTCTTTTTGAAAAGGATGTAGTAAAAAGAGAAGATATTACCATGTTGCTCAGATCGAATGATGAAGACATCATAAAATCATTTGCTAAATATATTTCAGAAGCATGGGATTTTCGAAAGAAAATGATAAACAGAAGTTTAGATGTACAAATATGAGTAAAGCAAAATTCATTTATTCATTTACGGGGAAAAAAACTATTATAGGACATATTATTTGATGATAATTTGATAGATACACATGATTGTGTGCATGTGTATACAAAAATATTTATTCATTTTGGATGGTCGAGCTGACCGAAGTGATCAGTTGATTTGTTTGTCCCATTTTCGGTATATACATTATTTGTGTGTGTGATGAGAATGTTGATTTATATTATGTTTCTTTGTTTGATCTTTTGTTTCCTGATAATGTATTGTTCCCCCCTGTCACAAGGACTGTGCAGTCAATGACAGCAAAACATCAAAGCGTCAAAGCGTCTCTCTCTCTCTCTCTCTCTCTCTCTCTTAGATAAATCAAATATATGTTGCCTGTCCATTCAAGATTTCAATGAGGAAATGTGTACTAACAAGAGCTAGTCTATACTTCAATTTTTTTTTTTTTAATTACAATGAAATGAATTTTTTTTAAATCAAAATAAGAAATAACGGTGGGAATGATCAGAACGTTTATCAAAGGAACGTGTCGGATGAATAACGGCTTTTGAACAATCTGGAAATTCTCCTTTAGTTTTGTTGTTGTTGGTGTTGTTGTTTTTTGTGGGGGTTATTTGTTTTTGTTTTGTTTTTTTGTTTTTTCATTATGCCCTAGCCCTTTTTGTTTTTCATTTACTTGAGTGTACATGATAGTATCATTCATTGTCTTGAAGTTGTTGTTGCTGTTTTTTTCTTCTTCCTTTTTTTTCACCCTTTTTTTTACGTTTATCTTTCGCGTCAGTCAAAGATGTGTCAGAGGCAGTGGCCTCACCGCTCAGCTCGTCCCAAAACGCGCTCATGCACAGCCACACGAGGGGCCCGTTCCGTCACAGTCCTATGGGAACTATCAACGATAGGTCACCGTCACCCCTACACACTAGAGTAGACCCTGCACTGCGGCTGAGTCACTGCGATGGTGTCTGGCAGTGCCAGTTCTGTTACACTAAAAGCAACACACACACACACGCACACACACACACACACACACACACACACACACACACACACACACACACACCAAAAGTCAGGTTACCGTTACATCTTTATCTATTATCAACAAAACTTATATATTATAACTCATTCCCTTCCATTAAAAATTAATCACTGATGAGCACATACAGCATCACACTGTGAGTCTGACGCCGAAGACAAAGTATAGTAAAAATGTTACATGTATCTGTGGTAAGCAGCTCAGCTTGCATCATGGTTTGTTTCACTGTCAGCAATTACGTACCTTCTGGCCCAAGTATTTCAAAGAGAATAACTACTCTGCAGATGATTTTTCGAAAGTTATTTCTGACGAGATTCTTATGGTCGAACTTTCACAGGCATTAGTTCATAGC
>NC_134883.1:6624199-6636699 GCF_041734735.1 Babylonia areolata
TGTAAATACATACATACATATATATCGATCCAAATATACATGTGTGTGTGTGTGTGTGTAAACCTCTCTGCCAGCCCCGTCGGGCATTTTCGGTCTGGTTGTCCAGCAGGAGTCACACGTGAACCCTGACGGCTCTGCCTCTTTTGCAGTCACTTATGTCATTATGGGCTGAATATCATCATCACCAGCACCATCATCGTCATCGTCCTCAGTAACACACGGTCCCCACGTCATCGTCATCATTGTTTTGTCGATGTGATCAACTTTGGAGTGGACCAGATTTGCCCTCCCCATGAGCCGTCAGAAAGGAAATTATGGACCATGTCATACCCCAACACTAAACCTTGCTTCATACATTCCATAATGTCGTTGGCAGAAGCGGTTTTTGTTTTGTGGGGGGGAGGGGGTTGTTTTTGGTTGTTGTTGTTTGTTTTGTGTGTTTTTTTGGGGGGGTGTTCTTTTTTTTCTTTTTTTTTTCTTACCATCAAGTCTACATTCTCTCAATAAATGGTAATTCACAATGACCATTTCAAAGTATTTTCTCATTAATATGCACTTGAGAATGTTTCCAGATTGCGGTGACACAATGTTTTTTGTGTTTGTTTTTTGTTTTTTGTTGTTGTTTTTTTGTTTTTTTACTATTGAGAATAAACGAAAGAAACAACAACAATAGCAATTATTATTATTATTATTATCATATCGATGGATGGCAGAAGTAGCAATTATAGCTTGACCAAGTTACATATTTGTTTATCTATGCATTTGTGTGTCTGCTTTTTTTCTTCTTCTTTTTTTTCTTTTTAACTGCCGTGAGCAGTAGTAATGATGGCTTTACTTAGCTACACACGTATTTTCTCTCTCTGTGTATCTATGTGTCTGAGTCTTTGTTCATTCATATGTTTATTTTCTTGTTTTTCGTTTCATTTTATTCGTTTTTATTCCTTGAAACATTTTATTCATTTATCTATTTGTTTATAGCTACCTGTCTATTTTTTTTTATTTACTTATTTATCTGTTTATTATATGACGTGTGTGCTTACTTATTTACTTGATTTGCATACTTACTTACTTACTTATATATATATATATATATATATATATATAATAGTCAGTCGTGTCCGAGCGTGAACATCAGAACAGTAGAGGAGGTAACTGCTGTCCTGACTACCTGGGCGAGAATATGATCATAGTAAGAGCTTCTTGCCCGAGTTACACCCCCACTCTCACGGCCACGAGGGTTTTAGGACAGTCGGTGTTGGGACTTACTTACCTACTGACTCACTTACCTACCTACTGACTCACTTACTTAAGTACTTACTCACTCACTTACTCACTCACTCACCCACTAACCTTTTTTTTTTTTTTTTTTTTTTTTTTTTTTCCCCTTCCAGACGCACGCTCAACATGCTGCTCCGAGCGATCCTGTTTTCTACCCTCCTCCTGGTGATGTGTCCGCACCAAGGAACCACCGCCAGCGTTCACGCAAACGGGCAGCCCAACGAAGCGCAAGCTGCCTCACCCGAGGACATGGAAGGTCACATGGATGTCGCCAAGCATAACCCTATGTCCGGTGAATTTCCACCGAGGCACGAACACGATGAAGAGGGAGAGAATTCGTCTGAGGAAGAAGAACCACAGATGGAAGTGGAGGAAGAGAGCGAAGAAGAGGAGGAGGGCGGTGAAAAAGTGGAAGATGAAGATGAGGGGGAAGAAGAAGAAGAAGAAGAAGAGGAGGAGGAGGAAGAAGAAGAAGAGGAGGAGGAGGAAGAAGAAGAAGAGGAGGAGGAGGAGGAAGGAGAAGAGACGGGAGGACAGGAAGCAACGAATGAAGGAGCAGAGGAGAAGGTAGAGGAGGAAACACCGAAGGAAGTTGGGGAGAAGGAGGAAACACCCAAGGTAGAAGAAGAAGGAGGAGCCCAACCGCCACAATAATCAAGACTGAAGACGCATTACTGACTTCAAATACCAGGAAGAAGAAAAAAAAAAAGAAAAAAAAAGGTATGCGCACAGGTTATCAAATTATGATATTAAATCTGATCATCTTCCACTCCACATCTAAAAAAAAATCACAAAAAAAACAATGACGGCTCCCTCCCCTGCCACACCCTCCTCCCACACCTGGTACCTTCATACACACACACACACACACACACACACACACACACACACACGCACACACACACACATACATACACACACGCACGTACACACACACACACGCACACACACACACGCACGTACACACACACACACACACACACACACACGTACACACACACACGCACACACACATACACACACACGCACGTACACACACACACACACTCACGTACACACACACACGCACACACACAAACACACACACACTCACGCACGCACACACACACACACACACACACACACACACACACACACACACACGCACGTACACACACACACACTCACGTACACACACACACGCACACACACACACACACACACACACACACGTACACACACACACACACACACACACACACACACACACACACACACACACACACACACACACACACACACACACACACACACATTCGAATAACACAGGACATATTCCCAGTCAGGTGATGCTAACAGATGATGAATATATACAAACAAGATTGGGAAATTTTGTTTATGAATGTTGCTGCAATTTACTACATTAACTGATTGATTAATTGTGTTTTTTTTTCATTCGTTCATTCATTTACCATTGCACTTGTGTCTTATAAACCTTACGGTTTCATGACAATAAAATCTATTCTATTCTATTCTCTATTCTATTCATACACACACACACACGCACGCACGTACACACACACACACACATACACACACACGCACGCACGCACGCACACACACACACACAAACACACACACACAGACACACAGACACACACACACACACACAGACACAGACACACACACACACACACACACACACGTTTCCTTCCACTGCTAAACTCTCTTTCGGTTACATGCAACATTCTATTTACATCAGTACAAATCAAAAATAAAATTTGTATTCGTAAGTATCATTTTTTTTTTTAGTACAATGCTACTCATTCCCACCCACAAATTTATACGAAATACATGGAATTACAAGGATACCTTAACAGAACAACCAACTATAACACAAACATTTGGTAATCCAAGGTGAAATTAATACAGGCTGTTGTTTTGGTGGTGTTTTTCGTTTTTCAATGAAAGCATATATAGTGTATTCACTCCAGCACAAATATTTCAGGGCGGTAAATAATTCCTATGTAGTAGAAGAAATACGTGAATACAAAAAAACAAACATGAGGTCATCAGATTATTTGATTCACGTATTCAACCAATAGTACTGCATGAAAGCTGAAGTTTGGGGACTTGATGCAGTTTCTTACCAGTACGAAAAAAAAAATTCATCTGAATGGTTTGAGAAAGGTGTGTGTGTGTGTGTGTGTGTGTGTGTGTGTGTGTGTGTGTGTGTGTGTGTGTGTGTGTGTGTGTGTGTTTAAAAAACTGAATGGTTTTGAAGTGGGGGCGTGGGGGGGGGGGGGGGGGAGAGACAAACCGATATCCATAAAGAATCATTTCGGCTGTGAAGTGCGTAAGTTTTTAGTTTAGGTTCCGTCAGTTAAAGTGTAGACTTTCAACGTAAAGCTAACATAATAAGACTGATCAATTGTATGAGACAATTAAAGTGGACTGCCCTAAGAAAACAATTTTTCTTCTTCTTTTTTTAGTCTTGAATCTTGTTTCGGCTGCAAAGTGCATACATTTTTAGTTAAAGGTAAGTCAGATGGGTCGGTGTAGACTTTCAACGTCAAGTTAACAATAAGATTTATCGGCTGGATGAGACAGAAAAAGTGGACTGCCCTGAGAAATACTTCTTCTTTTTTTTCTTTTTTTTTGTTAGTCTTGACTCTCTCTCTCTCTCTCTCTCTCTCTCTCTCTCTCTCTCTCTCTCCGTGTTCTTTTATAAGGCATTCAAATGGAGATAAATCGCTACTTAGTAAAGCCAGTATGATGTATGTTTTGTCCATATCTACGTTAATTTCCTTACGTTGTTTGGTGAAATTGTATCATGTTTTCGTATACCCCTTCACTTGGGGATGAGGCCTGAATGTGAATAAAACATTCAGATTCTCTCTCTCTCTCTCTCTCTCTCTCTCTCTTAATCTCAAAGTTTCCCCCCACATTACCCGTACACACAACAACCTGTGTTCAGTGACACAGAACATCAGTTATTTGTATTTGTATTTCTTTTTATCACAACAGATTTCTCTGTGTGAAATTCGAGCTGCTCTCGCCAGGGTGAGCGTGTCGCTATACTACAGCGCCACCCTTTTTTTTCTTTCTTTTTTTTTCTTTTTTTTTCCTGCGTGCAGTTTTATTTGTTTTTCCTATCGAAGTGGATTTTTCTACAGAATTTTGCCAGGAACAACCCTTTTGTTGCCGTGGGTTCTTTTACGTGCGCTAAGTGCATGCTGCACACGGGACCTCGGTTTATCGTCTCATCCGAATGACTAGCGTCCAGACCACCACTCAAGGTCTAGTGGAGGGGGAGAAAATATCGGCGGCTGAGCCGTGATTCGAACCAGCGCGCTCAGAATCTCTCGCTTCCTAGACGGACGCGTTACCTCTAGGCCATCACTACACAGTGATGTGCTTTAATGTCTGTTTTTATGTTGTTGTTGTTGTATCTTTTCAGATACTGCCGGCATTCCAGTGGTCTTCGCCGTGCTTTGAAGTGCTCTCAAGGATCCGCAAGTGAAATGTTCTTCACCCGACCGAGATACGTCTATCTTAACTAATGTTTTGCGCGTTACTGCGAACTGGGTTCTCCAGAAACACCCTCACCCCCACCAATCCCTCCCTCCCCCCCTCCCGCCCCCCCGCCCCCTCCCCCACCTCCGCCCCCCGTGCAGAGTTGGAATTTTTCCATTTCATTACTCCTTTTGATTAGCACACAATTTACACACACGCACACGCACGCACGCATACACACACACACACACACACACACACACACACAAACACAAGCACACGCACGCACGAACACACACACACACACACACACACACACACACACACACACACACACACACACACACACACACAAAGAAAAATACAACACCATCCGGGAATCGCTTTGAATTACTTATTCCTCAAAAGTCCTCATTTGTTTTTTGGTTGTTTTGTTGTTTCTCATCATAACGTGGCAACAAGCGTTTGTCCCGAATGAGACACAGAAGCCACATAATCTGAACTCGTTGTGTCGTCTTAATTCATTTGCCATTCCCATCAATTACAGGCGTTAGATTCAAAAGCAAGGTCTCCCATGATGGCCCTCGCGGAAGAGGACCAATGAGTCTATAGAGATATTAATATTAAGCTGTATTCAATACAGAAAATGGTATCAGTCTTCTCTTTACAGCGGAGCCACTCTCTGTGTCTCTCTCAGCGCCCCCCGCCCCCCCCCCCCCCCCCCCCACTCCCGCACCCCCACCACTCCCGCACCCCCACTATCCCGTACCCCACGCCCCCTTCTCTCTCTCTCTCTCTCTCTCTCTCTCTCTCTGTGCGTGCGTGTGTGTGTGCCCACCTCCCCTCCCCATTCCCTCTCTCTCCCTCTGTCTCTCTCTCTCTCTCTCTCTCTCTCTCTGTTAAAAGAGCAAAGGCCATCACCCACCCCCTCCCTCCCTCCCCCCGCCCCTCACCCATTATGAAGACAACACACACACAAAAAAAAAGAAGCCATTTTTGAACAGTTTTCCAATGGCTGGTCACAACACTAGAATGTTCGGGACTTCAACAATTCCGACAATGCCTTCAACACCGTCAGAATAGCCTACCCGGATTTCCAAGAACGCGCGAAACAAATTCCCTTCTTCCTCCTCCTGCTTAGCTTTCGTATACTACTACTACTACTACTACTACTACTGTGACTACCTGTTGCTACCACTCTGACTTCGATTGACTTCTGTTATATATATATGTCTACAGCTTGATTAATCAATTTCACACTCGCATTCTCAAACAGTAGAGATTCTCCCAGTTTTACTTTCCTTTGAAATATGTTATCTTTGAGCTGAATAAAAATGCAAAAAAAAGTAAATGTCTTTTTTTTCTTCTTTTTTTTTTCTTGTGCGAGGCAGAGGGGTGTTCGTTGTTTGTCTGCTTTTGTTCATTTTATTGTTTCTTTGGGGGAAGGGGGACGGGGGGGGGGGCGAGTAGAACGAATGCTACGAGAGACTGTTTATGCATATATCAGAAACGTGAGCACGCACGCACGCACACACACACACACACACACACACACACACACACACACACACACACACACACACACACACACACACACACACACACTGGCACACACACTGACACACATACGCGCGTGCGAGGAAGTCAGAACAAATACAGTTGTGTTGACCCGGGGAAGAATAAAAATGAGAAAGAAAGATAACCCGGAAAAGAAAATAGCAGAAATAAAACACTGGCATCGGCAGAAAATTAATCCAAGCCCAAAATTTCCATAATGTGGGGTTTTCATAATTCATCACATTGAAAGAAGTTCCCGGCGTCGCCACATGAGCTGGGTGGAGGTGGGGGGGGGGGGGTCTTTTGCAGCTTAAATAGATATATTTAATAATGGTATCATCATCATCATTAGTGTTCGTTACTCAGTGGAACCTCGACTAACCAGGTTTGTTTTGTTTTGTTTTGTATTTTGATTATTTTTTTCTACACGCATATTTTCAGTTTGTGTGTGTGTGTGCGTGTGTGCGCGCGTGTATGTGTTCGTGAGTATGTGTGTGTGTGTGCGCGCGCGCGCGTGCGCGCATGCGTATGCATGCTTTAGTCTGTACATGTGTGAGGTGCTAGGTGTCATGATTGTATTTACGTGGATGATAATTATGGACGTAACTATGTATACTGCCGTGTACGTAAACGCATGTGTTCTTCAACTACGCTTGTGCGTTTTAAGTTTGATATCAAATTCGGGTAGTACATTTAAACCACAGTGGAAAGGTTAATGACGAGAGGTTTGTATATCTGATTCAGCCTTTGCTCTTTAAAAAAAAAAAAAAAAAAAAAAATGCTAGAAGTCTGTACAAAAAGCCGTACCAAATTATCCGATGCACGCAGTCACACTGAACAACCACTTCCACGTTCGTCAGCTTGACTTGTTCGTGTGCTCTGAGTATGCAGTCACAAACAAAACAAAAAGAAATTGTCACGCTCTATAAGAGAGCAGACTAGAAACCCCCACCCAGCCCAGCACTAACACCCAGACACCACAAACACAGACTACAACAATTCAGGGTTCACATTTATTTAATCACACACCGAGCTTGTCCACAAACAACCACAACCCCAGCTGCAACATCAGACTTAAATAATAGAATGGATAAATAACACCAAAAACAAAAACAAAAAAAACAAAAAAACAGAGCTTTAAGACATGGAAACACAAGCACAACGTTGATGATGAAGTAGTGACGATGAAGTAGTGACGACGACGACGAACAGTAAGTACCGACGACGAAGAATAGTGACGACGAACACGAAGAACAGTGACGACGACCACGAAGAACAGTGACGATGAAGACGAACAGCAAGTGACGACGAACACGAAGAACAGCCAGGCAGCCGAGCACCAGGCCAGAGAAACGCTGGCGACGGAAGGCAGCGGCAGCAGCCAACGAACGCCTGGACTATGGAAGTCAAAGGCAGGCAGAGGGGTTCCGGGGAGACAGTGGAGGGTCAGTGGAAGGGTAGGGAAGTCGGTGGATGAACACGGAAGGTGGGAACGCTGAAAACACTTCCAGAAGAGGTACCACTACCCCAAGGCTGGAAGAACACAGAAAACGAAGTGCACACAACCACTCGGAGGAAACTGATCCCCACTGACTAGCCTAGAGTCAAGACGGCCAAACAGCCCTGAAGCACCCAAAGACTGGCACGGCTGCCTCTTCTGACAGTCGCGGGCGAAAAACCGAGAATCTTGTCACTTGCTTACCAGGAAGAGGCTGATCTCAGTTCAGTGACAGCCTGAACTGAGACAGACAGACTGAGAATCTCGTGCAATCAGCGCAACCCACACTGCTCTCTAGCTAGATGGGGTGGGTGAACGAGGTTGAGCACTCATATCTGATTTGTCATGAGATGTGACAGAAATACGCAAATCATCGCCTTCTTCTACTTCTGCTCACATCCTGACACTGTCCCAATTTAAGTCAACATAGTCGTGCTTGAACCCTCACGACACTAAATCGTACAACGCAGTTATGGGAATTAACTGCGGTAAACAGCAAGCCTTCAATTTGCGAGGTTTGCCTCCCATACTAGGATTGTTGATCACATTCTTGTACTGTCGAATTATATTGTGTTACACTTTTCTCACAACATATTTCCCTGTGTGAAATTCGCGCTGCTCTCCCCAGGGAAAGCTCGTCGCAACAAAGGAAGCGCCACCCTTTTCTTCTGTCTGCAACTGTATTTGTTTTCCGATCAAATTGGATTTTTCTACGAAGTATCAGTATCAGTACTGAGCTCAAGGAGGCGTCACTGCGTTCGGACAAATCCATATACGCTACACCACATCTGCCAAGCAGATGGCTGACCAGCAGCGTAACCCAACGCGCTTAGTCAGGCCTTGAGAAAAATAAATAAATAAATAAATACTTTTTAAAATAATAAAATAAAATAAATGAAAATAAATATTTAAAAAAAAACACCACAAACATTTTTTTTAAATAATAAAAAATAAATAAAATAAAATAATTTTTTTTAAGTAAATAAATAAATAATAGATAAATACTTTTTTTTTAAACTAATAACAATAATATTGTTATTATTATCCAATAATAATAATATTTATACAAAATCATTTGCTACGGACAACCCTTTTGTTTCTTTTGTTTCATACTGCACACAGGACCTCGGATTATTGTCTCAATCGAATGACTCATTATTCCAATGAAGTATGATTAAATTTGTTCAACTGACAGCCAATGGATGTAGATCAGCTGACTCATAGTCCTGTCACGACAATGACATCATATTCACACCGAGATCGAAGTCCGAGTCGAGAAAGAACAATGAGATACCAGGATGCGGTGCTTTTAGGCTCAGTTACGTCCAGCAGTGTCCATGTGGGAGCGGATGTCTTCACTCTTCGCCTGTTAAACGACTGCATTCATTATGACCCGTTCTGTTGTTTGGAGGAAGTCGTCCGAATGACGTTTGTGGTCATTACACATCTCCCTCACTTAGCTACCCTCTCCCCACCACACCCCACACTAGCGCACACTTCTTCTTCTTCTTCTTCTTCTTCTTCTTATTATTATTATTATTATTATTATTATTATTATTATTTAATAATAATAATATTTCTACGAAATCATTTGCTACGGACAACCCTTTTGTTTCTACTGGTACCATGTAACCCAGTACTACCTGCCGCATGTGAAGTCTCCCAACAAGGGACCAGGCGGAGGAGGAAACCTTCCTCAACGGCTGTGAAGGCGGAAGAGGATGACTAAAGGGCAGGGGGAGCTCTTATCCTTGACTGGAAGTCCCCCTAGGAGACGGAGCTCCGAAGAAAAAACCTGCACCTGCCGAGGCCGTCCTACACGTGGCAGTATCTGCACCTGTGCGACTGTGAGCGTCGGTAGGCGAGAGAGCGGGGAAGGGACTGCACAACTCCTCCTCACTAAAAAGTCACCTGTGCTGGTCAGGCAACCAGGCTAATGTCGGAATGACGAGCTAGCCCCTAGCTCACAGAACGCCAGTGCCTCCCCCCCCCCCCCCCCCCCCCCCCCCCCCCCCCCCACCTGCAATCAAGATCAATGACACAGAGATCAAGTCAGTCGACACGTTTTGCTACCTGGGCAGCACCCTATGCAGCAACGGAGCCCTTGATGCAGAAGTGACGCTGCGCATCGCCAAGGCCAGCTCCGCCTTTGGCATACTCAACAACAGGCTGTGGAACAACAAAGGCATCAGGCTCAGCACCAAAATCAAAACCTACAGAGCTGTTGTGCTGACCACCTTGTACTGCTGTGAAACATGGACGATGTATCGCCGTCACATTCAACAACTTGAGCAGTTTCACCAGAGATGCCTACGAAAGATCCTCGGCATAAAGTGGCAAGACAGGGTCTCCAACCTCCAGGTCCTAGAGAGAAGCGGCCTGCCCAGCATCGAAAGCCTGCTGATCCAGTGCCAGCTACGCTGGACAGAACACGCTGTCCGCATGACAGACAGCAGGATCCCAAAGATGCTTTTGTATGGCCAGCTGAAGGAAGGCCACCGTGAACGTGGAAGACCCTGCAAGCGCTTCAAGGACACCTTGAAGACAAACCTCAAAGCCTGTGACATAGACATCGCTTCCTGGGAAACTGATGCCCTTGACCGCTCTCGCTGGAGGATGCTGTGCTCTAGTGGCATAAAGACGTTTGAAAACAAGAGAACGCTGGCCATTAAAGAGAAGCGTGAGCGAAGGAAGCAAGGCTCAACTTCTGGAGATGTTTTCCCTTGCAACACCTGTGGGAAGTACCGCGCATCCAGAATCGGCCTCTTCTCCCATGAGGACACACACCGACAGATAAGCCTGCCTGCCTACTCATCCGTCGGACCGACGGGAGACTCTATCATTATTATTATTGTTGTTGTTGTTTGTATTATTATTATTATTATTATTATTATCATTATAGTTATTATTATTGTTTTTGTTATCAATATCATTATCACCATCATCATCATCATTATTATTATTATTATTACTATTATCATCATCATTATGATTGTTATTATCTTTTTTTTTTTTTTTTTTTATTGCTCAGACATCATTTATCTCAACGACGGGATCACATGGGCAAGTTAAAAACCCCTGGCAAAATAAACTGTTAAAAATTGTATTAAAAAAAAATAATAAAAAAATAAAATAAAATAAATAAATAAAAACCGTCAAACAACGAAATTTGGGACAAGTGATCCAATGACGGAACCGGCCGGGATCGGGGAAGGTGGGGGGTGGGGGAGGAGAGAGAGAGAGAGAGAGAGCCCGAGAGAGAGCCCGAGAAACAGACAGACAAGGCAAATTCTTTATTTCGAGGATAATAGTTAAGCACTGGTGTGCTTTTTTACATCCAGTCCCCGCCCTGATTAAGGTCTACACTACACAATATTTAATGAAAATGAAACCATGGTGTTAGTAGAGATACGTAACAGAGGAAAAAATATACATAAATCAAAACAAAACAACACACACACACACACACACACACACACACACACAGAGGTGGGCACGGTCGTACCCGGCCGCCGTGTAATGATTACAGTACTGATTCGGATACGTATACAGTACCATGCCTTCTAGAGGAAAACTGAGGAGAATGAAGGTGGATACCATAGACGAGAGAAGGTATATGCAGAACTGAAATGAGAAAGTAGAGTTCGAGGTTCCGCTTTCCCTCACTCCACCCGGGTGGGTATAGGTTTACCTGAGAAAACTGCATGAGGAGGGATTTTGTTGGCTGTCCTGTCACACATGATACTGGTCGTTGTTGACATTTTGTTATAGCGGCCTATTAATTTTCAAATTTGAATGTTGCCTCGGCGTTTAAAAGACAGGAGAGGAATTGGACGGGGGATTGAATGGTCAATGAGGGGAGACCGGGTACAACTGAGGAGGGTGGCCCATCAAAGGAGAATATTTGAAAATACATATTCAAGTACAATTACAGAAATTACATAATGGGCTTCGTACTAAAAGGGTGCCCGCGTTAACTTGTCAAGTTTATTTATTTTTATTTATTAAGACTTCTTGCTATAGCGCATATTCTTGAAGCTCTATGCGCTTTACAATAGCACTAAAAACATTCACTCAAACATCCCCACACAAACATATGCATATAATTTGAAATATAGGCGAGAGAGAAAAATTAAAATAGGTCATGTCAGTTGATTAAATCCAGAAATGCAACAGGTTTTTTTTTTTTTAAATAGACAATTGAAATTGAAAGAACACAAGCACGTATACGCATGCATATATACATACATACATACAAACACACAAAACACACAGCGTGCGCACACACACACACACACACACACACACACACATACACGCACACACGCGCGCGCGCGCGCACGCACGCACACATGCACCAACGAACACAAGCCGCATACCCAAACACATTACTCACGCACTCACTCAGTGACACACACACATACACGCACCTACAGGCACAATACACACACGAACACAGATCAACAATCGAATAATGCAAACTACTGCGACATTACTATATATGTATATATAATAAAATAAAAGTTCCTGCTAAGCATTTCCCTGAAGAAACACCCCACATTACACACACAGATCAAAACTAGAAAGATGAAACAGATGTTCAGCAAAGAGAAACAACTCAATTGACTGCCCGGGATAACGAATACAAAAAGCCAAAAACATCAACGTTCTC
>NC_134883.1:6641699-6704199 GCF_041734735.1 Babylonia areolata
TTTCTTTCGTTGGATCAGGTGAGTTTTTATGTGTTCTGATCCTGTCTAATTAATTCACCGTCGTATAAAATGTTGTGTTAAATCTTCTGATCTCAAATCAGGTGACAATGTACAATCCGGAAATCGAGGTGTATCGCATTGAAGATTTAAACTGTGTGCACATCCAGTGACGTAGTGTGTCTGTTGGTATCGTCCAGGTTTATCAATGTCACCGAAGTTTGGTTTCCCATCAAGGACTAGTCCTGCAGGAAGCAAGCAAGCTAGCAAGCAAGCAAGCAAGCGCACACACACACACACACGCACGCACGCACGCACGCACACACACACACACACACACACACACACTCTCTCTCTCCTTTCCCCTATTTCTATTTCACCCACAACACCCTCAGCACATTTTTTGTACACGTTTTTGTTCCTTTTTAATTTTCACATATCTTTGTAAGAATATTTGTTAATGATAGAAGTTGTTTTGTTGTTTACATTGTATCACTTGCTTTTTTCCAGTTATGTTATTCTGTATGTGTCATTGTGTGTGTGTGTGTGTCTGTGTGTGACTGATACTGCCCTGTTATTCCATGAACTGTATTCCACGCACATCAAAACAGGTGCACTCAATTGATATTATGTTGTTTCTAGAATTATAACAATTGAAATAGGTCAGAAAATGAGTCACCCAGGTGTGAATGGGTTCCGGACTTTGCTGGGAGAAGTTAGAATGGCAGGAGAGGATTAGGCCCTGCCTTCCTATGCCTAGCCCTAGACACAGACTATGACAAAGGATATGAATCCACTGCCCTGATCGCCATTAAAGACTATGGGACCTGATAATCTTTTTAGTAAATTCAATACTGGCTGTTGGTTGCTTGTTTGCTGAACTGTTTATGTACCATTTTTACACTTTATTTACTTCTAATCAAAATCTGATTATTGAATATAATTGGACCTTTGGTTATCTTCTGGTGTATATGTTTCTAACAATTAAAGAACAGATCAGCCCTGAAATGGTACCTTTGTGGCTGGCTGAGACCTATAAACAAATTTTGATTTGATTAGATTTGAATAATTAATTGATTCATCTATCCATGATTTCTTTTCTTCTGCAGAATTGTCTCAGTACAAATCACTAGCTGCTGCTGATGATGATGGACCCAAAAGTGTTCGCTTCTCGCTGACAACTTGACTACGCAGAGCAGTTTCAAACCAAGCCAGGAGGTAGCTGATCACCACACAGAGAGCTCTGCACATAACGAGGGTTCAGGGAATGGAGAAAGAGGCCTGTGACTGTGAGAAACACCAACCCTGGAGCAGGGCCACAATGAGAGGACTCATCTTACTCCTCGTCGTCCATACTGCTGGAGCGCAGTTTGCCAAGTCAGCATGTGAGAACATTGTTGTACTGTTTTGTACCAATTCATGAATGCTACAGTTCAGTACAGTAAGAGTGCGGTAAAGTACAGTTGAGTCCAGTGCAGTACAGTTCTGTACTGTACCATACTGTACAGTACAGTACATCTTTAGTCATTTGATTGGAAAATATTTGTGCATCGACAGGCTTGTCTCTCTCTTTCACACCAGTTGCAGTTTCTCTACTCACAGTCATGTCCAAAGCATACTAAAAACATGACAAAGTTTGGACTAGAAGGTAAAGAAGAAAAAAATCAAACGTTTTCAGCTGATTACAAACAAAAAAGTATTAAAACACAGCAGTTTGATTTACTGTGAAATAGGAATATCATTATAATATAAAAAATGCAAACAAAAAATATCATGTATTTTAAGAAATACAAACTGAAAATACGATACATTAAAAGGAAAATAAATACTATAAATGTATCACTATGAAATAACAAGTGTCAGGTTCAATATAAAAATAATTTTGTTTTTACTCTCTCTCTCTCTCTCTCTCTCTCAGAGTATAGAAACCTTTGTGGTGAATGGAAAAGAGAGTGAATATCTCAGTATGTTTGAAATAGGCGAAGAGAGAGGGTGTGTGTGTGTATATATATTTTTTTTTTTTTTTTTTAATTTCTATGTGTGTGTGCACATGCAAGCATGTTTGTGTGTGGTTTGCATATATATATATAGAGAGAGAGAGAGACAGAGGTGTGTGTGTGTGTGAGAGAGAGAGACACACACAGACCTGGCATTCAGTTTTACACTCAACCTGTGATTGCTGCTTTGAAGCAGAAAAAGTGTTTTGTGGTTAAAATATAACTTATACTAGTTATAGATTGTGAACAAACAAAAAAATCTAAATTCCATTCCAGGTTTTGAAAAAAAAAAAAACTTTACTATAGTAACTTATCTAATTTGCTTATTCAGTGTTTGTTATGGTAAGTTGTTTAAAAATACTTAGGTCGTTTATTTCTGTTTCCCCACAGATTATATGGATTCATCCAGTGACTGCTACAACGCAGGGTACTTGTTGATCGGAAGCGATGGTGTGGTCAACATCAATAGCCACCGATCAAACGGTCTCCCTTCTACTGTCCGTCAGTGTACCATCCGCTTCAGGCCAGAGGACACACGCAACATTATTGATGTCAGCTTCACCAGCTTGACCATATCTGATCCTGATGTGACTCTGCATGTGGATCTTGCAGGGGGTGGGGTGAGTGTGTGTGTGTGTGTATGTTTCTCTGAAACTGCAAGTGTGTGTGTGTGTATGTTTGTCTGAAACTGTAAATGTGTGAGTGTGTGTGTGTGTGTCTGTGTCACTGTGCATATTTAGTGTTATATGTGTAACATAAACAATGTATATTTTATGGATGGATTTTCCCTCATGAATCTCAGGTCATTGAATGCTTATGTTCAAGAAAATTGTTCACCCTTTTTTTCTTTTTTTTTCAGGTGTTATCATTTTTTTAAAGCAGAAACTGGTTAAATTTCTGTATGTCTGTCTTCACTTTTGTTGAGTTTCTGATCTTGTCATCTTAGAAGATAGTGTTCTGTGTTTGGCTTTCACACACACGAACAACACCCTCATCCCCAATGACTCTGTCTGTATCTCTCATTCCCTCCTTCCCTTTTTGTCCATCCCTTCCTCTTTCCGTCTTTCCCTCTGCCATTTGCTGTTGCTTTACATTCACAGGCCATGGACTTTAGAGAATAGTTCCAAGTGGCCTCACAGAAACTTGTGTCCCCGTGTGCTCATCTCCCCATAAATCAAATGTGTAACAAACAATGCAACATTTATGAATTCCCAGAGCAAAACTTTCAAAGTCATCCAGTGCAAATTTCTGTACATTTCTTTTCCAATGAATAAAATGCTGTATATTCAGTTAAGCTTGTACCAGTGAAGATTTCCTTTCATTATTTTTTCTTCTTTATATTTTCTGATGAAGCCCATGTCATAAATTACTAGGTAAAACATGTGCATGTGTCGTGTGTGCATGCTTGTATTTCACATATAACAAAAACACACCTGTGTATTTGATGATGGCTTTCCTTCATAAATCTGAACTATGTTCAACCAGGTATGAAGATTGTGCCAAGACAGATTGTTGACACTTGTTTTGTCTTTCTGATAATGAAATAAAGACATCAGGGCTTGGACTTAAAGCTGTTTCTGATGTTGTATCTTCTGCATGTCATTCGCCCAGGGCCATTCTGGTCACCAGTTTTGTATTCAGGCTGGTTTTTGTTTGGTTGGTTAGTTGGGTTTTTTTGTTTGTTTGTTTTTTAGTACTACATTTATATAGAAAAAAAATTGAGGCATATACAAATGACCTATGTGAATAAAAATGTAAAAATTTAAATGTGTGTACACACACACACACACACACACACACACACACACACACACACACACACACACACACACACATACATATATATATATATAGAGAGAGAGAGAGAGAGAGAATTAATACACACACACACACACACACACACACATCTTCTATGAATTTTTTTTTTTAAACCCACCCCCACCCCCCTGACCCCCAACTCTTCCAAAACAGTGATTTCTTTTTTTTCTTCTTCTTAGTTTCAAACTACAGATCAAAATTTATATGTCATGGTACTTTTATGCCATTTGTCATTACCAGTACACCACTGATCAATAACGCTGTTGCTTTCTTCTCCTGACACTAACAGCAATGATGATGTCTGTCTTGACCAGACCCACACACTGACGATAGCCAGTAGTAAACCTAGAAAGATGACATCGGAGGGTGGGCTGGCCACCATTTCTTTGACACGCCTCAACCTGGATGATCACGACTATTCCTTTGGCATCTCCATTCATGTCTACAAGAGTAAGAGAGTTTTGATGGATTGTATTGAATTGTGTTGTATTCCCTTGTATTGTAATTTGTATTGTATTGTGTTGTATTCAATTGTACTGTATTTAATTTGTATTGTGTTGTATTCCATTGTATTGTAATTTGTATTGTATTGTGTTGTATTCCATTGTATTGTATTCCATTGTATTGTATTGTATTGTATTCCATTGTATTGTAATTTGTATTGTATTATGTTGTATTCCATTGTATTTTAATTTGTATTGTGTTGTGTTGTATTCCATTGTATTGTATTCCATTGTATTGTATTGTATTGTGTTGTATTCCATTGTATTGTATTGTATTCCATGGTATTGTATTGTATTCCATTGTATTGTAATTTGTATTGCATTGTGTTGTATTCCATTGTATTGTATTGTATTGTATTCCATTGTATTGTATTTTATTGTGTTATGTTGTATTGTTTAGTTTTGTATTGTACTGTATTTTATTGTTTTGTATTGTATTGTATTATAAACATATAATAAAAAGATTCCTTTTCTTTTTCAGCACATTACTTTTGATTTCTTACATGTATGTTTATATAAAAGTCTGCGCAACTTAATGAATACATATTATCTTTTTCTTCTTTGTCTTTTTTTTTTATTGAAACAGCTGAACAAGGTGTGCTTATTGGATCAAACCACTCCTGCATCGTTCAAGTATGCGTTTGATGGATATTACTTATAGATCTGTATCCATGTACACATGCATGCATACATACTTAACACAAATTTATCTGATACTTAACACAGATTTATCTGTCACGGATTTATATCTTGTATTATTTTTTTTCTACATGCAGATAATGATTTTGTTGACTCACTTGTGTAAACAAAGTGAGTCTATGTTTTAACCCGGTGTTCGGTTGTCTGTGTGTGTCTGTGTGTCCGTGGTAAACTTTAACATTGACATTTTCTCTGCAAATACTTTGTCAGTTGACACCAAATTAGGTATAAAAATAGGAAAAATTCAGTTCTTTCCAGTCATCTTGTTTAAAACAATATTGCACCTCTGGGATGGGCACAAAAAAATAAAATATGAAGCCTAATTATATGCAAACTGCATTTACTGTTATATTTTTTGTATTCTCTAAACTTGGCACTTTGATCTGATATTCTGACCCAACAACAAGAGCAGTCATTATTATCATTTTTTGTTCAAACAGGAACTTCTTTTGCTAAGCATGGAAGTTTAATTTATTTTGCAAACATTTTGGTGCAGATAGTAAAGAAGGGAAATTACTCTGTAATTAATCCTAGGGGACTTAATTCGCTTTAAACTGATCTTTCTCATCTTAAACATTACATTTTGAAATTATACACAATACATAAAAAGCTTGGATTTTTTTTTCAGTGTATCACAAGTGAGTCTTGAAGGCCTTGCCTCTCTTGTTTTCTTTTGTTCGTTTAAGTAAGGTCTGGGTTGGTATTTTTTTCTGAACCATCTGTGAAGCTCTCTATGAGCAACCACGGAATAGGGGTTTCTTCCTAATGATGATTAACTTGGCTGAGGATGACAACAGTATCACAGAGCTTTAGTTTTAATCCTACATGACAGGGCTATGTATGACACTTTACCTATGCTCTCTTTTGTATTTCACCACAGCAAGGTATTGATTGTGTCATATTGAGTTAATATTCAGCCACTACAGGTTGTGTGTGTGCATGTGTGTGTGTGTGTGTGTGTGTGTGTGTGACATTCAAGCTGCTTTACCCAGGGAAAGCACATCACCAAAATCAAATATGATCCCTTGTTTTCTTTTCCATTTTATTAATCGTACCGATTTATTGTTCACTTATCAGGGTTGATTTTTCTATGAAAAAAAAAATTGGCTGGATTAATTCTCCGTGATACATATTTCTGTATAAAAAGTCAAGTGTATGCTGCACACAGGACCTTGATAATCATCATCTAATCAGAAAGGCTAGCACCCAGGCCACCACTCCAGGTTTAATGGAGGGGGCACTCTGGTTCATGTATGACTATGACCCAGGCCCCTTGTTTCCTAGTTGGGCGCTTCATCCACTGGT
The DNA here is from genome assembly GCF_041734735.1 of Babylonia areolata. Lineage (NCBI taxonomy): Eukaryota > Metazoa > Mollusca > Gastropoda > Neogastropoda > Buccinidae > Babylonia > Babylonia areolata. The sequence goes on from NC_134883.1 coordinate 6,648,019, forward strand.
CCACCGCTCTTCGAACACCAGCGGAATGGGTCAGGGTATCAGAGCAACACTTTCAACGAGGCGTCTGTTCATTTCAGTGAATGGCCCTCATGTGTACGGTCTCACCCAGTTTTGCCCCTAGCACACCACACTAGTTCCAAGGGTAGAAGCAAAACAGGGCTGAAAATCGTACCTGGTGCAGAGGCAATGTTGGTGATGGAAGCTTTAAACCTAGTACCTCCCAGTTATCAGACTGTAGCAGTAAATACATTGTGATTGCTCGTCATTATACTGTATTAGTTTTCATCCTACATTACACATTCTTCAAGGTTGAGAGCATTCCATTTCGACTTAAAAGTCAGTGTGCTAGAAGTATGTCCAGTGAGTATCAAGCAGATCCTTTTCATGAACAAAAAAAAATGTTGTATTGTGAAAGGCTTTGCCATGATGAGGCAGAGCAGAGCTACATGGTGGAAGACATTCACATGACTCACAGCTGTGACGTTGTGGTTTGTGTTGCAGAGGACGATGGGATGCCAGGTGAGGACGACAGCCCAGGACCTGTGGGCCTGGTTGTGGGCCTGATTGTGGGCATCATCGCCTTCCTCATCTTCATCGCCATCCTGGGAGTGTGCTGCTACCGCAGGAAAAAGGAACAGTACCTTGCTCATGCTCATCGACACGCCCACAATTACAAGGGTGACCTTGCTGAAGACACCATGTCCCCGTCACATAGCTACGGCCTTGACAATGCCGCCCATAAGGGAATGTATCCACCTGACAGAGATCCAGAGGCTGATGAGGATTATGAAAGATACTCGCCACGGTTGAAACAGAAACTGTTAAATCCACGAGGAAGTGATTTTGATGAGAGAGACCGTTCAGGGTCAGAGTCTGATTCAAAAGACCCATATATCTTGCGAGATTACGATGGAAGTCCCAGAAAGAAACCTGGTCTGAAATATGAAGACGAAAACTTTCAGAATAATGTGCAAGAGAACCAGAGACGAAGAGAGTACAGTTACGATGAAGACGTTTACCCCAGACAGACCCGACCCTCTGGATCTCCACAACTTAATCCACAACATGAAAATCCCAGGTACAGACCTGAAAGAGAAGTCAGCAGAGGAACACCAAGGATGAAGGTGGATAACAGTGATGTTGACAGTGAATCGGATGTTTCCACAAAGGTCAACTCTAGCATCAGACAGGAACCGCAGACTCCTGAGAAGACCCCTGTAAAACCATCCTCTCCTCCACGTGCATCCAGGTCTGCTCCCTCCCTTCCACCTTTATCCCACTCTCCCAAATCCTCACCACGTCAAGAAAATACTTCAGTGAATGCACACCTACGGCAGCCAAGTAATATACAACCATACATAGCATCATCATCTTCCTCATCGGAGCAAATTGAAGAAAGACGGAATGGCCATAATTCACAACAGGAAGAAAATTCACCTCTCTCAGTCTCACCAGAGAAACCAGACACCAGACACACGTTACGACCTGATCGTGCCAAAAAGAAAAAGACGCCAGAAAAAACAAAATCACTGCCTGACATTGACCAAACTGAGCCGGTAGATTCAAAACCTCCAAAATCTGGCAAGGAAAAATCAAAAACAAACAAGGCCAAGAAAGCTGATCGAAAAGCTGCATCCAAACAAGACACTCCGGAGTATGAAGGCCGCTTCAAGAAGGCAGACAGTGCAAGAAAGAGCAAATCCAAACCACCGCGGATCGGTCGATCACGAAGTACTGGCAATGCACTGGACGACACTGATTCCATTGGTCGGGGGAGTGTGTCCAGTTATGGTGGATATCGTGCTGTGCCTTCAGTCACTGCCGATGACTACGAGGACAGCGATGTGGAAAGTAACTACAATCGTAAGTGTGAAGCCCCTTTTTTGCTTGTTTTTGTTTTTATTTCTTACATCTCAGTCATAGGAATTTTTAGTTCATGAAGTCTGTTTTTTATTTCCATGCCCTGGATCACAGTTGAAAGAAATTTTGGTTGGTAGTGGCAGCATTATATATCCCTCTTTATCTGGAATTGAATCAGGGTCAGAGATTGAACTGTACATCTCATTTAAAAAAAAAAAAAAAAAAATCTGCATGTTCAGTATGGCAGCCATCACAAAGAAGATGAAAAACTTTCCTTCTTTCTTTTCTTTTTTAAATTTTCAATTCTAACTTTTAGTGGGTTCCCAGGGGTGTTAGAGATTTGATAATATACAGGAAATCAGTCTAGGAATTGTCACCAAAGATTTTTTGCTGCGACATGCCTTTTTGATAGAATATCCGTTGTTTGTGTCCATATGATACGAATGTGTAAATTAGGAACGGGAATGATTCACTTTCAATGAATTTAGGGTGTATTTGTTATAAGTGACATTTGTAATTTTTATTCATTGAAATAAAGATTTTTAAAAAAGAGATGAAGACCAACATTAACAAAGTGATGATGGTGACTGATGACTGTAACAATGATGACAGTGACTTTTACATTGGTGGTTGATGATGATGAAAGGAAAAACATACCAAGGATAGTTTTTTTTAGACATTTGCATGTATATGAATGTGTATTGTGTGTGCGTGTGTTTATGTAAGTTTGTGCCTGCCTATGTGTGTGTATGTGTTAGGGTAGCTGTAGATACACATGTATGTTAAAATGTATGTATGCAGTGTGTGTGTGCGTGTGTGTTTGTTTGTGTGTGTGTGTGTGTAGTCACATTTGGTGTGTGTATGTAACATAGATATAATGTTTTATGTTAACGAAAGTGTTTTTGTAAAGCACCTAGAGCAGATTTCTGGATAGTGTGCTGTATAAGTATCCATTATTATTATTATTATTTGAAAAAACAGAGACAAGAAACAGCAACAGGCAATTTAGGTTGTGAGATACACAAAAAATGTGTCTTGCATTTTTCAGGTTTAAATAATTTTCTTTCATAAATATTTGTTACAAGAAAAATCAAACAAAGACTATGAGAAATGATTTCATGCGTCTGATGGGATGATTACACTATTCAAGACATTCAGAGTTTAAAAAACTACTTTTTCCTCTGTCTACAGCCCTGCGCCGAAGTAGCTCCAAGACTTCTCTGTACGCCTCCAGATCTTCTCTGTATGGTCGCCGACGACGAAATAATTCTGTTGGAGAATCCGTCTACTCTTTTGCCAATGATGACCCAGACTACTTTGACAGAGGCAGCATCAGGGAACGCAGCTTGTCCCGTAGGCACCGAGGGTTCAGATCCGTGGGTGACCTTGAAATGGAATTGCAGGAGCAGGCAACAAGATCAACACAGACGCTGCGTGAAACAGCAAGCCAGACCAGACCAAGGAAAAACTCGGTCTCTTCGACTTCAGGTCGCTCCAAATCCAGAGACAGGAAAAATTCTGCAGCCTCCACAACGGGCCGACCCAAAAGGGCAAAAAGCGAGTCTGAGCTGAGAAGAAAAGTGCGTGAAGCAGAGGAAGACACGCCCAGAGACAAACCCACTCCCAAGCCGAAGCCCAGGCCGAAACCCAAACCCAGAAAGTCCACGAGCACCATGGACGATGACTCAGCCAGGACAGGGGGCTCTGAACCAGCGTCCAGAGAAGGGGTGCCAATGGTTCCACCCCCTGTCATGCCAATGTACCCACCTCAAGGGTACCCAGGGTACATGGTTGGGTACATGCAAGCTCCCAATCAGCCCCCTGTGATGGTTCCGTATGGCGCGGTCCCCATGCCCCCTGGTGCTGTTGCTGCTATTCCAGGTGCTACTGTACCCAATTCTGGTGCTGCTGCACCCAGTCCTGGCACGCCAGGACCGGCCACTGCCCCCAAGCCCTCTCTGGCCAAGTGGGAGATGCTGTGCAGGATCACAGATGCAGCCAAGCAGAACGACGCAGAGTCTGTGGCAGGATCAGTGTTCAGCAGTACTTAGGTACAACAGTGATACTCTTTTCGTCCACAAGATGTGTTTAAGAGCAACAATGTTTTTGTTTTTATTTCTGTTGCCTTTTTTTTTTTTTTTTTTTTTTTGGTTGTTTTTTTTTGTTATTGCGATAGTAAATAAAAGTTACAGAAATGATTATGGCTTTGACTAACATGTGCCATCCCTGTTAGTTATGCCTTGGCTGGCATTGCAGGATGATGAATGAAATGATATGGATACTTGATATGGATTCTTATATACCGCCTCTCTTCAGTCAGAGACCAAGCTCTTAGCACTTTCCTATCACAGAGTCATTTGCACAACAGGCTGACAACCGTGGTAGAGCCAGCTGACAACTGTGCACATCATTTGTTTCCTGTGTCCATTCATGTTTCAGTCGCACACAAATATATACTCATATAGACAAGTAATATTTTACGTGTATGACTATTTTGTTTATTTACCTCACAAGGATGCCTTAACATGCATGCTCATATTGATTTCCCACACATGATGAATTTTACTACAAAATCATGATATACATCCAGTGACCTGACTCAAGTGCATGTTCAGATGCATCACCTACACAATTTACATTGACTTGTAGATGCCATTGTCTCAGCTGCTGGAGGTTTGGCAAACATTGTGAGTGTACGTTAGAAAGCTGGCAAGAATTTCTCCAACCTCTCCCATCCCATCCACTCTCCTACTTCATCTCACTGTCGTCAGTCATCATGAATAGGGTTCAGGCAAAATGTATATTTACATTCCTTCAGGGTTATCAAACACTGAAACATCTGTGCATTATGCTGGGTTTCATCTGAAAGATGTTTGATACTTTATTGAACATGTGTATTTTCCCATGGCTGTTACAGCAAAATAACATTTTCTGTGAAAACAGGCTGTTACAGTAAAATGTCTTTTGCTCTTAAATTGACAACCCTTTACTGTTGTTTCGTTGAAAAGGTTGAAAAGATGTGATTCCATGTTTCTGAAGTAACCAACGTCCAAAATGATCGAGGAGGTTTATTCTCGTTATTGATGCATTTTACAGTATGGTTCTCTGAACCTTTTGCAGTCGCAGTTTCTTCCACGATTTCTTAATGAATGAATATTCACTATTCTTGGCTATGTATATATGTATACATCAAGAAGATTAAATCCTGCATAGTTTCTTGTGAAGTAAACTGATACTTGAGATTGTTTTAGAAAAATTAGAATAACTGTGTTCCTGCCATGCAACATTTGCCTTTTTCCTGTTACTTCCTGTCAGCATTCCCCAGCTACATCACTCAGCAGACTTCTTATTTCCCCTATTATCAACAGTTGATTGTTCACTGGACATTATTGAAAAAGTAGCAACACAAGTCACTAAAAACAATGATTTTAGAGTGTTGCCTAAATGTGTGTTTGTTTTTTGCTGTGCTGTGTCTGTGTGTGTGTGCGTGCGCACGCGTGTGTGTGTTTGCGTTTGCGTGTGTGCATTACTTGCTATAATGACATTAACAGTTTACAGTCCATTTTACAGTTCTTTGTCAGCTGATGTTTCCTAAATAAGCTGTCAGTGTTAATAAATCTTATGAAATAATGTCCTTCATGTTTTATAAATTTTCCGAGATGAGTGCTTTTGTATATGAATATACATATTCAGAGATGACAAGACAACGAAAGCCATTCATGTTGATCACTTTTCTGTAATGAGTGTTTTTCTGTGCAAACAGAACATGCTTATTCCATTCACCTTTTCATTTTTTTGGTTTTGTCTATTTTATCTGTCTGTTGCCATGGAAGTTATTTCATGCAGGATTTATTTTGTACATGTGTATTCCAGTCCTTTTTATATTGTTGTATAATATACTAAAAATGGTAATTCTGTTGATTTATTTTTAGTGTGTTAGGCAAGGTCCATGCCAAACTGATTCAGATTTTGTGTTTGGATATGAAAGTATGATGTAATGTTTGCTTGTAAATACTGAATGTGTTTATTAGGTCATGAATAATGCGTATAAAATGACAGAGAAAATGGATATGACAACTCAGTGTAAATTTTTAATAATTTCAGTGGGTTTTTTTCACAAAGATCAGCAATATATATCTTTGAGAAATGGAGTAAAAAGAATATGTATGTTGCGCTTGTTTTGAGTAAAAGTGTAAAGTTGGCAGTTAAGTTTCAAATAAAGATTCCAGAGATATTACAACTAAACAGCTGCTTTTTGTTATATTTCAGCTAAACTTGGGTACCTTTTTTTTTTAACTGCAAAAATATACACAGCAAAGTTTCATATTTACCGACATCTTCCCACGGACAAAGCTAAAAACTTAAAATGGTTCTGAAATGAAATTTTGATGTGTGTGTGTTTCAGAGGTAAAATCAGAAATTGCCTGGTAGCTTGCTTGTGAATAGGCATTACTTATTTAAGCTTTGTGCTTTTTTTTTTTTTTTTTTTTTTTTTTTTTTTTTTTTTTTTTCCACATGTCATTTCTCTTTCTCCTGTGTGGGAAGTTGGGGGTGAAGGTGAGGTGACTGGAAATGCTACAGGGGGGTAGGGGATGGCATCCCTATAATTCTGCTCATGGAGATTTTTTCTTTTTTCTTTCTGAAGTTTTACAACCAGTCTTTATTCCATGTTTACACATGTGCATTCCTTTATGTCCACCACTGATGTGACATTCCTTTGATTATGATTATTATGGGATTTGGTGATTCATTATCAATATATTAATGTTTACACACACTGTACATATCAATGCTAATTTCTTTTCTTTTTTTCTTTTTTTTTCCCCCTTAATTACCACAGATACAATCCTTGTGTCACAATCTTGCCTTTGTATTTAAAGATTTAGGAAAGATGCATTTTGTAAGCAGTCATGTGTGTGTGTGTGTGTGTGTGCATACTCCAACATGTGCACGGTCGGTGTGTCAGTGGATGTTCCTAATCTGGATTATGAGTTGGGAGAGTGAGGGTAGATGAAGGGTGTGTGTTGAGAGGATGTGGGTGGCAGTGAGGGGATCCAGGGGATTCAACTGAGACTGGAGAAGGTGACATTTCTGAGCAGGAGCAAAACAAAATGAAGGGGGAAAGAGTTTATGGTGTGGATGTTGCGTGTACGTACTGCATGAAATAATTGAGATACATTGCGCAAGTGTGATTTATAAGAGTGAATAATGCATGTAATGTGTACACTTTTCAGTGTAGATGCTGACTGATTTGCGTCTGTTCATGTGCAAAATCCTTGGGTTTTTTTTCCCCCCTTCTCATTTTGGTGTGAATATTTGAAAGGGTGGATTTTTGGTATGTGAATTAGTGTGTGTGTGTGTTGATTTGTCAGTGGTGATATTAACATGCTTTACTTATTTTGAGTATAAGATATATATATCATATGGTAAATAATTACCATTACTAAAAATAGTCATTTCTTATGAATAGCTCACACAATTTGATACAATACTGTATTGTGGAGAATAAAAGCATTTATTTTAAAATGTAAATATTTGACGAATGCTTGTTTGTTTGTTTCTTTGTTGTTGTTTTTCTTGTTTGTTTAATTGTTTTTGTTTGGGGTTTTTTTGTGTTGTTGTTGTTTTTGGCATTGTTATTTAAAATACAAAATTCATCATGAACATATCAATGGTGTATATGAATGAATATGTGAAACAATATGTGCCTATAGACTTATTAAAATATCATGAACATATCAGTGTGGCATTTAATTGATTTTGTAGAGCTCTCTGTGCTGTTAACATTATCAAAATCCATCCTATCATTTGCAAGAAAAAAATAGTGCTGTTTAACTGACGCAAAATAAAACAATAAAACCTGTTTCGGTGTGATTAATCTCTCTCTCTCTCTCTCTCTCTCTCTCTCTCTAACACACACACACACACACACATGCACGCACGCACACACGCATGCACGCACGCACACACACACATGCGCACACACACTCTTTGACCAGTATCAGACTTAACCAAAGAGCAGCGCGAGAGGGACTGACACTCCTATGTCGGCCTGTCCAGCCAAACCCAATACTGTATTAATCACCACTCAGCGAAACTCCAGTTTCCTGAGACTGATGATTGCCTGTCATATGTCACATATATTTAGATACAGTGAGAGAATTATGTCTTGAAAAAAAAAGTGCTGTTTAAGTGACACAAAATAAAACGATAAAACCTGTTTCGGTGTGATTAATATCTCTCCAGAGTTCACTGAGACTGATGATTGCCTGTCATATGTCACATATATTTAGATACTGAGAGAGAATTATGTCTTGGGGTCCTGGGTTCCACTCTTTTAGATTCCACTGAAGTAAGCACCATAAATGGTAAAACATGACTTTAAAAACAACAGCTGTCTTTTCAGGTCTTTTAACCACCACAAGTTTTAGAGACTTGAAATGCTGTTGCTTGTGCGTTCGTTCTTTAGTTTAACGTCTTTTCACTGTAAGTGATATTAGACGAGGGAAGGAAAAAAATCGAGTGGGAGGAGGGGGGAATTACTGTGTACGCATCCGAGTACGTGAAAGTGTGTGTGTGTGTAAAAATTATTGATTTAAGTTTTGTTTTTAAAAAAAACATAACAATATAACATATTTCAAATGAAAAACTAACAACTATAACAGTGAACCAACTGGACTATTTAACAAGGAGTTGAAAAAGTCATACATTAGCAATGGACTGCTGAAGATCGTCAACACTGAAGATGATTTCAGTTCAGGGATTTGAGACTTTAACATATCGCAAGTTGGTATATGATCGGCTGTTATGTGAGCACCACAGATGCAAGAAACATTACTGACATATTTTGTCCTAAAACAATTCATTTTCCATCTGCAGATTAGAGAAATGATTTGCCTCTTATGAAAATTATTATGGTAATGCTTTGTGTGTGTGTGTGTGTGTGTGCGTGCGTGCGTGCGCGTTCGTTCCCACCCTCTCCAGTCTATTCTTCCCACTCCCTCACTTTCTCCCTCCCACCACCTACTCCCAGTTTCTGTCCAGTGTTGCCAGCTGTATTATTCTTCAAGTGTTCTTTATCATGGTACTCAGCTTGGATTTATGACTTCACTAACAATGAAACGCTGTGCATATATTCCAGCAAATGTGAGAGCATGCAAGTACTAAGTCTAGCAACTCACCATTGTTGTGTTGAGCATTTACTGATTTGGCTTTCATCTTTTTTCTGAAACATCAAACATTCATGGCATATGGTCATTTTTGTGTGTTGAATACTTCAGTTCAGTATGGAACTAGTTATTCCAGCATCATTGTACAAACATGCAGTACATTTCATGCAAATGCACTTTTGTTTCCATTACACTTGAACTGGTCATTTGGTGAAGAGAAAATTGAATCATATCAAAATGGGAGGTTATCTCTTGTATCAATTTTATGCTCAAAACGACAAAAGACATAAAATTAGAGCAGTTGTTTACCTGCTTGAAGTAAAGTGGTATCAAATGGTATAATTATATGCATTTGGCATCAGATAGACAATTTGAATGGACATGGATCCAAATTCTATTCCTCAGTTTTGCACATCATGAGTGAAAAATCAAACCAGTGATAGTTCTGTTATATATATATTTTTTTTTATGACTTTTTTTATTTTTTATCAAACCAATGATGGTTCTGTTATGTAAACTTTGTGTCTATTTGCGTCTCTACTCGTTGTTGATTAATCGCTTAACTGCCCACAGCAAAAGATTTCACCTGTAATTAGTTTAACTTTGAACACTGAAGGGAATGACCAGATTTGGGATTCATGGCTTTCGTGGGTGACCAGAATGACAAGTGGTTAAGGTGTGTGTGTGTGTGTGTGTGTGTAACGGTCAGTGTAGAATTCACGTGGCAGTTTTGTTATCACGGCCTTTAGAATATTTACATTTATGTCCGTGGTTTGTTCCCACATCTCACGCTGGTTCCGTGGGTTCAGAAATGTAGGGGAGGTAATCCTCGCTGCATCGAAATTGCAGACACACTCCAACTCTTCCCCTTCTACGGTCTTCGGTGCAGCGCGCGTTCCACAGCTGGTGAAGAAGAGGAAGACTGACCTCTGTCGAACTGCGTTTTTGCGGACACCACCACCAAGGTTTGATTGATTTAATTGTGAGTTTTGCCAAATATATATATATATATTCTCTCAGCACATCATCAGTAGATGATATTTATTGATCAGAAAACTAACATGTTTTGAAGAAAATGGTCGGGAAAAATGCAACTTCGTGTATATTTCTCTTTATTATACATTTTTGCTTTCCCATAACATTAGAAATGGAGAGGTAAAGGAGACAGATTTTTTTTTCTTGAAATCTTGTTTTTGATGAGAAGGAAAAAGTAAAATGGCATTTGTCAAGTAAAGGGTTTTTTTAACAACCCCCCTCCCTTTCATTTCCCTCCGATCTGACACAGCTTCTTTCTGTCAAATAGTTAAGCAACTTTTTAGGGGGGAAAAAAACTGACTTGTATGCGCCTTTGGAATTTTCACCTTATTTGCCCAAACCAATAACTTTAATAACTTGATTTTTTCAGTGGGGGGCAGTGGGGTTATACTTATAAAGTTCTTTGAAGGATACGATCTCATGGAGAGGGTGGAAACATTTCCTTCAATTTTTTTCTGTTTTAGTTCCCCATTCTTTGCTTTGAAGAAAGTTTTACATCTGTAAAGAATTATCCAGAAAATAATTATGTAGAACTCTTTTCTTTACGAAATTGGCAAGATTTCCTTTCTTTCCCCTCACCTCAATCTGTTGGATCTTCCCATGTATTTCTTTCCAACACAAAACAGACATGAAAAGCAGTCCACTTTTCTCAACTTTCATCCCAGTAGGACTTGGCATGCTGTGCTGGAGGCCAGCTGTCTCCTGTTGTGCCTCATGGATTTGATCTGGGATACTTTTGGGATCTGTCCTTGGTCTGACATATTTCTGGCCAGTGATCAGAATATGGTGATCAAGTTCACATTAAGGCTTTTGTGGGTGATACAATCATGTGCCATGCAGTCCTTTCCTCCAGGAAATATCTTGATCTGGAAAATATTAAAAAGTGGACAAGAAAATGTCTTTCAATGTAAATGAAAGCTATATATCATTGTGGTCTGAGGAAGGTCACCATCCTCTCACATCCTCCACAAAGTTATTTAGTGTTGAACAGACCAAGGAACTGAATTGTGGTAAGCACATCCTCTCTGACCTACAAAACTAGTTATATGAGTCATTAGCTCAGAGGCTCAGTGTCAGACCAGTTTCTGCATGGGTTTAATCCCGATGAATGCTTCCTTGTCTGGTATCTGTATCAGCAGTACCTTACACACTTAAGATGGTCAAATAATGTTCTCTAAGAAGAATACCACACAACTTCAGCCCTTCCACTGTCAGTGATTCTAACTTCATGCTGCTGCTAGATCCTCAAAATCTTCACAGCAATGTTGCTAAAGTCACAATGCTGCTCGAAATAATGGGGGGACTGGTGTAGGGACTTTGTCAGAGTGGGGTGACCATGCCCACACAGAAAACCATCACAGGTCTAGGCAAAGTAGGCTGCAAGTTCCCCACTCCAGGACCAAAAGATTCATCTTCCACCTCACCCTTTAATAATATCCAACCAGAGGCCTCTTCTGTTCTTTCTCAGTCTTTGAAACATTTTTTTTTTTAAGCATAGCTTCAAAGATCAAGACAAACACACACACACACACACACACACACACACACACACACACACACACACACATACACACCTCTTCCTCCCAATATGTACACTCATATCATTCTTTTTTTTTATACATGGACACACACCCTGGCATTGTGATAAATATCAACAGATCTCATGAGTTTTGTTAAAATTACAGAACCAAATGTAAATCATAGAACTCTAACTAGTTTAAGATGTAGAATAAACTCACCAACTCATTTAACTGACTAAAATTCAACTAACAGTGTGTGTGTCTACTTTGCTTTTTTTTTTTAATTTCACAGTTTATTTCAATGGACTGGGAAGCCTGGCAAGAGGGTACCTCAAAACCAGAGCTGGACTTTAATCATAACCCGGACAATCTCCAGAGTTCAGCTGTCAGCCACATGATGGAGACAACCTGCCAACCCTCACATGAAGAATTCTCCAGCCTGTATGACTTAAACTTAAATGAAAACCTTTTTGGTCTGGAGTGTGACACTATGGGTCTGAACCCCAGTACCAACGACATCGCGGATAGTCTGTCCTTAAGTCCTGACAGAAATCTATGTGACAGCGACAGTCAGAACATGCCCATCAATCTCTCTCCATTTAAAGAACCTACAGTATTTGCTGGACTGAAGGCAAGTCCTCATGCAGAATGTGAGAATCCTGTTATGTCTTCTTTTTCTAGCACTGACCCCAGGAAGTATTTGATGTCTCATGTGCGAACAAGTTCCAAAGTAAAAAGACGATACCCGATTTTGCAATCTCCTTCAACAAAATCATGGGGTTCATGTGACCGCAGTCCTGATTTTCTCAGAGGCATGAAGGAAAGTTTTGACTCAGATGATTCTGACAGCTTTAAAGAAGATAGTGTCAGTCTTAATGATCACCACATCACATACGAAAACAGGATTTACTTTGAAGATGCTCTTAGAGTCTTGAGTCCGGACCAGCATCTATCAAAATATTCACCATCACCACCAACAGAGTCTTGTCTTTCTCTGTTGCAAATTTCAGATGACACCAGTATGTCACAAAAAATGGCTGAAGTACCATCACATGAACTAAGCACAAGAGAGAGTGAGTGGAAATGGAAGTTAATCTGTGGCAAAGAAGATTTTGGAAATATCTGGTGTACACAATTTGGCCAAAAGAAAGAGAATTTCCCAGCACCAAATGTTAATTCTCTTGGGAGCAATCAGAAATCAGTTGTCAAACATTGCAAGATAATGAACAGCTTACCTTCAATGGATGTTTTGCATTTTGCACGTACTTGCTTCAGAAACATTTTGAATAAAGCAACTGTAGATGTTATGATGAAGATAAAAGAATTACAGAAATCAAAGCTGAAACCTAAATTAAAGCACAAAAAAGCAAACATTTGTCCCAGGTTGTTGCAGGCATCGTTTAAACCAGGTCATCTCAAAAGTGCAAATAACACTCAGCAAAATCATCCAGTCCCCTCCTTCAAACAGAGGAAGCAAAATAGTGGCATTCCCCACTTTAAGCAGTGCAGTGCACAGGTCACAAAGCGACTGCAAGATGTCTTGCCCAAATCTTCTCCAAACTTACCAAGAAAACGGTGCAAGCGTATCGCTCCAAAATCAAAGCACTGAGTGTTGGGGTTCCATCCAGAATAAACTGATTTTCTTTGGTGTAATGACTCCATTAAAAAGAACTCTTCAGTCTCAACAGACATTCTCCCTGTTGCTTTGCACTCCTCATTTTTCTTTTTCACAATCCCTTTCATACAAAATGTGTACTCTTTACACCTGTTCCAATTTCCATCCTCTATTCATTTGTTTACTTCTCCCCTCCCCCCCTTCCACCCAATCCTTGTGGGGGTTTTCCCCCCGATTTTCAGATTTGACATGACAGCATTCCAAATGTGACAGCTGTCTCATACCTAAGTATTTTCACAAACTTGGATGATTCTGACATGAGCTGGCAACAAGGATGTGATTTTGAGTTTCATCAGACGTTTTTTTTGTGGGGGGGGGGGGGTCGTTTTGTTTTGGGGGTTTTTGTTGGGTTTTTTCTTTGTTTTTGTTTTGTTGGGTTTTTTTGTTGTTTTTTTTTTCTTTGTTTGTTTGTTTTTTGCTGTAACCCATGGGCTCAAATAAGCATTGAACCATGTCGTCCACTCTGTGAATGCACAGTACCTATTGGATTCCAGGATATAGTATGAAAAGAATCATACAAGACTGTCAGACAATCCAGAATCCAAGTGAACTTACACAGCAGCAGCAGCAGCAACATCATCCAACATAGAAATCAAAATGTCCCAAACACACACACAAAAAAAGTTGAATCATGTGGCATTATCAAAACAAGCTTGAATTTGCTTTCCAGAATATGTATCCTGGTGATGTTACTGAATGCATCCTCAACAGATTCCAGCGGAAATGTTTCTGTGGGCAACATGCTATGCTGTTAGTGATTTAATACATACATGTGTTGGAATGTTCTTTTTTTTTTTTTCTTCTTTTTTTTTTCAAATACTATGTAACTTATGTTGCCTGTATGCTTAAAAATAATTTCTAAAAAATGCAAGTTTCAAAAGATTATTTTTCATTGGGGTCATTTATAATGCACTTCTTCTTTTTTTTTTTTTTTTTCATAACTAGTACTGATACATTTTGTTTTGTCAGGCATAGTCCTTTTAACTTGATACCCTGTTAATTTGGGATCACAAAGTTTCTTCTATTTCTATTTATAAATTTTTCCATATATCACCGTAATGCCATGTATCTGTTTGTGGTTATATATTGCGTGCTGTTTACCACAATGGTCAGCAATAAGTTTTTCTTTGTAATGAAATTCTTTGCATACATCTTTTTGTATGTGTGTGTGTTTTGATGGGAGATGGATTTTTGGTGGGTTTCTGTTGTTGTTGTTGTTGTTGTTTTTAAGATGACTAAAAATTGATTCCAATTTATTGCTTTATCTTTCTTATTTTGTGTGGCAGATTTATAAGGCCTTTACTTTGAATCCTGATGATGGAATTAAAACAAAAGAACCTCAGACACAATGAACTGACTGGTGTGCATACTCATGAATGGATGTGCATGCGTGTGGGCCAGTGTGTGTGTGTGTGAGAGAGAGGGAGCACAGCTGCACCCACTGTCTACACATTAGGTTTATTCTGATGGGCATGAACTGCTTACCTTATCCAACAAGTGTCAAAAATATTCCAACTGCGTATATAAGCGTACATGAATATGTATGAAAAAAAAACATTGCATGTTTGCTTCAAGTCAGAAATCCATGTCTGCATGAGTGATGACCTTCCTTCACATTACACTGCTCTTTAATGTCTTTTCACTTTCTGTGAAATTAGACATGCCATATGTGTTTGTGTGTGGGAGGTGGGGCTGGTGGAGGGGATGGAGATGGAGAGAGGAAATGCTACAACACTGGAATCAACAATCCCTAAATATCAAAGTGTAACAAATTAACAAGAACAAAAAAAATAGAAATAAAATATATGTAAGTTGCATTATAGAAACTCTTATTGGACTACATAACGGGGATTCGGCTATTTCAAATAAAAGTAAATGGTTGGATATTATTTCTTTTGTTTCATTCTGAAAAATTACTAATTTCACACTGTATGTATGCATGTGTGTGTGTCTTTTGTGCATGTATTTCTTGTGTCTGTGCATGGTCTATATGTGGTGTGAATGAGCTAGCATGTCAATTTTCAGTCCCTCTAAATTGCTGTAAAAACTCTGCGCTTCCTCATCCTTTCTCCACACAAAACTGTGTGATGTAATTAATATGCATGTAGTAATTCAGTTCACACACACACACACACACACACACACACACACACACAGGCTGGGTAAGACATATCAAACATGGCATTCATTTAATTTAATGTTGTAAAATGAAATATGTACAACTCATTTCTATGAAAAGGAATTTCATGTTTAATTATCTGCTTTGAAAACTGTGTGTGCATGCATACATGCAGGTGAGTGTGTGTGTGTGTGTAAAGTTAATAAATGCTTTTGAAATAACATTCAAAGAAAGATGAATCTGATTAACATTCAAAGAAAAATGAATAAGACAGTCAAACACCAGACTTCATGAATGAACATGCTTATACATCATTTGTGTACCTTCAAACAATTTCACAAAACTAAAGACTGAACAGGAGGGGAAAGGGGCATGAATCCCAAGGCAAAATATAACTATTGACATAATCATGGCACAGTAAACTTTATTGGCAACAGACTGACCTGAGTAAATCCATAATTCAGGTTTAACAACATGTTGACAACCACATTCTAGACAAATAAAAGATTTAGGTGTTGCATTCATACCCTTCTCCTTTGACAACTAAACTCTCTCCATACGAACGGCGAAAGAGACGACGTTAACAGCGTTTCACCCCAATTACCACCATCAAAATATTGCAAGTGGAAGGCTCTTGTACTGAAGAGGTGAATGTTGACAAAGAATACCACAATTCTGATGACAGAAGCTAAAGGTTGGGTCATTTAGACACCCACTGGACATCCAAGGGGTCTGTGTAGAGGAGAAGAGAGGACTGGCCGTACTGAGTGAGTTAAAATGAAATTAGGAGAGGAGGAGACTTGAATAAAAGGGAAAACATCAGGCCCAAAGTTCTTTTGAAGAGAAAAGAACTGTCCACCTTATTAAATGTTTTCCCTGGATGGATGGGGAAAATACTGATTAATGTATGATTCCCCATTATGACAAATACCAACTGTAGACATGCCTTCCTCACCAGCAGAATCACTCCTACCAAAACAACAAGGTGCAACAATCTACACAAGCACCGTAAGTGTGTGTCTGTTCCACTTTGCAACACTGGACTTGTATATACTTTGACTTGTATATTACCAATGTTCACAACAATATATACAGACAGCAAATATCACATGAAACATGTCAAACACAGCAGATGGCACAATCAGCCATTAGCTGACATTTTTTTTTCCTCATTTCTGTCACCCCCTTTGTTTCTGACTTTTCCATTTTCTTTCTGTAGTCACTTTCTTTCTTATTTTCTACCTTGCTGGCCCATTCAGCAATATGTTTTCCCAGAAATTCTTCAATATCCTGTTTGTGTTTTTTAGCTGGACTTGATAACTGGGCATTCTATGTTGTGTTTTTGGAGGGGGTTTGCTTATTTGTTTGTTTAGTGTGTTTTTGTTGCACCTGAAAAGTATGAGGTGTCGGTTCAAAATACCTGGTTTTATGAGCCTCTTAAAATAAATATACCTTAATCAACTGTGAATAAATGTGTTTGTTTTTGTTTTTTTGTTGTTGTTGGTTTGTTGGGGTTTTTTTTGGTTTTTTTGCTTGTTTGTTTTGGGGGGCAGGGGGGTTTGGTGAAACACTGACCACACGGTCAACATCAGACATGTCCTATGTTAGTATCAGCCTCCATAATCCAGCATAATACTAACAACGGCAGTTTCTTCATCTCAACCTTCAAAAGCATTTTTTGTTCAAAAATGCTATTAATTTTCAGCTGATATGACTTTCCTTTATCAAATAAACAATATGTGTGTTAAACTTACGGAGGAACAATAACAAAACATTTAACTATGATTAACATTAATTGAGAATCAACATGCTACTTCGACAGGCCACATTTTGACATCCAAGCATATAAATGCAGAATGAAGAGGGAAAAAATCCTTCAGAGGACCCAAAACAGCGTTTTCTAACTCACAGGTGAATGCAACTTGGTTTGCAAGATATTTGAATAAGAAGAACTCTTGGCCACTCCTCCATGTTTAGACATGTACGAGCACGTCCCAGCCTATCAACATACTCATACAAATGTATAAGATGCTCAAATGTTTTGGAACAGATCCTCATCAACGCTTGTTTGCCACTGAGTTCCTGAGCATTCCTTCAGCCATGGTTTGGAAATTGGTTCGTTCTTGAATACCTTGTACACTGACCAAGTTTCGCGGGCAAGAGTGTGGGAAATGAACTATGCCCTGGACCAGTTAGCGTGGTACCTTAAGCTCAAGTCTCACCTGCGTTCAGGAAATTTAGCCATTGAGAAAAACTACAAATGCGCATTGTTTGATACTTGACTGACTTTATCGAAGTGATTGACAATTTACTCTGACAGTGGGTGGATCCAAAGGTATGTTTATGCTACCGATGTGAGTTTGAAGTCTGACATGGAAAAGTTGATCAAAGAAGGCATTTCAGTGGCCTGGCTATGGAGAAACTTCATTTTTCAAGCTGCACAAAACGTAAGGGGCGGAAGTTACTGCATGCATGGCCAAATTGTACGACGCTGATTGGTCAGCTTCAATCAGTCAGACAACAGTCAAAAACAAAAGTTTGACGCACCGTCAACCTCGTTGTGCTTAAGCCCTCTAGGTTAAAGCAGTGCATCAGTGGT
The DNA here is from genome assembly GCF_041734735.1 of Babylonia areolata. Taxonomy (NCBI): domain Eukaryota; kingdom Metazoa; phylum Mollusca; class Gastropoda; order Neogastropoda; family Buccinidae; genus Babylonia; species Babylonia areolata. The sequence goes on from NC_134883.1 coordinate 6,665,996, forward strand.
CAAAGGGATTCCAAAATGACAGTCTCGAAGGACAAACATTCAGAATACATGGACTGACAGGTGGAGGCCAGGAACTGCAAAACTTTATAACACATTGTACACAAAAAAGGCAGCTAGGTTTTTGCATACGCATTTCCCTAATTTGAAGCCTGCATCTTTTTTTTTGTTCTGACCAAAGAAAAAAATTACAGGCATGAATTTGCTGGATTGAATCCTTCCACATCCCCCCTCAAACTTGAATCGAAGGCCACTATGATGGCGAATGGAAGAACAATCGTTTTAATTCATGAAATTATCTCTTAGGATGAAAAACATTCAGTAGTTCCCGTATTCCGGAATCACTTGCACTCAGAGTAATAACCCGAGGTAACTGTGCTTAGGGTTAATAGATACCAGGCTAAGTAAACTTGCTCGATTGATCAAAAATGCTGCTATGGGTTATCAAGGCTTCTGTCCTTCTGTACTGTCATTATTGATCTATCTATTGAATCTGGTAAATCTTCCTTTTTCAACAATTGAATGAGTAAAATGAAGTATCTTCTATCAGCACGTCTCATCTTGTATATCAGCTGTATATCTGTGCTATGCTTTGCTGATAGCAGGAATTATTGCCTTCTTTCAGAAGATATGAGATACGTCCACTGTCATTCTTGTGCGATTGTGGAGACCTCTACGCTATGTATCAGACTTTTATGGACCCATGGCAGAAAATAAACCAACGTAAAATCCTCCAATCGTTTCAAGAATGTCACCTGACGTTGATCAATGACATCACCATCTGTCACAGAGAGAATGTTCTTGTTCATTGTGCCGGTCCTATAGACTCTTTTAACTGCACTCATTACAAACCTCTTCACTTAGCGTGATCAGTACAAGAAAGCAAATCACCTGATACCATCCCTGCAACAGCCGAATTACTAGCATCTCTAAACTTATTGTGAAAGTTCCCCCCCCCCCCCCCCCCCCCCTAGGATTTCATTGTATGCATCCTGACTTTTTGAAGTGAATCATTGTATACCACCCGTATGCCATGATGCAGTACGCCTTATAACAAAGTACGCCGAACATCTCATGTTTTCAATCAAAAACCAATTTGGGCTTTCACAAATACACTTCCCACCTGAATGCTGTACAAACCCAAGAAGCCAGCAGGTCCACACTGTTTGTCAACTTCATCAATGGCATCCAAATGTGTTCAAGACAATCTCTTAATGAGTTTGATGTGTCATCAAGCAGAAGGTTTAGCAGTCACAACACAGTCTTGTTCTTTTTCTTATGTTTGTGTCATCTAGAATTCAGAATGGTGTGAGTGTAAACATCATTCTTCTGAGTTTGTCGGATGGTGTCGGATGTCTCTGAATGTTTGTGGCATGTAAGAGAATGGAAAAGAAAAAACCACAATCCTACTATACAAGTCTCTTACGTTTTGTACAAGGCAACAAAGCTTGCATTGTTGTTTCCGCCATCACCCTTTCAATTACATTAAATTTACCTTAGAATTGTCACTCCATTAACATCATACCATGTATAATTCCAGTAAATCTCACAATTCGTGTTACTGTGTTTTTAACACTTGATAAATGGTATCTTTTTTCAAGATTCTGAGAGGCATTTCATATCTTGTCAGCTTAAATGTTTTTTGTGCAGTGAAAAAGATAACAGTATGCGGTCCCGATTCAAAATATGTTTTTGGAAATTTAATCAAATATTCCTTGACAATGTCAAAGAATTGTGTTGGATTGTGTGATGTGGGATTTTCTGATATTCATGAAAGTAGTGCTTTAAAAGTATGATGTCTTTTCTTTTATTCCATCACATACCAACTCAATTTCAGAATTCTTTTAGTATTTCATGCCTCCATAAATCCCTGAACATTGACAAACAAAGGGTCTTTAACGCAAGATCTTCAATGCATATTTGTCAAAAATGCTATCAATTTTCAGTCTGATATATGTTGACCTTTAATCAAAAAATCCAACTTGTTCATCCACAATCACCAAACTTGGGACTACTAGATCACTTATTGAGAATCCAACAGCCCTTACATCAGACAGCGCACATTGACATCCTTGCATCATATGTAGAAAAATGGCAAAATTCTCTTCACTTCAGAGTTCCTTAAGTGACACCAATTTCAATTTTGCTTGCTATATTCTATATAATCTAGGTAATGCGAATTCATATACTTTTTACGAGGGCATGGGACCCCACTTAAAACATTATCAGTCTGGTTGCAAGAGTTAAATCATCCCAAGATAATCATGGTGTCTGTTTGTACCATGATCAAACAGCACCACTTTGACCACTGAAGTGACCTGAGCAGCAACCTGCAGCGAGTCTCCTCTATTTGTTTTAACCTGGACCCTGACCACTATAGCTTCCCGTAGAGTGAACAATGACTGTGCAGAATGGGCCCAGGTTGAGCGTGTGTGGTGGACTCAGTGATCGCAGGAGTTTCCTTAAACTGGAGATGGGCCAACAGGACAAAACGGAGAAAAAAATCTTCACTACAACAGCAAGTATGGAAGCGGAGTTTATCTAATGAAAAACACAGCTAGAGTGGAATTACGAATGAAATTTGAACAGATAAGTGATGGAAATGAAAGAATCTGTGCATGGAACAGTTGACAAAGCAGATGTGCAAGTGTTGGTTGAACTACTGATCATGTGTGAAAAAAAACCACCATAAAAAAAACAACAGTAGTGGACAGTAACTTGTTATGATTTACGCATTAACCGTCCGTGATGCAGTGTTCTGATGGTAATCTAAGTAACCCAACCACAAACGCAAATGTGAAGTGCATGCATACAACCGGTGCCATGCCATTCTCCAACCAACTACCAAACGAAAGAGCGAGGGTGGTAGACGCTTAAATGTTAAAATTTTTAAATAAACGTTTGGTTCGCCAAAGTGATCCTTCAGGTTTAATCACAATGCTGCCTGTGGTCTAAAAAACACGCTTTACAGGAACTGCAAAAATAAACATTTAACACATTAAACTTCAACAAACAGAGCTGTGACTGTGATTTCTTTTACCATATTCCATTTCAAAGATCAGTTTGAATCTAATGTACTATTATTTTTTTTTTCTCCTAAAAAAAAATAAAGGCATGAAAATTTGCTGGGATATTGTAAACTACCTTCCACTCCACCCCTCCAAACTTCGACATCGATAGGTACACACACATACATGCATGCAGAATGAAGAAAATCGTTTCTTAATTAACATGAAAATAATAGGTATATATATTTAGATATATATATATAGAGAGAGAGAGAACTTGTACTACATAAAGAGTACATCATACTGGAGGGTAACTAGTGTTGGTAACAACTACAGCTAAGTAAAACTTCTATTATTTCAAAATAACTCTGCTATGATTAAAATGCAATATCTGTCTATCTGTCTATCTATCTATCTAACTACTGGTAAGTACATGTAACACTTCCGTTATTTCAAAATAATTTTGCAATGATTAAAATGTGATATCTATCTATCTATCTATCTGTCTGTCTCTGTATATACACACATATATCTGTGTATACATATAGACTGATAGACATCAGGAATTTATGCCCATTCTATATACAGACAGATATAGTTATGTCCACTGTCAAAAAGTATGTTGCTAATGGGTGTGACACTACTCTCCACCAAATGAATGGAATCAGCATTGTATCAGACCTTTTTCTTATCCCATGGCAAAAAAAAAACCCAACAAAATCCAGTCCAATCATTCTGTGCACAGAAGACACAGAAACGTATCAGCAGTACAAACTGACATCACAGCACACTTCACAGCCACAACAATGTTGTCTTGTTCTCCTTGCTGCTCGGTCTATCAACATCTTTTAACTGCATTCATTACTCCAAAACATTATTCTTCACTTGACAGCGTGTATCAGTACAAATGGGAAAAAGACAGAGAGGTCCAGGCACGTTACCATCTCCTCAACAGGGCTCGGAATTAAACTAGTATCTCTAAACATTTATTTGAAACGCTCTCTCTCTCTCTCTCTCTCTCTCACACACACACACACACACACACACACACACACACACAAAGATTTCACTATAACAAGCATACCTGACATATCAGACACATTCTTGAAAAGATGAATCATCTATACCACCATATGCCAGTACAGTACGCACTGTAAAAAAAAACAAAAACATTCTATGTTCTCAACACACACACACACCCCAAAATATGAAAGGTTTCCACAAACTACACTTTGCACACAGTGACATGTTCATGTCCACAAACCCAAGGAAGCCTGGCCTGTCCACAGCTGTTTTGAATCAACTTCATCAAAGCACCACAAATGTTGTAATCAAGCCACAATCTCTTAAATGATTTGAGTTCATCAAAGCAACAGAAAGGTTGCAATCACAACACAGTCTCGTATCTTTTCTCTCACTTCTTTCCATGTCATCTAGAAACTTCAGAATGGATGTGCAAAGCTTGTTCTCGCAAAACAATCATTTCTTCCTGCAGTTTGTCGGTAATGTGCTTCCGGATGTCTCTCTGAAACAAATGTTTTGCGCATGTAAGAAAAGAAATGAAAAGAAAAAAAAACACAATCACATATGATGACAATGTCTCTTAGTTTTGTACAAGACCAAAACAAAGTTTGCATTGTTAGTTTCCCCCACACCCTTTCAAAATGATACATGTAAACATTTAAACTCCAAAGAAATTTTTCACCTCCGAAATTGAAATATTCATAAACCATATCATAAGCTCTCTCAAGTAGAAATGATAACACAAAAATGTCAGTGGTTACTGCTTGCTTGACACATTTGAAGAGAAAGGTAACTCTTTTTACAAGATCATGATAAAGCCAACATTTCAATCTCCTGTCCAGGCTTAAATGTTCTGTGGGTCAGATGAGAAGACTAGGAATAACAGTCATGCGGCATCCACTTCACAAATGTGTCTTTGGAAATGTTATTCAAAAGTTCCTGACCAATGTCAAAGAGATCTGTGCCTCTAGGATCTGGCTGATGCTGGGATTTCATGATATCTCATGAAAGGAAGCATGCTGAAAAGTCATGCCACACGTCTTCTTCTTCTTTCCATCATATAACCAACATCAGTTTGCTGATGAATCTTTCTGTATATTTCTATGCTTCCATATTCCACTGAACATTGACACAGACCAAAGTGTCTTTAACGCATGAATTGATCTTCTGATTGCATATTATACACAAGAAGGCGGTTCAGGTTCTAGCAAGTCTGCATATATGTTGACCTTTGAGATCAGAAAAATCTCCACTTTTCATCCACAAGGTGCACCAAATCTGGGGATCTGACTCTGGACACTCTAGTGAGAATCCTAAACAGACCTTCACAGCAACAGCAGCAGCAGCAGCATCCTTTATCATCTGATATAGAAAAATTGTCCCAAATTCTCTTTCCTTTCATGTTCTGCTTTCAAGGTGACCTCAGTTTCAATTTCTCCTTGCTTATGGATTTCTATCAAAGTCTTAGGTGTCAGAGAATTCATGGATACTTTTGTTGGAGGGGCATGGTGACCTTTTCCACTTTAAAAGGGACACTTATTCAGTCTGGCTGTGCAGCTGAGTGATAAAAGTCATCAGGAGGGGGCTGAACAGATGGTGTCCTGTGTGTACCACTGGATCAGAACAGGCACCACTTTACACCACTGAAGTGACTCAGCAGCAGCGCAGGGTCTCCTCTGATGTGTGGTTTCCGGGACACCTGACACTGATAGTTCCCTGTAGAGTGCTAGCATTGGGACTGTGGCAGATGAGCCCAGGTGTGGCTGTGTGTGGTGGACTCAGGATGATCGGCACTGGGGTAAGTTTCCTTAAAACATGGAGGATGGGCCAACAACAACAACAGAAAAAAATCATTCAGCTACAACATGAAGTTGGAAGGGAGGTTTCTATGAAAACACAGCTAACGGTGGAATTCACCACAGCCATGAAAATTCAATGAGAACAAGAATAAAGCAGAATGGGCGAAATGAAAGAACCATTTTTCTGTGTTTCATGACAGGGTCGACAATGCTGATGTGGCGAAGTGCTTGGGTTTGAAACTACATAACACTGTTGTGCAAAAAAAAACCACCATAAAATAAAAACAAGCATGTACTGTACATTTCTTGTTATGATATATCACAGCATTAACCAGGTCCCATGGATGCAGTGATGATCGTAGAATCTAAGTAACAATCTCAAAAACGCATCTGTGAAGTGCATGACACTAAGCTACCAGGTCCCAATCTTCCATTCTCAAGCCATAATATTCTAAAAGAAGCAGGAGCTGACCAGGGCTGAAAAACGCAAAAAATTATATAGCTCTAATGAGATCTTTTAATATAAAACTTCCCAGTGGTTAAGTCTGCACAGCTGATCCCTTTGCAGGTTTTAATCACAATGCCTCGTCCCTTCTCAACAAATTACAGTTTTACAGTCTGGACTTGTCCAACACATAAACATTTACACACATTCAACTTCAACAAACTGAAGCTGTGACTGCTGAATTTGCTGTGTTACCAATTTCCAGTTTTGTACACAATGGCAGTCAGTTTGTTCTTAATGTATATTTACCTTACTTAATTTCCATGTGGATTAATAAAGTGTTTTTGATTTTGATTTGATTTGATTTGATTCTTTTTTTGTATTTTCTAGTTTGTTTTTGTTTTCCTTTTTTTTTTTTTATTAAATCCCTACACAGCAGTGACCACTGCAATCTTCAGCTGAAATACTGACATACCTTGTTCAAAATCTAAATGAATAATGAAAAAAAAAAAACCAAAAAAAAAACATCAGCAAGAAAGTGCTCCAGGAAAAGCTTCCATACTGGAACATGCCTTTTCAGAGTGCACAAAGACGGGCGCAACAGCCGAGTGGTTAAAGCGTTGGACTGTCAGTCTGAGGGTCCCGGGTTCGAATCACAGTGACGGTGCCTGGTGGGTAAAGGGTGGAGATTTTTACGATCTCCCAGGTCAACATATGTGCAGACCTGTGTATATGCAAGCCGAAGATCAAATACGCACGTTAAAGATCCTGTAATCCATGTCAGCGTTCGGTGGGTTATGGAAACAAGAACATACCCAGCATGCACACCCCCGAAAATAGAGTATGGCTGCCTACGTGGCCGGTTAAAAACGGTCATACACGTAAAAGCCCACTCGTGTGCATATGAGTGAACGTGGGAGTTGCAGCCCACGAACGCAGAAGAAGAAGAAGAGTACATAAAAATCACAAACCAAATCAGAGACGAAAGATTCCACACGCTGGTCTCTCATTTCATTCCACTCTATATCAGTCATCTGGATTCTTCTTCAAGTGTTTTTGGTTTTTATTTTCATTTTGTTCCCTTTTTGTTTCTTTTCTCTTTTTTTTCTTCTTTTTTTCTTTTTGTTTTTTTATATTTTTGTTTTGTTTTGTTTTTCTGGCTACAGCCGTTGTTGATTTTTCTATCTGCCAAAGACAATTTTCAACTTGTTTTTCTTCATCTAACCTTCCGTTTACCTTGACGTAAGTTGTTTAACATACCACTCTAGCTAGAATATACCAAATGTCAAATGCTTCCACCACCTTCATGGAAAACTGGATGGCAGCAGGCCATGAATTACCAGATAGTGTCTGACTTTATGCACTACAGACATACCTGTTGAATCATGTACGGTGGCTGTATTTGTGTTAAGAGAAAACTTCTTGCAATCTTGCTGCTATGAAGACAACAGTTACAACCCTACAATGGTCAAACTTCATAGACAAATTTTGTTTTAAAGAATGGTTTACTTACAGGGGATTTCTTCAATGTCTTTAACAGCTCAATATCTTTAGCAAAATCCATAGGATTTCCAACCAGAAGAGTGGCATTCTGGAAAGAAATGAAATAAACAAAAAGATTAGACAAGAAAACAAACATATGAACAAATGGATGAACAAGTAGGGCTAAAAACAAAAGAAAGAAATCAATTATTCAGTTTACAAAGACTTCAAATTTGGAAAACAAAAAGTAGAAGAGAAAAAAAACCAAGCAAAGTACAAAAAGTCCAAATACCGAGAAACAATGAAAACGAGACACAGACGTAAATCTTCATGAAGCAGATTTCTGAGATCATCAGCTTTCCTTTCAATCTTGAAGTAGCTATCATGACTCTGCAGCTTCAACTGAGGGAAGGATATGTGCAACAGACCCATCCTGAAGAAAACCTCTGGATCTTTTGGCCCAGACCCGACGTTTCTACGGTAACTACCACACCATTCTGTAGTGTGGGGTAGCATTTCATGCAATGCGGCTAAACAAGAACGAACAGATTACATCTTTCTGCCCTTTATGGTCGTCTGCCCATGCAGCCCTCTCAGCCTGGTATGTTTTGGCCTGGCTGCATCAACGGGGGGCGCAGGGGGCATTTCACTTCAGGCATTTGGACGGGCGCAATAGCCGAGTGGTTAAAGCGTTGGACTGTCAATCTGAGGGTCCCGGGTTCAAATCAAGGTGACGGCGCCTGGTGGGTAAAGGGTGGAGATTTTTACGATCTCCCAGGTCAACATATGTGCAGACCTGCTAGTGCCTGAACCCCGTTCATGTGTATATGCAAGCAGAAGATCAAATACGCACGTTAAAGATCCTGTAATCCATGTCAGCGTTCAGTGGGTTATGGAAACAAGAACATACCCAGCATGCACACCCCCGAAAACGGAGTATGGCTGCCTACATGGCGGGGTAAAAATGGTCATACACGTAAAACCCACTCGTGTGCATACGAGTGAACGTGGGAGTTGCAGCCCACGAACGCAGAAGAAGAAGAAGAAGAAGACGACTTCAGGCATAGTGTGTTAGCAATCGCTCAACCAATAGCTACTTGACTTCGCAAAATGATTGAAAAGGAAATTTTCTATCTAAAATTACGTTTAAATAACATACTTACCGTGACCCAACTAGTGCAGACTCCGGCAGGGGTCTGACATTCCTGTCCTGTGCAAACTACTATCCGCCTATGCGGAGCAGACGAAACTACGGCCGATAACCTCCCGGAAGTAGGTAACCTCCCCTTTGTCCCGCTGGTTATCGTAATTTTGACATAAACTGCTTGAAGTCTTAAGATAAGGAATGTAAAATGTTACAAGTAACTTTAAATCAAAAACAGAAATAGTAAAATGTCAGCTCCAGTCAATGTTTGAAGGTTGTGCGCTATCTTCATGATTCAGATGTCTGCCACTTTGACCCACATCAGTCCTTTATTTCATCCCCTTCACTTTCCCAAGAATTATGGGATGATTTATAAGTCAAATCATCATTATCTGGGTCAAATTAACTTCCAGAGTCCATCATAATTTCATCCGACCACCTTCTGTGCAGTAAGCCTTTGACGTTTTGCCATATTGAAGCCGAACACCAGATAAAAAACACACTAACCCTTTGAATTTTGGAGTGAAACTTCGTGCGCTTGTGAGGAAGGAAGTTAAGCTCCAGTTACTTCTGTTCCTTGGCAGTTTGATGCATAACAGCAAGCTGACAAACCAGTTTAAGTGAACAGGTTTCTTCGCCTAAGTGCTAGGCGGGCTCAGGCAGCGAATGGTGGCCAACAGCGACAGCCTGCAGGGCTGAATGAGTAAACAGTATCACAGAGCCTCTTTGCTGATGGGTTAGAGAAATTCAAATCATGCTGCTTTCAGCCCAGTTAACTCCTGAAGACTTCCTCAGTTCCATCGAAACAATGTAACAATTGTTTAAGCTTGCAGAAAAAATGAAATACTTGTCAACAACTATTGTACTGTAATTGTATTGCAATGTGTTGTCAAAACAACAGAACAACTGTTTAACTATAAGCTTACAGGAAAAGCCACATCAACAACTACCATATTGTGGTGTAATTGTTATTGTATTGTATTGTATTGTACTGTACTGTACTGTATTGCATTGTATTGCCTTGTTTTGCATTGTACTGTGTTGTAAATACACAGTATTGTATTATATTGCATTGCATTGCATTATATATACTTCAACTGGATAAGCCTCTGGGATAAACCACATCAATGACTGATTGGAAACTCCAATTAAAAAGTCCCACCCATCATCCAAAACCAGTAAGACTAGAAACTCAGGTCAAAGACAATACATACACGTTTATACATGTGAACAATACAGCAATACACTACCTTTCGAATCCGTGGAATGTATGGCTTTTTGTTTGGAAGAATGTCATCCATACCTGAAACATTCAATATACAACACTGAAGTACATGTATCATCGTCGTGAATTGGTGTGTTGTCGCAAACACACATGCACACAGATCTTCTTCTTCTTCTTCTGCGTTCGTGGGCTGCAACTCCCACGTTCACTCGTATGCACACGAGTGGGCTTTTACGTGTATGACCGTTTTGACCCCGCCATATAGACAGCCATACTCCGCTTTTGGGGGTGTGCATGCTGGGAATGCTCTTGTTTCCATAACCCACCGAACGCTGACATGGATTACAGGATCTTTAATGTGCGTATTTGATCTTCTGCTTGCATATACACACGAAGGGGGTTCAGGCACTAGCAGGTTTGTACATATGTTAACCTGGGAGATCGTAAAAATCTCCACCCTTTATCCACCAGGCGCCGTTACCGTGATTCGAACCCGGGACCCTCAAATTGAAAGTCCAACGCTTTAACCACTCGGCTATTGCGCCCGTCGCACACAGATCAATATTCACACATCCACACACACAAGCATTCACTCACACACACAAAAATGTACTAATATTCTGAACACTCAGATGTTCCAACATGACTTTATCATTTCAAAGTTTTTAGCTTGAAACAATTCTTTTACTGCCTTTGTTATCTGTCCACATAGGTACCCAAATGAATTCAGATTATATATGGAAAATGAATTCAACCTAAAAATGATGCATTATGACAAATAAAAATACTCTCTTATGCACTGAATCATATCAACACATACAACAAATTCTATTTCATCTTGTGAATGTGCAACTCAGCTAGTGAAACCACAGAATTTACAATAAACAAAAACATGTGTTAGTAAACATGGATGTTCTACATCATCATACATTCACACATTGTAAGCACAGTGTGATGGCTCGGCTCAGTTACTGAAGCATCAGAATTCACAACTGCTTGTGTTATCTATCTATTTATATCTTAAAACAATACAACAACAAAAAAAGAGGAAGAAGAAGCCAGAAAAGCAGGGTAATTCCCCCTCAGCCCCCCGAAACACCTCACAACTCCCCCCAAAAAGAAACATACACACTCCCCTCCACCCCCACTTGCCTAATGACATGCACAGATGGACACTGTCAAACATTACTTGGACAAAAAGCTCCAGAACCGTGCCCCAAATGGGCCTTGAACCTACTGTCTCTCATACTGCCAGCAAACTGATTTCACCATCACACAACTTTGTCGAAAATCAGTGCTGGATAAATGAGCAGCTGTAAGAAGCAGAAGGCCGTTCACCACCCTGGCTGACAACACTCACCCACATGGATCATAGGCAGAACTATGGGGGAAGTTTTGCAATCTGCAACCGCTCGACCAACACCTGCCCAAACAAGAAAAAAGCCACCATGAATACTTGTTGCTGAAGGACACGAGGACAGAAGAAATGGAGAACACAAAAAGAAAAGCAAATACATAAACATTCACTAGTAATTCATGACACACACATTTATGTAGTGTGAAAGAGACATACCAAAAGGCAATAGGAAGAGAGACAATGAGATAAACAATGAAGAGAAACTATCTACTTCAAATATTGAATCATATATATATATATGATAGTCAGTCGTGTCCGACTATGACCATCAGAACAGCAGAGGAGGCAACTGCTGTTCCGACTATTGGGGCTAGAATTGGATTATAGTGGAGAGTGTCTTGCCCAAGTTACATCCCCGCTCTCTCAGCCAAGAGGGTTTTAGGACAGTCGGCGTTGGGATGGTTCCCAAAGGCCAACTAGCCCACAAGGCTGCAGCACTAAGAGCCAGTGCAATTTTGCCTCCTAGTTTGAGAGTCATAGTCCTTCACAAAAGACTAAGCTGTAAATGATTGCTGTTGGCCCAAATGTAAACTTATGTCAATCTGTGATATAAGCCGAGTGTTGGGCCGTGTTGAATCATATATCCTATCACGGTATCTAAATACTTGACCTTTCATGTTTATGAGAAAAGTAGTCAAAACATATCATCTACAGTCAACTACCTAAATGCGTTCTGTTCTAAGCATAGATAACTATAAATTAGTCCACTCACCCCATTTCAGACGCAGAAGTTTATCGTTAGTCAGGTTGACTTTTCCTGCATAAACCAAAAACATTCACACATCTGTATGCTGACAAAAGTTGTTTGTTTGTTTTTTTAAATTACTGTTAAATAGTATTCAATCAGTTAAACTTAAATACTGATGAATTCAATCTGAGTTCTTTCCTTCTAGCTCCTCCTAAACCTGTCCACTGCCTGTCCTTCAAGACACCCACCTCACCCTTTATGCCAGACTCCCTCCCCTTTTCTCCAATGACAAATATAGAAAAAAAACAAAGGGGGTTAGACATTTCAATTTTGTTCTGGTTAATAAAAAGAGAAAGTGAAGTGGGAAAATGATGATTCTGGGGAGAAGAAATGAAGTGGTATAAAAATAAATTTAAAAAAATTTTCAAAACGAACAAAGAGACAGAATGACATTCCAAAAAAAAATGATAATCATTATTTCATTTCTCTGTACAAACCCTGTCACCCACCTATCTTTTTTTCCACATCAAGATTTTTTTTGGTCTGAATTAAGGAGGGAAATATATATGCATATACAATGGAACACACAACATTGCCTCAAAACTACATGACCTATGGAGAAAAGGAGCTGAGTGCTCTGTGAGCCTGTGGTTCCCCCCACCATGCCCCCCCACACCCCCAAGAGGAAATCAGCATGTACTGTATGGCAGCAGCAAGAGACTGAAGAATGTTCAAGTATGTTTTGCCCTCTACATTTTGGTTAGGTTTATGAAATTCTGAATCTAAATAAATATCAAAGAAAATCTATGTCATGTTCAACTGGACGTGGAATTTGCAATAATATAAGACATAAAGAACTTTAACTCTCTCCGGACAAAGGAATGCTCACGCATTCCTACACAAAACGTATTCGGATTCGGACGAAGGAATGGAATAGCATTCTCCGAAAGTAAAATTCCATCATGCGCTGTACACGTGATTTTGTGATTAGCCAAGCAGAGTGCGCTATTCTGGGTCACTCCACAATTGAACAGTATGATTGGTCAGCCTGGGATGTGTGGCCTGTCTCGCACACACGCTGACAAAGTCACTGACTGGTCGTCTGCTCGCGTGCCAGCCTGTTAGCAAAGCGGGCTCTTCTCAGAATGTTGAGAAGCGAACAAGGCAGTGACGGCAACGTTTTAGGGTTGCCGAAGGACTTGAAATGCTACAAACTGATGGGTCGGACATTGAAGAGGTGGATGATGACGAAGAAGAAAGCGAATTTAATGCAGAAAGCGAGCATGGGTATGGTGATTCGGGGTGAAAAATTGGCGGTATTTTCTACATATGGCAAAACTAAAAATAAGATGAGAAATTTGATTTTTTTTTATATGTAATAGCTCAACACACAATAAACCAGTTCTGAAAGTTTCATTTTCTTACACAGTATTTTGTATTTTTTGTAATTTTTTTCCAAACCCTTACAAATGGGCCGTCTGTGGGGAAAAGCAAGGGAGAAAACTTGTCGTCCCGAGTGAGTTAAAGAAAAAATTCCTTCACCTGTGTGGTGCGTGTATCTGGCTAGCTAAATTCATCCTAGCTGTCCACTGGAAGACAAGCACTCCTACAAAAAGGAAAAAAAAAAAAAAACCCACATAATATTACTTGGGCACAGACCTCTGCACATCAAGAAAAATGTGCAAAAAGACATTCTATTACAGACACTCAATGAAAGGAAAAGAAAAAGTCATATCCACACTACAAAACCAACATCGTATTACAATCAACAGTGAGAACATGCCCAAAATAGCTGAATCACAACGGTCAGTTTAAGAGAATTTTAACCTACTTCAAGGTGAAAAGAGTATATTTAAAATACTAAGCAATACACATTCTTGTAGGTACTTACCTGGTGCCTCTTAGCTCCCTCAAAAAAAAAAAAGAAAAAAAAAAAGAAAAATAATAACGAAAAGAAGGAAACAAAGAAAGAAAGAAAGCAAAGACAGGAAAAAAGGAAAGGAAACAAATGATCTTTTTCTTCTTCGTTCGTGGGCTGCAGCTCCATGTTCACTCATATGTACACGACTGGGCTTTTATGTGTATGACCGTAAGGCGTTTTTACCCCGCTATGTATGTAGCCATACTCCGTTTTCGGGGGTAAAACAAACTGATTTTTTTTTTTTTTTTTTTTTTTTTTTTTAATTGTTTCCTACCTTCAGCAAAGAAATGAACCCACTGGCCAGCATTTAGCCTCTCCAGCAGAAAGTCCATGCCCTTCTGGTAGACCCCACTGCCCCGACGCACCGGAACGCACTGACCCAGAGAGAAGAACAAGCTGTGAAGGGGCTTTGTGAAACAGATGTCTTCAGCCACTGGGATCCATCGCATGTACGATCTGTTCAGGAGGACCCGCATCTTCAGCACCCCTGTCAAAAAACAGTAGCCAGACCGTTCAGTTTACCAATGTGACTGAACTGAAAAAACAGAGTATGAGAAGGAAAATGGACAGTGAGTGAGTGTGACGAAAAAGTCCCCACTCAAAATGTTAAATGGCCAGTCAGGATATCTGACAGGGTAACTTACATGAACTTGGGGTATAAGACTGAAAAAAATTAAGTGTAAGAATAATCCCTGCCCAAACAACGAGAACGTTTTCTGGATATTTGAACTGCAGGTATGAATAAACATGAAGAGCATGATGTGTTGTTGTTTGGAAGAGTGGTTTCTTGTTTGTTTGGTTTTTTGTTTTGGTGGTGGTGTTGTTCTGTTGACTTGTTGTTTTTGTTTTCTGTAACAAAGGAGCACAGTGCTCAAACAAGCAACTCAAATGCTATTCAACACTTCCCTCAGCTTGCCATGTACTGATGTGGGTAAATAAGAGGTGCAGAATTCTAAATGAACCCAGAAACTTTCTCTGTAAGTGGGAAGTCTGTTCATATAGAACAACATACTTCACTCTGAGAAAGTTCTTGGAAGTGATGTATTTCCACTGTTATCCGTTTCAAAACAAAATGGCAACTGGTGTCAGCCTCTGTGTGTGTGTGTGTGTGTTTTATCTTCAGTTTAACGTCTATTCACTATAAGTGTTTTTAGACGGTGTGTGTGTGTGTGTGTGTGTGTGTGTGTGTGTGTGTGTTTGCCTGTTCGTTCTTTAGTTTAACGTCTTTTCACTGTAAGTGATATGAGACGAGGGAAGGAAAAAAATCGAGTGGGAGGAGGGGGGATTACTGTGTACGCATACGAGTAAGTGAAAGTGTGTGTGTGTGTGTGTGTGTGTGTGTGTGTGTGAAAATTATTGATTTAAGTGGTTTTTTTAAACAAAAAACATAACAATATAACATATTTCTAATGAAAAACTAACAACTATAACAGTGAACCAACTGGACTATTTAACAAGGAGTTGAAAAAGTCATATATTAGCAATGGACTGCTGAAGATCGTCAACACTGAAGATGATTTCAGTTCAGGGATTTGAGACTTTAACATATCGCAAGTTGGTATATGATCAGCTGTCTGTCTGTCTGTCTGTCTGTCTGTGTGTGTGTGTGTGTGTCTTTGTGGGTGGGTAGCTGAGTGTGTGTGTGCATGAGTGTGCGCATGGGGACATATGTGTAAATAAGATCGACTTATCTGCACACTAAAAATAAAACTGAATGTAGGTACTAACTATTGGTAGTCTGACTGTGCTGCTAAAATTATCAGTCTGTATTTTCTCCATTATCCTTTTCAAAACTAAAACCAACAGCAAACTATAAAACTAAAACCAGCAACAAAGCACAAAGCGCTTCGTAATATTCACTGTATATTTCCACTGTAACTACAGGTTATGCTCCAGCCTGAGCAAAGAGGATAAAGTAAGTAAGTTTGAGCCAGCTAAAAAGACTCTGAAATGCTGCTGATAGCTTACTACGTAAAGAGGTGCATAATAAAATGTATCTTCTGCTGACAAACAAAACATATAACCCACACAGTTCATTCACATCTCAATCAGGTCAGAACCTTTGAGATGTCGTTACGGTTAACAAAAGAACAGATGTTGTAAGTAACACAGAAGTATTTGCACTTTGCCCTCTCCCTCTCCTCCTCCAACCCTGCCCATCCCCCCCCCCCCACCCCCCATCCACCCTCCACCCCCTCATAACAGGTTCCCGGTTCCTTGCAGTGGCCTTCAGACTTTCACCTCTCACACAGGTCACCCTGCCTTCCAAAGCAACAATCACTGCTGTGTTCATTCAGTGGCTGTGCAGCTGTCAACAAACCACTCAAGCAAAAAGTTCAACACGGGTCACTGACTTTGGGACAATGCGGTGGGGTGGGGTAGGGTTTTTCCACCCTAATGATTTCAACACGTAAACAGTTAGAGTGGAGTGCTGAATCATGAGTTTTGGGCTCAAATGAGCTGAATGATACTAGACGTTAAAACTCTAAACCTTCCACAAAAAAAAGGGGGGTGGGGGGGATGGAGGGGTGTTTGTTTTGTTGGATCTTTTTTCGTTGTAATTGTTGTTGGCTCATTCTTTCCTTTTTTTTCTTTTTTCTTTTTTTTTTTAATCTTCTTTTCTTTCAGTTTACTTTTCTTTTTTTTTTCATTTGGCTTTATTTTATGCTCAGATTTCTGCAGGAAACCACTCTTTCAATCACAATCGACCTCCTGCACAACTTTCAACCCCCACTTGCAATCCAGGTTAATGCGCAATGAAGCAAAGATCACCCCTCCAGTTAAAACACGTATTCATAAATATATATATATATATATAACAAACAACTGTATTACATGTCATAAAACCTTTCATAAAAGAATGATATAAATAATTTGTATATATATATATATATATATGTGTGTGTGTGTGTGAGTGTTTGTGTGTGTGTGTGTGTGTGCATGTGTGTGTGTGTGTGTCTGTTTGTCTGTCCGTGTGTATGTGTGTGTGTGTGTGTATGTGTGTGTGTGTGTCTGTGTCTGTTTCTATGTCTGTGTGTGCAATGTCAGGTTACTGGAACCACTCACCCCAAATGAGTGGATCGTCCATGCAACTTGTATGGTTGCAAACAGTCACAAGCCCTCTCTGTGGGCTCCGAGACTCAATAGCTGTTGTCAGTGTTTCCTTATTGTGAACATCAATCTTGTTCATCCACTCTGCAATGAACACTTTCATGATATATCTTTCAGCCTGAAATTATACTCTAACAGAAAGCAAGCAAAAACAGGTCTTGTGCACAAATGTATAACACACACACACACACACACACACACACACACACACACACACACACATTCCCTGGCTCAGTCATACACATCACCACCACAAAGGCAACTAAATACACATTAATCTAATTCTATACAAAGTGGAGAGGTGAAAACTTGCTAACTGAAGAAAAGAAAGATAAGGGTTGAGAAAAAAGGAAGCAAAGGGTGACAGGAAAATAAGGTAAAATGCACAAGGAAAAAAAAAAGAGATTTGAAGACAAACAACTCACAAACTTTTACCAAAGAAGACATTTCAATAACAGCAAAAAAATAAACATTCCTACAAGTACAACAACAAATCAACGAAACAAAACTTCTCCAGAGACCAGACTCACGGATCCAGAAAACAGAAAAGATCAAATGGGTTCATTAAATCTTATGCTAACAACAAACTGCAGGTAACACGTTGCCTAGGAAGCGAGAGAATCTGAGTGCGCTAGTTTGAATCACGGCTCAGCTGCCGATATTTTCTCCCCCTCCACAAGACCTTGCGTGGTGGTCTGGATGGGTCATTCAGATGAGATGATAAACCGACACCCCATGTGTAGCATGCACTTAGCGCATGTAAAAGAACCCACGGCAACAAAAGGGTTGTTCCTGGCAAAATTCTGTAGAAAAATCCACTTCGATAGGAAAAACAAATAAAACTGCATGCAGGAAAAAATACAAAAAAATGGATGGCGCTGTAGTGTAGCAACACACTCTCCCTGGTGAGAGCGGCCCGAATTTCACACAGAGAAATCTGTTGTGACAAAAAGAGACATACAAATACAAATACAAACTAAATTCCAGAGAATCTTCAAAGATATCATTTTTTACTTTTACCTTGAACATATATCAGTCTTGCAATACATTGCATACTGATTCACTGTTTTTAAATTCAAAGAGTGAAAGACATAACAAATATTTTCTTTAGTAACAAAGAACTTAAGTCTGCTATCAACCTGGTAAGCAATGTATGACACGGAAATTATTTTTATTTTGTTACTGACAAACTGTCAAGGCGAAGTGGTTAGCATCGTGGACTTAGGACTGGGAGGTCATGTTCAATTCCCAGTGGAGGCAGGGATTTTTGGCCCATTGCTGCCTTGTACCCAGAGCTGAGTGTGTTGTAGACTTAAGGCCAGACACGGTAGTGAAATTTTGACCAAAATCATGATTTTTTGTGATTTTCGTTTTTTCGCATAATTTGCTTCTTCAACATCTAATCTTTATAATCCGTTTCACTTGGGTACTATATTCACTTAAATAAAGCTTCAAACAGCATCAACATGTGTGATTTCTTGTGAGTACAAGCACATCTCTTTCTTTTCCTGTTTTCTCAGTTTTGTGTTTTGTCTTCGTAATACCATTTTTCAAAATGCTAATGCTCAAAAACTTTAAAAGATAGCATGTTCAAACTTGGTACTTTCTTTCTTTATGTATTCATCTTATTATAGTGCAGTGGTTTGTATAGTACTAGTAAAAGAATGAATATACACTCATTTGAAAAACATTATGTCAAGGAATTTATACACATTTCAACAACAAAAAATAATAATAAATGTATTTATTCAAATTCCAAAATACCACTGCACTACAATAAAGAACAAATACAAATAAATCAAATAAAACAAACAGAAATCACTTATCTATAAAGGTACCGAAGTTTTAAACTTTTAATTTTTTTGTTTGTTGGCCATTTTGGATTCGTTTCCATGGAAACTGTCCTGACAAATTGCACAAAATGACCTTTTTAGACATGTTTAGTCCAATATCTTTGCATACCATGTCGCAGAAAGCCATAAACTTCAAGTTTATTTCATACGTTTTTGTACTACCGTGTCTGGCCTTAAATGGGAAGACTGGGACAACATTTTCAAGAATCATCACTTCACGGATACCTCTTCGGATGTACTGTTCAAATTTCCTGACCAACACTGCAAGTGTCTATCTATCGGGCCTGGTTAACAACAGGATATCATTATAAAAGGGGGGAAACACTCCCAAAGTCTGGCTCCACAACTATTTCATTATTGTCATCAGCAGGGCTTAGCGCCATTAGTATTAATAACAGTATAAGTAAGTGGTGTCATACATATGTTAAATAAAGACAGGCACTACTGAACACCACCAAAGTGACTCAGCCACAGTGCTGGGTCTCCTTTAGTGTGTGGCCTTCTCGCAAAATGACATCCTTGTAGCTGCAGCTGGGACTGTGACAGAGTAGCCTGGAAATGGCTGTATATGAGGCACTTGGAATGTGTGGCATGGGAGTAATGCCACAGCAACAGTGCAGATGATGGGACTAAAACAAAAAACCTTTTGGATTTACATTACAGGGGTTTGGCATGTGATAACTTTTGCTTATTTTTCTATAAAAACCGTTATTTCAATTATTTGTCCAAATGACTGGTAAAGAAAATATTACCAGAAATGAAGCTTTCTTTCTTTCCATTATGGGGTATTTGTTGGTAAAAACACTAAAATTATTCAACAGCCACATATATGCAATCCCTTCATTCCTCTCTATGTTACCAACCACACACACATACCTACACAACAACAAGCATCCACAACCTGCCCTTACATCAATACATGTCTGTGTTGTCGGTGTCACTTTGTGTGTGTGTGTGTGTGTGTGTGTGTGTTTGTGTGTTGTGTGTGTATGTGTGTTGTGTGTGTGTGGTGTGTGTGTGTGTGTGCGTGTGTGTGTGCGTGTGTGTGTGTGTGTGTGTGTGTGTGTGTGTGTGTGTGTGTGTGTGTGTGTGTGTTGCTAAAGAAGCAAAGGAAAACGACCTACATGACACAAGAGTTTAAATCAGTGTCAGAGGATTAAGTTCAGGAACTTCAAAAACAGCGGGACCATCACTGTACTGACCGATCCACAGTTTGCTGAAAGCACCCACAGCAGCCACCATCAGTCGACTGGCAATTTTCCATTTCAACGGTATTCTATGAGCCGGAGGGTGAAACCAGGGCTGATAAGGGTCTACCCACCCTTTGTAGTTCGCCATATTCAGAATCTTGGACAGGGGAATCGCAACGAAAAAGACAATGTCAGTCGGGGAAGACACTGGAGAATAGTGAATAGTGTCCCTTGTTATGTCCAGCAAATCCTGAACGGTTACTTTGATTTATCTCCCTTCTTCGACCGATGCATTAACGTTATATTGTGTCTTTCTTGTTCTTTTTTTTTTTTTTTTTTTTTTTTTTTTTCTTTTCGTTTTTTACCCAACGTACATCTTCAAATCTTCAAATTGGAAGGTCAGCCGTCATTACTGACTATTAATGACCTGTGTGCGCAGAGGCGTAAATACCTAACTAAAACCTAATTAGACCTATCTTTTCCTCCGGAGGGGGTGACAATGAGAAAGAGCATGTATACATACTCTCACCCACCGTCACTCGCAGCGTCCCTCCGGGGAAAAAAAAAAAAAAAAAAAAAAAAAAAAAAAAGGGGGGGGGACTAAACTGTGATCTTGTTCAGCTCCCTCTTGAAAGCTGCCAAGGAGGGAGCCTCTGCTGCTGTTGCAGGCAGGGAGTTCCAGACGGGGATGGTTGATGGGAAAAAACTGTATTTATAAGGGTCAGAGGAGGAGCTAAGATGGACAAATTTGTGTCGATGATTTGATCTTGTTCTGCCGGATCCTTTCTTGAGAAATTTGTCTGGAGGGATGTCTACAATGCCGTTGACCATTTTATACATCAGGGTCAGCCTTTGTCTGTTCCGCCGTGATTCGAGGGATTCCCATCTTAGTTCTTGCAGCATGTGTGTTACGCTGCTGGTCCGTCCGTAGTCACTGTGTACATAACGTGCTGCTCTTCTTTGCACCATTTCAATCTTGTTCTTTTGACCTTCTTTGTACGGGCTCCAGACTGATGAACAATACTCCAGGTGCGGTCGTACAAGAGTTTGGTAGGCATTGGCTTTGGTGGTTTTATTGGATGTTTTTAGATTCCTTTTTAGGAAGCCTACCATGCTATTGGCTTTGTTGGTGACTCTTGTAACATGTTCTTTCCAGTTTAGATCATTTCTTATGTCGACGCCGAGGTATTTTGCGCTGTCAACATGCTCGAGGGTGTGTCCTTTTAATTTGTAGTTGTAGCTGATGGGGTTCCTTGATGTTGTACAGGTAAGGACATTACATTTTTCTGGGTGGAATTCCATTCCCCAACGCTGTTCCCAGTCAGACAGGGTGTTGAGGTCTCGTTGGAGCATTTTACAGTCTTGGATTGTCTTGATGGTGGAGTAGACTATACAGTCATCAGCGAACAATCTAATATTGGCCTTGATGTTCTGAGGCAGATCGTTGATGTAAATCAGAAATAGGATGGGGCCTAGAACTGTCCCCTGTGGGACTCCGCTGATGACAGGTGCTGGCTCAGATTTTTCGCCGTCAACTACGACGATTTGGGTGCGGTCAGAAAGGTATGCCTTGATCCAGTCTAACGTCGATCCTCGTATACCATAATGGTCTAGCTTACGGAGGAGGCGTTTGTGGGGGACCTTGTCAAAGGCTTTGGAGAAGTCCAGGATTACCATGTCGGTCTGCTGTCTGTTATCCTGGTTTTTGGCGATGTCTTGGAACAATGTTAGCAGTTGAGTTTCGCAACTCCTTCTGGCTCTAAACCCATGTTGTGCGTTGTCAAGTATTTCATGTTGGGTCAGATGGCGCATGATGTTGCTTGCTAGGATGTGTTCTTGCATCTTACAGCATATGCTGGTGAGGGAGACCGGTCTGTAGTTAGCAGCAGAGTTACACCAACAAAAAGTGTAACACCAACAAAAAGTGTAAATTGATATAGAAATGCATAAGCTGCAAGAATATATCCACACAATCAGTATTTTCACAGGCAACGTCACCTTCTAAAGTTCAGTTCAGTTACTCAAGGAGGCGTTACTCCGTTCTGACGAATCCTACACCTCATCTACTAAGCAGATGCCTGACCAGCATCGCAGCCCAACGCGCTTAGTCAGGCCTTGAGAAAAAAAAAAGTACATAATGGATACACCAGAAAAGTAATGGGGGAAAAAATCAACAAATAAATAAATAAACAAACTGATCGAGTCATCTTTTTCAATGTTATCCACTTTCTAAGCTAGATTCCATCCATTGACAGTCTAAAAATAAACAGAAAGGGTGTTGAAAAGCTGATGATATATCGATGCCAGCAAAGCTGTAGGCCCTGCTGGCATCCCTAACCAAATCCTCACTCAGTGTTAAGCCCGGTGTGTGCCAGCCAGCTTCATTTGCCGCGAGGGACTCACCTGTATTTTCCCGCCAGAGATCTATCACCGCAGGAACACTCAGTGCCAGAAATGAGACTGGACCAATGCCAATGTTGCACCTGTCTTTAAGAAGGGAGATACACACCTGGCAGAAGACTACAGACCTGTCTTCCTGACCTCCATATCATAGTCATCATGCACTAGCTCCCAGCGCACATAATCTGCGGCCATCTCATGACGGAAGCATTTAGAAGCGGGTAATAAAATCCTTACCAACTTTTTTTTTTATCCCCAGTTTCAGACAAGGCATTTTTTCTGGGTGGAAGCGGAGAATCCACTGCTCTGACCAATCCGCCTGCAGCCTGATCCACTGCAGCAGAACTGACTCCCTGGCTGGAGGGTACTCGTGGGATCAGTGCATGGCCTCGTCTCAGTCATCGCTCGCGGAGAATAGTTTTGTATCGTCTGCGAATGAATGGCGCCAGACGTTGCTTGGTACACTGGGCGGGGAAGATCATTGACTCAGTGATGTACACAACAAAAGTATTGGGCCCAGGACGCTCCCTTGTGGGATTCTCCTTGTCTTGCGGGCTAACCCTGACCGTGCATCTCCAACCATCACTCTCTGCGGCTTGTTTCTCAAAAGAAACACATAACCCATTCAAGTACTGACCTCAGTGGCCACTTCACACCATACGCTTGGCCTGATCTTGGAGATGAGTCTGCAGTGAGGGACTACAGGCTATCGCCGGAAGGCTTTTTGAAAGTCCATATAGATTACGTCCGGCCAAAGAACTCCCATCGTTCCGTCTTCGTCCATAACATCGTGAAGCTGTATAATAGGGTCAGCACTGACGGCGGTTGCTACTGAAAGAAGAAAAAAAGGTTATAAAAAATGTCAGTTTTGTTTCTGATTTTTTTTTAATTTGTGCTGTTGCTTCAGTTCAGCTTCATTTGATATTTTTGACTGAACAAATATGCACCCCTTTTGCTTTAGAACTTTGCCGGCAGTAAATGCCAATATAATCAGTGTTTAAAAAAAAGAAAAAAGAAAAGAAAGAACTTAAGAAGAAGAAGTGAAGTGAGAAAAGACATACCCCAACTTTGGTCTGAACATTTTATTTTCAAGAAACAACTTGAAGACACAATATACAGCGTTCAATAAAGAAAAGGGAAAATCTTGAGCAACAACAAACCTGACTGAGCTTATGTCATAAACAATCAACAAACGCCGCAATGGCGAAAGCATGATACACACTGACATACGGTCAGTTTTCAATCCTGTGATTCTCTCTCTCTCTCTCTCTCTCTCTCTCTCACACACACACACACACACACACACACACACACACACACACACGCGCGCGCGCGCGCGCGCGCGCGCGCGCGGCCGGCACACCGCACCCACACACACAATGAATGTGAACACTAACTGTTTCTTTCGAGTCATTTACGGCAAAACTGATCTGCAGTTCCAAATGTTTCCATTAGAAACGTTTATATGACAATCAATTTGTGTTTGAAATAGTTCAGAGTTTAATTAGGAGCCCCATTGGGTCTTTGTTGCAGTTCAGTTCTACTGGTTGAATGGTTAATTGTTTTACCGTTTTGTTTAGTATTCTTTTTTATGCTGATTGAGGAGAGAGGAACAGGGAAAGTATATAGTGATGACTAAAGGCATGGGTGGGATGGGAAAGGTGATGGATTTTCGTCAAAAATCACAATTGTGGATTGACATTAAACTAAAGAAAAAATACATAAGCGCACGCGATGCACACCGACTCACGCAACATATTTATGTTTCCATGGAAACAGTAGAACGCTATCAGTACGTGATGCCACGGGAATACCAGCGAGCGAGGGGCGTAAAAAAAGAAAAGAAAAGAAAAAAGAAAAAGAAAAAAAAAGAGACGAACTCCATCGAATGGCATCTAGCTGGTCTATTGAGAGAGCTGACTGAGTCGTCATGAGACAGACAGATCAAAACACAGCCCCCTTTCTTCTATTTTCTTCTTTCCTTACAGTTACAGTTAGTACGAAGTCAAGGACGGCCTGAAAGGGGTAGACGCGGAAGGCGTTGGCACCTCCACGAACTTGCCACACAGACATACAAGCGGGACGATCTCTACATTGACGGAAACGATGTGTAGTGTTGTCATGAAAGAGAAAAACCTCTTCTTTGGTGATTTTGCTGTCATTGGATATAGGAATGTAACTGAGGATATACCGTCTAAGGTTTGTGCCAACACGGTCTCCGCGACTGCAATGTAAATTTGATCAGCAACTTTCATTTCAACACAGCAGTCGCACGTGACAGTGTGTGCCAGCATTGTCTTTGGTAAGTGCGTTGGCCCTGAACTATCGTCGCCGTGGAATTGAAAACAAGCGCCGGTAAATTAGACAGACAGATAGATCTGCAGCTTTCGTCGCAACAACATAGCGGTTCAATGTGACAGTGTGTTCCAGCACTCTTCTGCATTTGTTTTTGTGTGTTGGCCTTGAACTCTTGTCGCGGGAGAGGCGCAGACATTGCCGGTCCGCGAATTCAGATTCGAGCTGGTAAGTTGACAATCAAAATTGTATGCAGTGTTGAGTTGGGGCTAGCTTTCTGCTGAAGCATGGACACTTTTCACATCAGGCAGTGACTGACTCTGTCGGTGTGTAGTGTTGTAGCCTGTGTGGTGTGTCTTTGAACAAAGAGAAAAAAAAAGCCAGATAAGGCAGAATTCACAGAGCATGACCTGAAGCCGGAACACTATCGGCGTGTATCGCGCATAAAAAACACCTGTGAAACAACAGACTGAAAACGTGACTTGCGTTTTCACTATTCATGGGGCTTAAGTAATAGTCAAAGCCGAAGGCCGGAGACAGCTGGGGTGGACATAGCATATAGACGTTTACATCACAACTACCAGTTTTACCAGCTGTTCAGAACGGATCCATTTCAGAGTTAATTAACACTGATGAGTTTGTGTGCTATATATGTCATCTGTAGTAGTAGTGGTGGTGGTAGTTGTAGTAGTAGTATAGGGACTGGCGAGTCATCTGCCTAGACCTCTCGGCTTTTTTTATGTCCCAATCTAATCTTCATCTTCACTTCTTTCATTTCATTTTATTTGTTTATTTTCTTCTTTTGTTTGTTGTTGTTGGGCGGGATACACAAGTGCACTTCTGCAAGAAACTTTGTTTTCATTCTTCATAATCAAATTTTTTTTCTTTTAAGATGGTGTTGGTGTCAAGGAGATTTTTTAACGTGTTAGTATTTTGTGTAAGTTTAACTTTGGTTTTTTGCCATTTCAGATCACTAGACCTTTTTCCCCCTTGGCCATTCTTTCCTTTTTTTCAGTCAACAGTTCTTGGAATTTCTGTCTGACTTTCAGTGTCAAGTCATTATTTATGTATACTCTCTTCTTGGGGTCACTGATTTCTTAGTTTGTGTGAACTGCTTTTTTCATTATCTCTTTCTTATTTTCTGATGTCACGGTCACTTTTATTAGTTTTAACAATCTGGGTCTTTAATCTATTTCCCCCTATTTTACCCAGTCTGATAGGGTTTGTGAGCTCTTCCGGCCTTGTCTATTGTCACCTGACATTTGTCCATGATCTTCATGATTTCCTTCATATCATCTTCTTACCTTTCTTCTGCAGTCGGCTTGCTACTTTCAGTCAAATTCACTGTCACTACGTTGTTCTTCCTTTTTTCTTTTTCCTCCCCTTCTTTAAGAGCTTCTGTGACGGGCGCAATAGCCGAGTGGTTAAAGCGTTGGACTGTCAGTCTGAGGGTCCCGGATTCGAATCACAGTGACGGCGCCTGGTGGGTAAAGGGTGGAGATTTTTCCGATCTCCCAGGTCAACATATGTGCAGACCTGCTAGTGCCTGAACCCCCTTTGTGTGTATATGCAAGCAGAAGATCAAATACGCACGTTAAAGATCCTGTAATCCATGTCAGCGTTCGGTGGGTTATGGAAACAAGAACATACCCAGCATGCACACCCCCGAAAACGGAGTATGGCTGCCTACATGGCGGGGTAAAAACGGTCATACACGTAAAAGCCCACTCGTGTGCATACGAGTGAACGCAGAAGAAGAAGAGATTCTGTCAGCTTTCTGTCTACAATTTCTTCAATCTTCAGTTCCTGCTTCCCTCCCTCAATTTCTCTTTCTTTTGCTTCCAATCTCTGGCAGAACATGTCCCTCATTTTGTCAAGTTTGGACTCTAGTCTGGTCTGCCCTTCTCTCCTGTCTGCTGTACAGGGTTCGCAGACCCATTGCAGACTCTTCTTTTCTGTCAGTTGCCTGAAAAGATCAGGCTTGATTTTAGCACACGTTTGGTGGACCCACTCCTTGCCATTAAAGCACTCTATAGATGGCGTCGCCTCTTTGCCATCCATACAGGGTTCATCACAAATTAGGCACTGCCATGTGTGTGTGTGTGTGTGTGTGTGTGTGCACGCGTGCATGCACATGTGTGTATGTGAATTCACGAGTGTGCTGTGCATTTATGTTTATCTGTGTGTGCATGCATGTACAAATGAGAAAACCAGGGCAGTGATTCACACACTGCAGTTACACAGTTGGAAGTATCAGGCCTGAATTATCACATTTAATTGTCTCACTGATGTAGGTTGAATTGAAAATAAAATGGAGTTATTTAATCCCAAAAAGGATTGGAGTTCATCAGCAACTACATCAGTATTTGACACTATCTTGCACAGATTTTTTTTATGCAGAACATATTTGTTTAGTATGATTGAACCTAACCATTATCATTTGGAAGTAAGGACAGTATAATTATAAAACAAACAACAAAACAAAAACAAAAAATCAACAAAAAACAAAACAAGACAGAAAGACAGAAAGAAGAAAAAAAAAAAACAAGAAAAAAGTGCATTATTATCTAAACCCACATACACACACATATAGTATGCCATTTCTCACATGTATGTACGCACAATTTCACACATTCTCTCTCTCTCTCCCTCCCTCCCCCCCTCTCTCTCTCATTCATGTGTATGCATGTATGGACACGGGGGAGGAAAAAAAAGCAGCACTCAAAACATAAACATTTCATATGATGCAGACATTCTGGGGTCTATTCACAAGGGGTATTTTATGCTTAAAAATGTGTGATTTAAACATGTTAGAAAGAAGTATAATGTATGTAAAACTGATTTTTATTCCATGTGCAGCTATTCCCTAAAGGATCTGGGTAACATTTTAGATATACTGTTTGTGGATAGAATAAGTGTCTTCTTTTACACTTATTACAGGCTCAGACTGCTTGCACTCAGGCCAAAATTTATTTATACTGTATACATCTGTTTGTGTGGTTATCAAATCAGTTACAAACACTAGCTGCATTTTTTCTGTAATCCTATCAACGTCCAGATTTCAATTTGTCTCCACAAATCATGAGGACTGTTTAGAAAATAGTAGGGAGCTTGGGGACAAACAGCACACATGTACACACACACACACACACACACACACACACACACACACACACACACACACACACACACACACACACACACACAGAGACACACAAACACACACACATGTTCATGTTCATCTGCAGCAAAAGCTGTCATTAATAGCATTTACTTCATTGTGATGCAGAAATATAACGTTCTCATGATCTCTTGATGGTTTACTGCCATGTTACAAGTGTGTGTGTGTGTGTGTGTGTGTGTGTGTGTGAGTGCTGGCTTTTGTTGTCATTCTTAACCACCTCCTGTATTAGAACCTGATTTTTGTTCCTCACACGCTTTCCTCAGAGTGATAGTATGTATTATAATTATCATGATATTTTATAATCAGGATAATAGTATGGTATAATTCTTTAAAGCGTGTGTGGGATTTGCACAGTCTCATTTTCGCTTGTTTTGTTTGCCTGTTTTCAGAGAATTGAAAATGACGCTCCCAAGCACGGCCACAAAAACGGCGATGCTCTTATTCATCAGCTGCTGGGTGGTACAAAACAGCAGTGGCATGGCGTTTGATCGTAACGGCCAGCAGAATGGCTTCATCTCCGTCCTAAAGAACAAAGCAATGGACCTGTGGCACAGCATGCAAGGTGGTTTGGTCAGCTTCATGTCTGTCCAGGAGCCAGAAGGAGAGGCGTTGGCAGACTTGCCCAATCTGCCCACCCTGGCTGGTCAGCTGGGTCTCAACTCCCTTGTGGCCGACGTGGTGAAGGCTGGCCTCACAGATGCCCTGTCTGTCAAAGGTTGGTTGGTTTGGATGAGTTGATTATTGTGATATTGATATATATATACATGCTGCATGTGCTTTTTTTTATGTATAAATTGTGTGTGTGTGTGTGTTGTGCATGTGTGTGTTTGTATGATGTGTGTGTGTGTGTGTGTGCATATACGTGCATGAAAATGTGCTTGTGCTTTTGCTTGAATCATGTGCCGAGGTTATTTGTCATTGCATCATTTGTTCCTGTAAAGAACACGTGGTTGTTGGTTTTCTTGCTGCACGGCAATCTGTGCTATCTCAGCGGTATTACACCAATGCCACTTATCCACATATCACAATACACAACTATTTTTGGTTCATTTTCCTTACATCCCAGGGGTCCACAGGGAATTATCAGTTCAGGGTCATGATCACTCACTCACTCACTCACTCATTCCCTCGACCGCTGGGGTCGTTGGGGGGACATGAGGAAGATGTCATAGCTCGCCACGCCGTTCTGTTGGCAGCTGTCGTGAGGAGATCTGGCATCGTCATTTTGGTCCATTCCTTAACATTGTCAGACCAGCTCTTTCTCTGCAGCCCCCGTCTGTGCCCTCCTTCTACAGTCCCTTGCAGGATGGTATTGGAGAGGGTGTTATGTCGTATGACGTGACCAAACCATGCCATCTTCCGTCGTTTGACAGTCGCCAGCAGTGGTTCTTGGGGCCCATCAAGGTTGCTGACCAGGTTCCGCACATAGTCATTAGTCTTGTGCTCCTTGTAGGAGATGTGTAGTAGTCTCCTCAAGCACTTGGTTTCGAATGCTTGGATTCTTCTTTTTGTTTCTGTCATGATGGGAACATTGATTAATCCAAGGGGACCCTTTACTCCTGCTGAGTTATTTCAGTGTCGCTCACTCATGATATCATCAGATGCCATGTGTTTAGAGAGTGAATTTTGGATATGTTTCGTTTGAAGATATATTTTCAGGATGAGCTTAAGTCCATTTTTATTCAACCCGAAAACACTCACATGCAGACACAGGTGAGCGCAACATATGCTTGCACTCATGATTTTTCCAGCACTACACAACATACGATCATTCAGAGCATTGTTTTCAAAGTTTACCTGTTACCAAGATTGAAGTATTCATATTATACTTTTAAAAGATCACTTGATGATATATATTTATTCTCTGGGCCCTGCCGACCTATGCCAAGCTCTAGGCAGTGGATATAATTCACTCCCTGGATGGACGTAAAACTAAAAGGCTGTGGGACCTTCAAACATTTTCTTTCGTTCTTTCTTTTGCGTTCGACAGCTACGCAGTCAGGGTCGAAGTCCGAGGGGTGCCACGAACTTGGACGTCCGGCGAAGATTGGCTACCGTCCCCCAAAGCTTGGTGTTGAGGTCAGCACCCCCAGGCCAGGACTGCTGCCGCATCTTCTCATACAGGGGGCAGTCTTGGAGAATATGGAATGGGGTCTGGTCAGCCTGGCCGCAGTCACATAGGGATGTGGATAGGGATGTGGCTGCCACTCCAATCCTCTTCAGGTGTGATCGGAGGCCGCAGTGTCCTGTGAGAAGGCGGTAGATGGTAGTCTGATGTCTCCTCTCCAGTGTCCTGATGGGATCCTGGTGTGCCTGGTAGCCTCCGTTCAGGGTGACCCAGCCTCTTCTGAATCTGCTGCAGGGGAGAGTTTTTGCTTCCTCATACGTGGCAGGAGCGGTTGGCTGTGTGAGCTGGCTTCCTTCCTTAGCGAGGTGGTCTGCACGCTCGTTGCCTGGGAGGCCTACATGTGCAGGCACCCACTGGAGGGTCGTTGGGGCTGTTTGAGTAAGGGTTGCGAGGGAAGCCTTAAGGGACTGGATCAGTGGACCAGGATCAGGGGAGTCAAGGGCCTGGAGTGTGGACATGGAGTCAGTGAAGATGGAGATGCTGCCAAGGGGCTCCTTCAAACATCAACCTTGTTCTCTGTTACAGGTCCACGGACACTTTTGGGCCCCACGGATGTTGCTTTCGCTACTGTCCCAGACTGGCTGAAAACGGCACTGGAAAACGGTACGATCCTGACGCAGGTGCTCAGGTTCCATGTTCTGAAGGACAAACTGCTCTTTGCTGATATCACAGATGAGCTCACTGCTAAAACATTGCAGGGCATAGCAGTCCGATTCAACATCTATCCAAACAATGTGGTAAGGCTGATTTTTGTTCATTTTAAAATAAAACAAGTTTACAGATTTTCTGATATAATGATTTCCATTGATGATTATTATTGCCGTTATTTTGTATGTGTGTTGTTGTTTTCCTTTTGTTTGAGTAGTAAAAGTCCAGTTTTGAACATGACTTAAGGTGAAAAACCAGGGCACATTTCCTGCAGATTTGAGAATCATTCTATATAAAAGGAATTTTCAAGGAATAACAGATCCCTTGTTGAGTGACAAGGCAAGGCAAGGTAAGGTCCCTTCAACCCTCACCATTTACTGTGGTGGAAAAAGACCTGAAATGGCCTCAAAAGCACTTTTTGTTTCTGCTCTTGATTTACAGTTTGAATGTTCCACGACATCTTTGAGTTCTTAATGGGCAGTTGATGGAATGATTTTAGAGCATTCATCTTCAAAAACAAACGTAAGTTATAGAAGGAATTTCACAACATGAAATCGAAAGTTGAACTTACTTCTGTATTTTGATGGGTTCACACCATCTTCCTTATCAAAAATGTTACAGGAAAGTTTGGGCTTCTGATTGTGAAATTCCTTCTACATTCAGAATCAGAAAACTGAAACCAATAAACAAATAAGGTCTATAAAAAAAAAATAGATGTCCTTTTTTTCCATCATGAGTTGAAAGAGATTCGACGGGCACAATAGCCGAATGGTTAAAGCGTTGGACTTTCAATCTGAGGGTCCCGGGTTCGAATCACGGTGACGGTGCCTGGTGGGTAAAGGGTGGAGATTTTTACGATCTCCCAGATCAACATATGTGCAGACCTGCCAGTGCCTGAACCCCCTTCGTGTGTATGTGCAAGCAGAAGATCAGATAAGCACGTTAAAGATCCTGTAATCCATGTCAGCGTGCGGTGGGTTATGGAAACAAGAACATACCCTGCATGCACACCCCCGAAAACGGAGTATGGCTGCCTACATAGCGGGTTAAAAAAGGTCATACACGTAAAAGCCCACTCGCATATATACGAGTGAAAATGGGAGTTGCAGCCCACAACGCAGAAGAAGAAGAAAGAGATTCCCCCCCCCCCTTCTCCCTGAATGTATGAGCCTCATTCAGTGCACAAGGGATACAGATTATTGCTGCAGTGTAAAATGGGTCTTCTTTGACCCAGGATTGTTACCAAGGAAAACAGAATGTGATACATATGGTAGGGTTAACTGATTCACTGACAAACTGACTCATTGAATTATTGCCTGTTAGTGATTCCTGCCTCTCCTGCTGTCGTTGCAGTATGACTTACAGATTTAGAATACTATTAACAGAAATTTAGAAACTGCATTTCAGATTATGATTAAAAAAGGTGTTTATTAACTTCATCAGTAAGTGGAGATGAGAGGGGTTGGGGGCTTTCTGTGTGTGTGTGTGTGTGTGTGTGTGTGTTGATAGATGTATACATTCTTGTATTATAACTTGTCACATCACATTGTATCATATCAGATCGTACTTCCTTACTTTATGTTGCATAACCTAACTTACATCAAACAGAATAGCTTAGTCTTTTGTGAAGGACTTTGACTCTCAAGCTAGGAGGCAGGATTGCACTGGCTCTTAGTGCTGCAGCCTTGGGGGCTAGTTGGCTTTTGGGAATTGCCTCAGCGCCAACTGTCCTAAAACCCTCTTGGCCGAGAGATGGGGACGTAGCTTGGGCAAAAAACTCTCCACTATAATCAAATTCTAGCCCAGATAGTTTGGGCAGCAGTTGCTTCCTCTGCTGTTCTGATGGTCATAGTCGGACACGACTGATAAACAGCAGTAGATGTACACATAAACACCCATAAGCAGTGGAGTGGTGGCCTAGAGGTAACGCGTCCGCCTAGGAAGCAAGAGAATCTGAGGGCGCTGGTTCGAATCACGGCTCAGCCGCCGATATTTTCTCCCCCTCCATTAGACCTTGAGTGGTAGTCTGGATGCTAGTCATTCGGATGAGACGATAAACCGAGGTCCCGTGTGCAGAACCCACGGCAACAAAAGGGTTGTTCCTGGCAAAATTCTGTAGAAAAATCCACTTCGACAGGAAAAACAAATAAAACTGCACGCAGGAAAAAAAAAAAGAAGAAAAAAGGGTGGCGCTGCAGTGTAGCGACGCGCTCTCCCTGGGGAGAGCAGCCCGAATTTCACACAGAGAAATCTGTTGTGATAAAAAGGAATACAAATACAAATACAAGCATGCAAGCATAAAGGCGTTAGTTATTGTGCAGTCTTTTGTCCACGCTCCAGGTGACAGCCCAGTGTGCACAGCTTGACGAGGTGAGCGTGGACAAGATGGCCTCCAACGGGGTGCTGCATGAACTGAAGCAGGTGATGAAGCCTCCACCAGGCAACATGGTGCAGGTGGTGTCCGCTTGTCCTGTCTTCAAAACCCTCGTCACTGCTGTGGAGACTGCCGGCCTCACCACAGTTCTCAGTGGTGAGCCAGGGTAGTGCGTCTTTTTTTAATTATTTTTTTTATACTGTTTTTTGTGGGTTTTTTGTGTGTTTTTTAAAAATTTTTAAATTTTTTAAATAATATAATTGATTTGTTCTTGGTTTTTTGTTGTTGTTGTTTAATAATGTATAGGTAGCTGCTTTCCTGCTCTGCCAAAGACAGTGAATGAATGGATTTACTTGATTTCTATAGGGCATGTAACATTTTTCCATACTTTGGTTGTGTGTTCACAGTGCCACACACACACACACACACACACACTCACAAACACACAGAGACAAAAACAAGAAGAATCAATCAAATGCCTGTACATCAGACAACACATAGACACAGACACACACAGGCACACAGACACACAGACACATACACACACAGCAGACATGAAAACACCTGCACAGTCTGCAATGCTTGTCGCTGGTACTACCAACTCCATGTTGACCCCTTCAGCCAGCCCAGATCAAAGAGTGAAATAAAAAAAAAGTTTAAAAAAAGGTAATTTAACCCTTTGAGCCCTGACCACCGCTTTACCGGTGGTGGGGAGGGGTGGCATAATGCCTGGCCACCGGTTGAGCGGTGCGTAAACACTTGTGTCGTGTTTTACTATTGGTTGACTTATATTGAAGAGCCAATCAGAAAAACCGTAATATTCTGACGTCAGCGAATGTAGTACCAACATTGCCGTGCCTTTTCACTGTGTTTTGTGCATGTGCTTTGGATAAAAAAAGATCGATTTCTACCCTGACACGCCTCCTTTGATCAACTGATTCTGCATGCTCTGATTCATTTTCAACATCACTATCTGTAGCAAAATCATCTAATTCGAATTCCACCTCACTATCAGAGTAATCATTGTCATACTCTACTTCCGCTAAATCATCAAACATATCAATTACTTGCTGCGTTGTGTACAGTTGTTTTCTCGCACGTTTTGTCCCTGATTTCTGCCCTGACGGGCCAGGTTGAGACTCTGCACGCTTCAAGTGTTTACGCACCGCTCAACCGGTGGCTGGGCATTATGTCATTTTTCTCTGCCACCGGTAAAGCGGTGGTCAGGGCTCAAAGGGTTTAATACCAATTATTTGCAAATTTTGGCTCAGGAGCTCAGGCAGAAGGGTTAAAATTGCTGAGGAACTCAGGGCTCAAAAGGTTGAGGCATGGTAGAGAGAAGGGTCTGTTGGGGTGTTGTTATTGTTGTGAAATGTTTGGATGCTGATACTGTAACACTCTGCAGTCACAGGTGTGGTCTTCAAGCAGGAGGTAAAGTAAACCCTTAGTATTGAAACTGATACCAATACTGATATCAGTACTGGAAGTGTTGTCCACATATTACTGCAGGGTAAAGAAGTGCACCAGATCTTTTATTATACATTTCTTATTTGCTTATTACAGTGGGTTTTATTTTTTATATATATATATAAGCTTAACATCAGTATCTGAAAGGATCACCCAGCACTGTAGTCTTGTTTGCAAGCTCATCAGAGATAATCTTCTTTAGAGATGTGTGTGCGATGGTGTGCATGTGCACATATACGCTCCAATTTCCACTCCCTGTTTGTGTTGCTTGCAGGTGAAGGGCCCTTCACACTGTTTGCCCCGACAGATTCAGCGTTTAAGAAGCTGGATCCTCAGACGCTGAACGTGCTGATGAAGAACAAGACTGCCCTCACTGGTTAGTAACAGCGTGTTGGAACAGGGCTTGCTTACTCATAACCACAGCATTGATTTTGTCACCAAGTGTACATAGTGCATTACTGCTCCTTCGGTTTGCCCTGTGGCTGCGACATGTTTCGTGAGGTTTCATTCTTTGTCTGCACAACCTTAGTTAGCAACCACACAGTTTCAGTTTCAGTTTCAGTAGCTCAAGGAGGCATCACTGCGTTCGGACAAATCCATATACGCTACACCACATCTGCCAAGCAGATGCCTGACCAGCAGCGTAACCCAATGCGCTTAGTCAGGCCTTGAGAAAAAAAAAAAAAAAAAAAAAATAAGGGGTGAATAAATAATAGATAAATACATAAAAAAAATAACTACTACCACTACTAATATTATGTATAAGGCGCAAAAACTTGATGAAGTCAACTATAAGCGTACATAAATAAATAAATAAATAAATATAATATAAAAAGTAGTAATAATAATAATAATAAATAAATAAATAAATAAATAAAAAAGACAACAATGATGATAAATAAGCAAATAAATGTAAAACATGGAGACACACATTCACACATATACCCACATATCCACCAAACATGCATAAGAAAGAAATAAAGAATACTACATTAGAAATAAAAAGTATTGATAAATAAGTAGTTGCGTCTTTTTTTCTTTCTTTCTTTCTTTTTTTTTTTTTTTTTTTTTGTGAGGATGGCAACGGAACTATCTTTTTTTTTTTTCCATTTTTTTTTTTTCATTTCCGTTGTTTTCGGGGTGGGTTTTTTTTTTTTCTATTCGTTTTTTATGTATTAATTCATTTATTCTTTTCTTTTCTTTTTTTTTTTTCTCCATTCGCAACATCCAGCTTTTTCCCATCAGTCAGGAAACAAATCGTCAGCGCTGTGAATATATTTTTCTTTAAAAAAAACGATAGTGCTTAATTATGATTACAAAAGTGTCATACAGAGAGAGTGGGAGTGGTTGTAAGATAGCTAAACTAATGATACCAGTGGAACTATAACTTGTTTGCTGTTCGTTCATTTTGATGTTGTCTCACCGATGATTTGTCCTATGATACCATAAACACTCAATACCACGATGGCCTTTTTGTCAAGCTTGTGTTTCTTTATTTGTATTTTATCTTGTTGAGTTAATTTGTTTAATCTAAACACTATGTGACACAACATCAGTTTTATCTGATTTCTTTAAGCAAAATGAAAACAAGTTTGTGGAATTTGTTGAAATATTTGGCAATAAGGACAATAAGATTTTATTATGAAAAACAGGGGAAAGGGACTTTGTTAGATAAAGAACATAATTTTACAAAATATAGGAGTTTGAGAAATGAGTTTGAAAAAAAAGAAGAAGAAAACTTAAGCAATAAAAGCAATCTGACAAAACCAAATAGGCAACAAGAAAGAAAAAATCAGATAGTTTTGTCATGTCCATGAATAGTGAGATTACCATTTGTATATGCAGCAGATATGAGAAGCTGCACATTGTGTGTGTGTGTGTGTGTGTGTTGGAGCTCATGTACGTTTATATGTATTTGACTGTGCTTTCATATCTGTGAAACTGCATGTTTGGTGCATATCTGTTATGCATGTGTGGGTGTATGTGTGAATGTGTGTCTTCATGTTTTACATTTATTTGCTTATTTATCATCATTGTTGTCTTATTTATTTATTATTATTATTATTGCTACTACCTTTTTCTATATTATAATTATATTTATTTATTTATGTGAGCTTATCTATTATTTATTCACCTTTTTAAAAATTTATTTTTATTTTTTTTTATTTTTTAATTTTTTAAATTTTTTTTCTCAAGGCCTGACTAAGCGCGTTGGGTTACGCTGCTGGTCAGGCATCTGCTTGGCAGATGTGGTGTAGCGTATATGGTTTTGTCCGAACGCAGTGACGCCTCCTTGAGCTACTGAAACTGAAACTGAAACTGCACATCGACCCCCAAATAAATGATGGAATGCACAGAGAAACAGGTGGGGAAGAAAGAGTGAACGACCGTGTTTGTGATGCCTACAGATGTAGTGGAGTACCACGTCAGCAGGAAGACCTATTGCAGTGTTGGCCTGGTGTCCTTGAGCAGCCTCCAGATGTTGAACGGTGAAGAAGTCAACGTCACCACTGATGCAGGTCTGTTTGTCTAAGGGTTACCTCATTACTTGCAAAAATGTTGGCTGTTTATTCTCTACCAGACAAAACCTCTGAAGCTGACAAACTAATCGTGTACGCATGGTGGCTCTACCCTTTTGTGTGTGTGTTTTTTGACTCACTTGTGTAAACAAAGTGAGTCTATGTTTTAACCCGGTGTTCGGTTGTCTGTGTGTGTGTGTGTGTGTCCGTGTGTCTGTGTGTCCGTGGTAAACTTTAACATTGACATTTTCTCTGCAAACACTTTGTCAGTTGACACCAAATTTGGCATAAAAATAGGAAAAATTCAGTTCTTTCCAGTCATCTTGTTTAAAACAATATTGCACCTCTGGGATGGGCACAAAAAAAATAAAAAAAAGAAGCCTAATTATATGCAAACTGCATTTACTGTTATATATATATTTTTTGTATTCTCTAAACTTGGCACTTTGACCTCTTATTCTGACACAGCAACAAGAGGAGTCATTATTATCATTTTTTGTTCAAACAGGAACTTCTTTTGCTAAGCATGGAATTTTTTATTTTATTTTGCAAACGTTTTGGTGCAGATAATAAAAAAAGGGAAATTACTCTGTAATTAATGCTAGGGGACTTAATTTATCACAAGTGAGTCTTGAAGGCCTTGCCTCTCTTGTTTTTTTTTTTGTATTGTTTTAAGATATAAATAGATAGATAACACAAGCAATTGTGAATTCTGATGCTTCAGTAACTGAGCCGAGCCTTCACACAATGAGGCCTTGCCTCTCTTGTTAAAAACTTTTTTCACACCTTTTTTTTAAAAAAAATTTTTATTTTTTTATTTTTTTACACTTTTGCCCTCTGAAGTCAGCACAGTTTGATCAGCACAAGTGCCAATGAAATGGTGTTG